>NC_141539.1:126345000-126695000 GCF_021556685.1 Rattus norvegicus | reverse complement strand
GTCCTCATTGCGTATCCATTTTGTAAATCTATGTCTTTTTATTGGGGAGTTGAGAGCATTGATATTGAGAAATATTAAGGAATAGTAATTATTGCTTCCTGTTATATTCCTATTTGGATGTGAGATTATGTTTGTGTGCTTTTCTTCTCTTTGTTTTTTTGCCAAGACGATTAGTTTCTTCCTTTTTGCCTCCTTATGTTGGACTTTACCATTTATCATCCTTTGTAGAGCTGGATTTGTAGAAAGGTATTGTGTAAATTTAGTTTTGTCATGGAATATCTTGGTTTCTCCATCTATGTTAATTGAGAGTTTTGTAGGATACAGTAATGTGGGCTGGCATTTGTGTTCTCTTAGGGTCTGTATGACATCTGTCCAGGATCTTCTGGCTTTCATAGTCTCTGGTGAGAAGTCTGGTGTGATTCTGATAGGTCTCCCTTTATATGTTACTTGACCTTTTTCCCTTACTGCTTTTCATATTCTTTCTTTGTTTTGTGCATTTGGTATTTTGACTATTATGTGACAGGAGGAGTTTCTTTTTTGGTCCAATCTATTTGGAGTTCTGTGGGCTTCTTTTATGTTTATGGGCATCTCTTTCTTTAGGTTAGGGAAGTTTTCTTCTATGATTTTGTTGAAGATATTTACTTGTCCTTTGAACTGGGAGTCTTCACTCTCTTCTATACCTATTATCCTTAGGTTTTATCTTCTCATTGAGTCCTGGATTTCCTGTATATTTTGGACCAGTAGCTTTTTCCGTTTTCCATTATCTTTGACAGTTGTGTCGATGATTTCTATGGAATCTTCTGCTCCTGAGATTCTCTCTTCTATCTCTTGTATTCTGTTGGTAATGCTTGTATCTACTGCTCCTTGTCTCTTCCTTTGGTTTTCTCTATCCAGGGTTGTTTCCCTTTGTGCTTTCTTTATTGCTTCTATTTCCACTTTCAATTCCTTCACCTGTTTGATTGTGTTTTCCTGGAATTCTTTCAGGGATTTTTGTGATTCCTCTCTATAGGCTTCTACTTGTTTATTTATGTTTTCCTCAGTTTCTCTAAGGGAGTTCTTCATTTCTTTCTTGAAGTCCTCCAGCATCATGATCAAATGTGAATTTAAATCTAGATCTTGCTTTTCTGGCATGTTTGGATATTCAGTGTTTGCTTTGGTGTGAGAATTGGGCTCTGATGATGCCTTATAGTCTTGGTTTCTGTTGCTTGGGTTCCTGCACTTGCCTCTCACCATCAGGTTGTCTCTGGTGTTACCTTGTTGTGCTATTTCTGACAGTGGCTAGACTGTCCACACTGTCTGTGTGTCAGGAGTGCTATAGACCTGTTTTCCTGTTTTTCTTTTAGCCAATTATGGGAACAAAGTGTTCTGCTTTTGGGCGTGTAGTCTTTCCTGTCTACTGATCTTCACCTGTTCCTGTGGGCAGGTGTCCTGAGTCCACCAGTCAGGTTGCTTGGAGCAGAAAAGTTGGTCTTACCTGTGGTCCTGCGTCTGAAGTTGCTTCTGGGAGTCTGCTTTTGAGCTCTCCTTGAGGGCGGCAACCAGGATGGCCTATGCCGCCTTTTCCCTGAGCCCCCGTGCACCGGGGTCCCAGATGGCATTCAGTGTTTTCCTATGGAGTCAGAAATGTGGGCAGAGTGTACTCTCTTCTGGCTTCCCAGGCATGTCTGTCCCTCTGAAGGTTTAGCTCTCCTTCCCACGGGATTTGTGTGCAGAGAACTGTTGACTGGATCCCTTCAGGCCAGGGCAGTGTCTGAACCGCAGGGGACCTTCTGCTTGAGTGCTCCTATCTTCCGGTTCCCAGAGGCCCTATACAGTTTCCTCTTAGGCCAGGGATGTGGGCAGGGGTGGGCAGTATTGGTGGTCTTTCCCACTCTGCAGTCACAGGAGTGCCCAACTGTCCGGGTGAGCTCTCTCTTCCCCCTCCTGAATTTCTTTAAAGGAGTTATGTATATCCTTCTTAAAGTCCTCTATCATCCTCATGAGATGTGATTTTAAATCCAAATCTTCTTTTTCCAGTCTGTTTAGGTATCCAAAACTTGCTGTTGTCGAATAACTGGGTTCTGATGATGCCAAGTATCCTTGGTTTCTGTTGCTTAGGTACTTGTGATTGCCTCTTGCCATCTTAGTATCTCTGGTGTTAGGTGGTTTTGCTGTCTCTGAGACTGGTCCGTCCTGTGAGCCCATGAACCTGATGTGTCGTCACTCCTGAGGGTCAAGTTTTCTTTGGGTGGTATTGGCATGCAGAAGACTGTAACATAGGGTCAGCTCCCAGGCTCAGATGGAACCTGGGAAACTGGTTTTTGTTTGTTTGTTAGTTTGTTTGTTATTCACTTTACATCCCACTCACTACCCCCCTCCCATCATCTTCTACAAACTTTTCCCTATTCCCTCCCCTTCCCCTCTGAGAAGGTAAGGGCCCCCTGGGTATCCCTCTCACCTTTACACTTCAAGTCTCTGTGAGGCTATGCTCATGCTCTCTCACTGAGGCCATATGAGTCTGCACATAGGTCCATTATGTGCATACGGGCTCATAGGGTGTTTGAAGCCCTGCAACTGGAGTTACATATGGCTGTGTTGGCCTTGTGGTTGCTGAGAACTGATCCAGGTTCCTCTAACAGAGCAGCTAGTGCTCTTTATCTAAGCCATCTCTTCAGCTCCCACCATTCTAATATTTGCTTGAGGATATTTTACCTTAAGATTCACCAGGAATGATGGCTTCCAGTTTTCTCATTATCATCTGTTCTTATTGGTTTGGTATCAGGATAATACTGGCTTGTAGAATGAGTTTAGAACTAACCCTTCTGCTTTGTTTTTGGGGATAAGCTTGGTGAGAAATGCCACTGTTTTGTCAACCTCAGCATTGCCAACCTCACAGATCCTAGACTTTCCTCTGATAGGTATTCTAAAATAATATTATGCCCCTTTTGTTGTGGTTAAAAAAAAGCAGTGTGACCAATTGCCATGTGTACTGCTCTGCAATTCTCTCCCAGTCTCTCTCTGACCCAGGCAGTCACTGTCTCACTAGTTCTGGTTCCATCGGGCATTAGGAACTAGTGCTAATTTATCTCAGCCACTCCATGCTGGCCTCTAAGGTACTCTGTGACCAGGGTGATCTAAGAGCCATTCCAGTGTGGCACCTTGCCACACTACTTTCTAGTATTAGTTCTGGCACCAATGGGGCCAAATGGAACTAACCATACTTTATCTCAAATTAATTTCTCTCGAGGCTCTCTACTAACCTCGAAAGCTCTGGTTCCAGCTACCTAGTAAAATCAGTGCTCTAGAGGTCCAACAATGGGCTGCCCTATCATGGCTCCCTGCCATGGACTCTGCTCACACTTCCAACAACCCAGTGGAATCATGACTCAATAAACTGTAATTTATCAATCAGATTTATATGTTGAATTCTTAATTCATAATACATCCTCAAAATGAACTCCCAGCCAATTGATAAGGATATAAGCCACCCACCTAGATAAGATAAATTTGCCTACAGAAATGCATCCCAACTACCTTGGCAATTAAACACTACCTGAATCTGGGTCATCCTTCTCTGTCTCCATTTGATTCTCCTTCCCCTCCTCTCCCACCTTACAAAAGCTTTGTCCCACTTTATTTTTTTTCTGTCCAATCAAGGCCTTGACCTAACTTGTGCCAGACCTCACCTGCATATAGACATCAACCTATACCTGTCACAAAGGGATTATGATTTTCATTTTCCTTGCCATAGTTATAAGAGAGAAATTATGATCTAAACTTAATAGCATTGAATACATTGTTATGGTAGTAAAATAATTTCATAATTGTTTATTATTTTACCAGTAAAAATGGTTGCAGAAAAATGTGTGAAATTTGGCACATTCATGTAATCAAAATGATTGTAAAAGAGTAATTTTCACATAGCTTTCAGTTTCATCAACATGAAAAACTTATTTATCTTTTATTTTTAGATATCGCAGCTGTAGAACAATGGATTATAAAGTTCACAATGCATGAAGGATTAAACATTTATGATACAGAAGGGACCTTATTGGACCTTGTCCGAGGTAAATATCAATATATAAAGTAGAATCCCATTCACATACTCTTTGAACAAACTGATGATCAACACATAGTGCCAGTCCCAGAGGCCAGGACCATTGTTTTTCTATATAATATATTATGTATATCTGAATATATATTCAAATTATAAATATATTTGAATCTCTGGGATGAATTTCAATTGAATAATCTTTTACTGTGTTAGTGACATCTCTTTTTTAGTACTTTAAAAGATGTATTTATTTTTATTTTATGTGTGTGATTGCATTGTGTACTTATATGTGTGTTAACCATGTAAAGAGCTCAAAGAGGTGAAACGAAGGTGTTTGTTCTGGATGCCAGCCCTGGCAGGTCTTCTTTCTTCTTGGTTCCTCTAGAGGCAGCAAAGAGAGATGAGTTTCTGAGGAGGTAGGACATTGTTTTACAAGATATGAGGGTAAGACTTTGTCTTACGAGATATTTAGGGTTGCTGTATAATGATAAAAAGTTTACTTACCGAAGTCTAAGTTGCTTTGCTGCTGTAGCTGACCTGTCTTTTTGTGTTTCTCTGTGTTTTTCTCTGTTCCTCTGAAGCCAGAAACTACAGTCTCTGGCATATAGCACCTCATTCTCAAACATCAAGAGATTAAGTAAAGTAGCCTTTTGTTCTAACTCTACAGGAACTGCACAACTTTAACTTTCAGCCTGCTAACTGAAGTTGCAGGAAGAAAAGGGGACACTTTGAAAAGCAATTTTAGCATTAATTTCTAAGTTATAAAAAGTTTCCTATAAAAGCTCTTCAAGAAAAAGGGGGAAAGTGGAATGCTCCTTCCTCTCTTTGTCTTCAGCACTTATACATCCTTCAGAATACATGCTCACATGGTTATAAAGTTCCTCACAAGTTTACACATAAATTCAATCATAAATCAAATAGCTTTACAAGAGAGAATGTGTACATGCATATCCATGAGGAGTAATTGTCTGGTTAAACATTCATCACCTGTTATTCTGATAGAAGCCTGCTTACTAACAGAAGTTATTAACTGGTGACATTTGGAGATTGACAGAATTCTACAGTCTTGACTATCAGAAAGGACTTAATAACAGTGTTACTAAAAGAACTTAATAATTATTATAAATTTGGAATTCTATAGTGTTATCTTTAATGATAAAGAAATCATCTACTTGACTATACGGCATCACTGTTACACAATACATACTCATGATTCTCCAGAGATCTGCCTGAAATGGTGGGCTAATACTAGTGATGGTGGTATATGATTAATAATAACAGAAAATGCATGATAAAAGCGTGAATCTTTCTGAAAATGAATTTCTTCTGGGACTTGCCTATAGGAGTAAATCTGTAATGGATTATTAATCCAAGGCAGTCTCACATCAGGAAGATCATCAGGTAGTTTTGAGCTTGTTAGCTCCTGACATGTTTGAACACCTGGAACTGGAGTTACAAATAGCTGTGAGACTCCATATAGGAGCTGAGAACTGCACCTAAATTGTGTGTATGTGTGTGTATGTGTGTGTGTGTGTGTATTTTATGTTTATGATATAGCTCTGTATGTGATATATGTATGAATATATGTATATATACTTTTAATGAAGTCTTTATAGTGAATTAAAAAGTTTTATATATACAAAGAACTCAAGATGTTAGACTCTAGAGAGCCAAATAACCCTATTAAAAATTGGGGTACAACACCACACACAACCAGTCCTGCAAATGGCACAGAAATGGCATCAAGAAACCCCATCACAAAGATACAAATCTCTTAAGGGGGTCCACCCCAAGTTTCTGAGGAACATGCACTTTGCCAAGAAGCACAACAAGAAAGGCCTGAAGAAGATGCAGGCCAACAATGCCAAGGCAGTAAGTGCTCGAGCAGAGGCCATCAAGGCACTCGTGAAGCCTCAGGCCATCAAGCCCAAGATGCCAAAGGGCTCCAGCCTCAAACTCAACCATCTGGCTTTCATCGCTCACCCCAAGCTTGGGAAGAAGACTCGAAGCTACATGGCCAAGGGTCATAGGCTCTGCCAACCAAAGCCCAAGGTTCAAACCAATGCAGAGGCCAAAGCTCCAGCTAAGGCCCAGGCTTCAGCTCCAGCCCAGGCCCCCAATGGTGCCCAGGCCCCTATGAGGGCCCCATAGAAAAAGCTCCCACCAGTGTGAAGACAGACTGCTATAACACATCTACCTACAAACTATTAGCAGATGACCTATGCAGTTTTTACAAATAAACTTGAGACAAGAAAAAATGGGGTACAAACCAAGCAAGTGAAAGATATATATGGCAAGAATTTTAAGCCTCTGAAGAAAGACATTGAGGAAGATCTCAGAAGATGGAAAGATCTTCCATGCTCATGGATTGGCAGGATTAATATAGTAAAGATGGCACTTTGCCAAAAGCAATCTACAGATTCAATGCAATCCCCATCAAAATTCCTACTCAATTCTTTTTTTTTTTATTAACTTGAGGATTTCTTATATACATTTCGAGTGTTATTCCCTTTCCCAGTATTCGGGCAAACATCCCCCTCCCCCTCCCCTTCCTTATGGGTGTTCCCCTCCCAACCCTCCCCCCATTGCCGCCCTCCCCCCACCAGTCTAGTTCACTGGGGGTTCAGTCTTAGCAGGACCCAGGGCTTCTCCTTCCACTGGTGCTCTTAGTAGGATATTCATTGCTACCTATGAGGTCAGAGTCCAGGGTCAGTCCATGTATAGTCTTTAGGTAGTGGCTTAGTCCCTGGAAGCTCTGGTTGCTTGGCATTGTTGTTCATAAGGGGTCTCGAGCCCCTTCAAGCTCTTCCAGTTCTTTCTCTGATTCCTTCAACGGGGGTCCTATTCTCAGTTCAGTGCTTTGCTGCTGGCATTTGCCTCTGTATTTGCTGTATTCTGGCTGTGTCTCTCAGGAGAGATCTACATCCGGCTCCTGTCGGTCTGCACTTCTTTGCTTCATCCATCTTGTCTAATTGGGTGGCTGTATATGTATGGGCCACATGTGGGGCAGGCTCTGAATGGGTGTTCCTTCAGTCTCTGTTTTAATCTTTGCCTCTCTCTTCCCTGCCAAGGGTGTTCTTGTTGCCCTTTTAAAGAAGGAGTGAAGCATTCACATTTTGATCATCCGTCTTGAGTTTCATTTGTTCTAGGTATCTAGGGTAATTCAAGCATTTGGGCTAATAGCCACTTATCAATGAGTGCATACCATGTATGTCTTTCTGTGATTGGGTTAGCTCACTCAGGATGATATTTTGCAGTTCCAACCATTTGCCTACGAATTTCATGAAGTCGTTGTTTTTGATAGCTGAGTAATATTTCATTGTGTAGATGTACCACATTTTCTGTATCCATTCCTCTATTGAAGGGCATCTGGGTTCTTTCCAGTTTCTGGCTATTATAAATAAGGCTGCGATGAACATAGTGGAGCACGTGTCTCTTTTATATGTTGAGGCATCTTTTGGGTATATGCCCAAGAGAGGTATGGCTGGATCCTCAGGCAGTTCAATGTCCAATTTTCTGAGGAACGTCCAGACTGATTTCCAGAATGGTTATACCAGTCTGCAATCCCACCAACAATGGAGGAGTGTTCCTCTTTCTCTGCATCCTCGCCAGCATCTGCTGTCACCTGAGTTTTTGATCTTAGCCATTCTCACTGGTGTGAGGTGAAATCTCAGGGTTGTTTTGATTTGCATTTCCCTTATGACTAAAGATGGAGCACTACTGAATTCCTTTTATGAAGCCATAATTACTCTTATACCTAAACCACACAAAGACCCAACAAAGAAAGAGAACTTCAGACCAATTTCCCTCATGAATATCGACACAAAAATACTCAATAAAATTCTGGCAAACCAAATCCAAGACCACATCGAAACAATCATCCACCATGATCAAGTAGGCTTCATCCCAGGCATGCAGGGATGGTTTAATATAGGAAAACCATCAACGTGATCCATTATATAAACAAACTGAAAGAACAAAACCACATGATCATTTCATTAGATGCTGAGAAAGCATTTGACAAAATTCAACACCCCTTCATGATAAAAGTCCTCGAATTCAAGGCCCATACCTAAACATAGTAAAAGCCATATACAGCAAACCAGTTGCTAACATTAAACTAAATGGAGAGAAACTTGAAGCAATCCCACTAAAATCAGGGACTAGACAAGGCTGCCCACTCTCTCCCTACTTATTCAATATAGTTCTTGAAGTTCTAGCCAGAGCAATCAGACAACAACAAAAGGAGGTCAAGGGGATACAGATCGGAAAAGAAAAAGTCAAAATATCACTATTTGCAGATGATATGATAGTATATTTAAGTGATCCCAAAAGTTCCACCAGAGAATTACTAAAGCTGATAAACAACTTCAGCAAAGTGGCTGGGTATAAAATTAACTAAAACAAATCAGTAGCCTTCCTCTACACAAAAGAGAAACAAGCCGAGAAAGAAATTAGGGAAACGACACCCTTCATAATAGACCCAAATAATATAAAGTACCTCGGTGTGACTTTAACCAAGCAAGTAAAAGATCCGTACAATAAGAACTTCAAGCCTCTGAAGAAAGAAATTGAAGAAGACCTCAGAAGATGGAAAGATCTCCCATGCTCATGGATTGGCAGGATTAATATAGTAAAAATGGCCATTTTACCAAAACCGATCTACAGATTCAATGCAATCCCCATCAAAATACCAATCCAATTCTTCAGAGAGTTAGGCAGAACTATTTGCAAATTCATCTGCAATAACGAAAAATTTAGGACAGCTAAAACTATTCTCAACAATAAAAGGACTTCTGGGGGAATCACTATCCACGAACTCAAGCAGTATTACAGAGCAATAGTGATAAAAACTGTATGGTATTGGTACAGAGACAGGCAGATAGACCAGTAGAACAGAATTGCAGAACCAGAAATGAACCCACACATCTATGGTCACTTGATTTTTGACAAAGGAGCCAAAACCATCCAATGGAAAAAAGATAGCCTTTTCAGCAAATGGTCAGCATGTAGAAGAATGCAGATCGATCCATTATTGTCACCCTCTACAAAGCTTAAATCCAAGTAGATCAAGGATCTCCACATCAAACCAGATATACTCAAACTAATAGAAGAAAAAGTGGGGAAGCATCTCGAACACATGGGCACTAGAGAAATTTTCCTGAACAAATGGCTTATGCTCTAAGATCAAGAATCGACAAATGGGATCTCATAAAACTGCAAAGCTTCCGTAAGGCAAAGGACACTGTTGTTAGGACAAAGTGACAACCAACAGATTGGGAAAAGATCTTTACCAATCCTACAACTGATAGAGGGGTCATATCCAAAATATACAAAGAACTCAAGAAGTTAGACTACAGGGAGACAAATAACCCTCTTTAAATAATGGTGATCAGAGCTAAACAAAGAATTCACAGCTGAGGAATGCCGTGAGGCTGAGAAACACCTAAAGAAATGTTCAACATCTTGAGTCATAAAGGAAATGCAAATCAAAACAACCCTGCGATTCCATCTCACACCAGTCAGAATGACTAAAATCAAAAACTTCGGCGTCAGTAGATGCTGGTGAGAATGTGGCGAAAGAGAAACACTCTTCCATTGTTGGCGGGATTGCAGACTGGTACATCCATTCTGGAAATCAGTCTGGAGGTTCCTCAGAAAATTGGACATTGAACTACCTGAGGACCCAGCTATACCTCTCTTGGGCGTATACCCAAAAGATGCTCCAACATATAACAAAGACACATGCTTCACTATGTTCATAGCAGCCTGGTTTATAATAGCCAGAAGCTGGAATGAACCCAGATGCCCTTCAACAGAGGAAACGGATACAGAAAATGTGGTAGGTACATCTACGTAATGGAATATTACTCTGCCATAAAAAACAATGACTTTATGAAATTCATAGGCAAATGGATGGAACTGGAAAATGTCATCCTGAGTGAGGTAACTTAATCACAGATAAACACACTTGGTATGCACGCATTGATAAGTGGATATTAGCCCAACTGCTCCAATTACCCTCGATGCATAGAACACGTGAAACTCAAGAAGGATGACCAAAATGCAAATGCTTCACTCCTTTAAAAGAGGAACAAGAATACCCTTAGGAGAATCAGAGAAAGAACTGGAAGAGCTTGAAGGGGCTCGAGACCCCTTATGAACAACAATGCCAAGCAACCAGAGCTTCCAGGGACTAAGCCACTACCCAAAGACTATACATGGACTGACCCTGGACTCTGACCTCATAGGTAGCAATGAATATCCTAGTAAGAGCACCAGTGGAAGGGGAAGTCCTGGGTCCTGCTCAGACTGAACCCCCAGTGAACGTGATTGTTGGGGGGAGGGCAGCAATGGGGGGAGGATGGGGAGGGGAACACCCATAAGGAAGGGGAGGGGGAGGGATTAGGGGGATGTTTGCCCGGAGACCGGGAAAGGAAATAACACTCGAAATGTAAATAAGAAATACTCAAGTTAATAAAAAAGGAAAAAAAAAGAATACCCTTAGGAGGGAATAGGGAGGCAAAGTTTAGAAGAGAGGCTGAAGGAACGCCCATTCAGAGCCTGCCCCACTTGTGGCCCATACATATATAGCTACCAAACTAGATAAGATGGATGAAGCAAAGAAGTGCAGGCTGATAGGAACTGGATGTAGATCTCTCCTGAGAGACACAGCCAGAATATGCAAATACATAGGCGGATGCCAGCAGGAAACCACTGAACTGATAATGGGATTCCAGTTGAAGGAATCAGAGAAAGGACTGAAAGAGCTTGAAGGGGCTTGAGACCCCATATGAACTACCAACCAGAGTTTCCAGGGACTAAGACACTACCCAAAGTCTATACATGGACTGACCCTTTGCTCCAACTGCATAGGTAGCAATGAATAGCCTAGTAAGGGCACCCTTCGAAGCAGAAGCCCTTGATCCTGCCAAGACTGAACCCCCAGTGAACAGGATTGTTGGGGGTAGGGTGGCAATGGGAGGAGGATGGGGAGGGGAACACCCATATAATGGAGGAGGGGGAGATGAGTTAGGGGAATGTTTGCCTGTAAACCAGGAAAGGTAATAACAATTGAAATGTAAATAAGAAATACCCAATTTAATAATGTTGGAGAAAAAAATTTAAAAAAAGAAGTGTTCAACATCCTTAGTCATCAGGGAAATGCAAATCAAAACAATCCTGATTTTCTACCACACACCAGTAAGAATGGCTAAGATCAAAAACTTGGTGACAACAGATGCTGATGAGGATGTGGAGAAAGAAGAACACTCCTCCATTGTTGGTGGGATTGCAAGGTGGTGCAACCACTCTGCAAATCATTCTGGAGATTCCTCAGAAAACTGGAAACAGTAGTATCTGAGGATCCAGCTATACAACTCCTGGGCATATACCCAAAAGTTGCTCCAACATATAATGATACATACTCCACTGTGTTCATAGCCACCTCATTTATAATAGCCAGAAGCTTAAGTGGTTGCTTCATGATTCAGGAAGAAATAGCAGTCAATGACCTTGCAGGTGTAATCTCAGAGATGAGAACAAAGGAGAGGTCTGTATTAGAATGGGCTGTGATGTAGTGGTATATTTTGATTAAGCATGTTACTCGGGTGAACCATTCAAGGGTTTTTATTCTGGACTTTAAAGCTGTGATACCTAGAATTCAGGAGGAGGAAGTAGCCAATATGGGAAGAGGTCTTGGTGGCTACTTCAGGCATGCAATCTAATGGTTTTTAACAACGCAAAGGAAATGGGAAAGAAAGGGAAGGCCTGCCAGCACCAACCTTGCATGCTTGATGGGGCCAGAGCCCCTTCACTCCTTGCTGAAGCACAGAAAATCATGGCATGGTTGGTGTGTCCTGAGTTTATAAATGGTGGCAGGGATTGTGAGGCAGATGTGGGATTTTGTGAGCTATAACAAAATTGTATGAATTGAGTGCATTGATCACTTTCTAAACATAAGTACATTCTGATTCATGTTTAGAAAAGTTCCCAGTTGTGGGTGCTTTTCAGCCAGGGACCTGACTCCTGGGGAAGGATGATAGGTATTGAAGAAGGCCATGACTGGTGGCTGTTGCATCATTACAACTGAGAGGTGTCTGTAGTCCTCAGGCTGTAGAGCATGGAGTACAGCAGTTGAGCAGTAACTGCCCAAAGAATACATTTTATAAGTAGAGCAGATGGGATACCTGATGATCAGTAGTGAAGGAAATGGGAAGACCAAGGATGAATCATCTACTGCTATGGAGCAATCAAGTAGAACAGTGTTCGTTGCTGAAAGTTTGAGATATCAAGCAACAAAAGGAAGGGAGGAACAAGGAAAAGGTGAGGGCATGGTTCTAAGTCTTTTTTTTTTACTACAGAACACAAAGAAATGCATAAAAAACCCTCTTACTGCTTCATATCTAATAGACACTACAATAAGCCCCAAGTCATGCATTCAATTGTCTCCTACACATAAACTGCTTTTTAATCACAGGTCAACAGTGATCTTCACATCGGTCTGTTATTTTAGCATCATCAAATGTTAATCACTCTCTAGCTTTCCTGTTTTTCTTTCCATTTTCCAGAAACAGAGTTGTTTTTATAATCAGAACAACTGAAGGGCCTCAGGAGTGGAAACTGTGCACATGGGAGATGAAGGGTTACAGTGTTAGAATAGGAATGGCCCCACAGACTCCTGTGTTTGGATGCTTGGCTCTTAGGGAATGGCAATGTTGGAATAGTCATGGACTTGTTAGAGGAAGTCTGAGGTCTTATATATGCTCAAGCTCCATCCCGTGACAAGCACACTCCCTGTTGCTTTCAGTGAAGACATAGAACTCTTGGCTCCAATGCCATGTGTGCCTGGACAACACCATTCTTACCCCGTGATGATAATTGACCAAACCTCTGAAAGGATAAGCCAGCCCCAATTAGCCATTTTCCTTTATAAGTATTGCCATGGTCACAGTGTCTCTTCACAGAAATAAGACCCTAACTAAGATGGACAAAAAGGACACCTTCAGGAATGGTCTTTACCATAAGTAAGTAAGTTTCCCTGCAGCTCAAAGGTTGAAAACACCAACAAATGTCAGTGTGCTGCTCTTGCCCTCTGTCAGTCAGATCAACTTTCCACATCAGTTACCAGCGCACCTACAGCTTAGGTCACTAACACTCCAGTCCTCGTAAGACTACTTAAAATACAACATCTGACCCCAAGCAGATTCAATGTAAGGAAGGAGGAAAGAAATCAAACTTTCTTATTTTCTTAGGTCTGATGTGAATGGCTTGCAAACACTCTACATACCAGAAGTCAGTTCTTTCCTCAAGCTCCTCAGAAGTCTTGTGCAACTTCCTGGTGTTAAATTCTTGTAGCTGGCATTGCTCTTTCCCTGTCTTGCTGTAGCTAGACTGCATAATACCACCATCCCCCCCCCCACCCGTCAAACACCACCACCTCCCAAAGACAAAAATACAACTGCTTGTCTTCCTTTACACAATCGGAGGAAGAGCAGAGCTTCCTAAGGTGTTTGAATCTGCAGTTGAGTATGACCATTTGAAGAGATAGAACCATATTGTAGAATATAAACAACTCGTAACTGATTACTTGTCTCTGTTGTTAGAAGTGCTTTGATTGTTTTTAAATGACACAGCAGTATTCTTTCAAGTTGCCCTGAACCCACTTGTGTACTTTTCTATTTCTCTTGTTTCTAATCTTTTTCAAAAGAGGAAGAAATTTTAATCTTCTAGAGTTTTCAAATATAATAGTTTATTAAAAGTGTTTTCAGTGTTCCTTTTCATGAGAAGGAAAAAATACCTTTTATGTATGTTAAACTTGGCTTAACTTCAACTTTTTTCAAATCCATGTAGGATTTCTAAGTTTTAAAACTGTAACAGTTATCTGTCAAAGAGGATCCTTACCTACTCCAGCCTGCTGAGTAAGAATACATTATAATTCATGAGTTTCAGTGACACTCAGCTGCAAAACATCTCCAGTGAGAGCCCCACTCCTTCTAGTATTGCGTGGAATGCTTCTCAGAGAGGAAAGAACAGATGTGGTGAAAAGCAGAAACTTCTGCATTAGAGCTTGGCAGAAAACAAAACAGAGGAATTAAAAACAAAACAAAACAAAACAAACAAAAATAAAACAACCACCAGCTCCTGGAAAAACCTGATTTGCCATAGGAAAGCCCCTGACCACGTGAGCTGATATGCATCCTTTGATTGGCTGACGAGTCACACATTGGCTTGCTGTTTTCTGTTAATCCACTCCCAATGTCTACCTATTTCCTAGAGACTTTAGCTACTTGTTCACTGATGACTACATCAGCTTATACTCTAGGTTTATTCTCCTTTTTAATTTATCAACTGCTGATTTGATAGGATTGCAAAAAGAAGCAAACAGGAGTGCTTGATTTTGAAGCAAACACTGGTCCCTAAATTATAAATATTCCTGTTCTGTGTTTTAGCTGTTGTCATTCCAAGCAGAGACCACATGACCATGTATTTGCCTTATATTGATAAAGCAATGTTTCCCATTCTAAATTTCTTCAGCAGTGTGACTTTGTCACAGAATTCTTTCTTCTTGCATGATGAAAATTTATGAATTTTTAATGGATTAATTGAAAAGTCATATGTTCATGGATGTTTTGCCTGTATACATATCTTTGCATCAGTTGTGGTGACTAGTGCCCTGGGAGTGTAGAAGAGAGCATTGGATCTCCTGGAATTGGAGCTTCAAACAATATTGGGCTGCTCTGTGTGCTGGAAATCAATTGCTGGAAGTCACCTAAAAGAGCAGCCAATGTTCCTAACTGCTGAACCATCTTTCCAGCCTCCAGCCTCCAGCCTCTGCTATGTTGCCTATACCCTTTGAACAATCAAATATTCCCTTACATAGTTTTCCTAAAGTCTTTTATAAAAAGTAATGGTGTTCTAGTTTCAAGAATACTACTTTGACTTCCATACCTAAATTTGTCTTCCACAGAGCCTATTCTTCAGTGGAATCTTGGGACTGAATTTATACAGAATAGTATCACACACTTATATGCCTTTGTGGACGGTATCAAAGTGACAAGGAGCCCCTGTGCCAATGATGTGGCTTTAATAGGCCTTATTATGAAACCATTGTTAAATGGTAAGTTTATAGTCTGATTGAATGTTAGAAGTAACCAGTGGTTTGTAATTGTTAAGGGTGGTTTTAAATGAAAGTGCACATGGAATGCATAGAGAGAGTAAAATGTATTGTTTTTCACGCCACCTCTACTGCCTATCAGTGTGATATGCTAGGAGAAATATTCCTCTGTTGTGGCCTTTGCCATGTGAATGGTGACTCATATCTGGGTATAATAGCATATGCTTATAATCCCAGCTACTTGGCAGTTTGAGGCAAAGTGACTCAGTTTAAGGTTAACTTTAGCACCTTCTTTTAGACCCTGCTTCAAAAATCAACCAAGCAAGCCCATCAGTCAATCAATAGGTAGCTGTCCTGACTGACTAGTCCTCTGTTCTCTAAGTTTGTTGCATATTCCCAGAGATGACCAAACCCACTGTCAGTGAGTCAACAGGGTCTTGAGGAAGGGAGTGAAGATGAAAGAAGAAAGGTAATTAGACAACACCACATTACAACTCCAGCAAGCACTGAAGCAAGCTTATTGTTTCCCAAGTGGCTTTCATACAATTCTAAGTACGTGCAAAGGAAAGGATCAGTTCTTGGTCAAGAAACAAACAAGGCATACTGTACCCAGGAAATTATTAAGATGATCAAGATATAAGGAACACATTACTCAGCTGTATTTTTCCTTGTGCCTACTTCCTTGACTTAGCCCAATGTCAAATATTCTTGCCAATTTCCTTGAAGCAACACTAAGAGCTCCCCGTGCAGAGACTTTTTTTTTGTTGCCTTTACTCTATCGTCTTTTCTGCCATGTATAAGTCAGTATTGTTCTTATGGAAACATTTATTTATGCATTTATTATCTATGTATTTAAAAGGTATTTTCAACCTATTGTTAAGTATCTAGTGACACATGCAGAAAAATAGCTCTTTTTCTCTAAACTCATTTACAATACTTGTGGCAGCAAATGTATGGATTTTCCAACACTGCAATTTTTCTGTTTACTGAAGAGACCAAGTGGGCATCTTGAGATTTAATTTATTTTCAGCAATAAAAGGTAGAGTCACCATCAACACAAGTTAAAAAAAAAAAAACACTGTCTCCTATTTCAGATTCCAGTAACAAGTCCTAGGCTGTGACCTGTACTTCTAACCTGGCTGCTATTAATCAAAAGATCCCATGAGCACCTTCTTAATTAAGTACATTTTATAGACAATTCACAGAAATCAGGGAAATTTCTCCTTCTGTGTCTGGATGCAGTCAAAATTAGGCATCTTTAACAGTACCAGAGTTCTGTCAAGAATGTTACAAAAGATGCAGATAACAGCAAACAAAGAGGTACCAAGAGTAAGCGCTAGGCAGTTCCCAAGCGCAGGAAGTTCTGTCCCATGATCTCTCAGGACATGATTATGTATGTCAACCTGGAATTCCTCAACCTGGAATCTACAGATTGTAGGCTTCAATACATAGGAATGATCAATCATTAATTCATCCTCTAGTCTCTCCTTTCTTAGGTCTAGGTATGAAGGTGCAAGTCTCAACTTCAAAGTAGGGTTTGGTCTAGGCTGTGTTGAGATGAAGCTGAATGTCTCTTTCTCAACTGCCAGTTTTCAGAAACTTATTAAAGTAGACAATGAATGCAAATTTCATACTTCCTATGAGAAGTGCATGGTGCAAAAGTTACTGCTAATATTCAGGTGAAGTGTGAAAGAGAGAACATTGTCAAGTTTTTCTACTTAAGAAAGGTATCTTGACCAACTGCAGACTGTGGCTGCTATTGAGTAAGGATCATTTATGCTATGAGCCAAGGAGATCTGAAGACGGAATGAAGTTTCTTTAGGGATGCAATGATGATGCTAATACAAGCGATATCAGATTGGGGGTATGGAGGAGGCAGAGAAAGAGGTGAGAATGGGGGAAGAAATGGAGAGAGAGAGAGAGAGAGAGAGAGAGAGAGAGAGAGAGAGAGATTGCTTTATTAGAGTGATACTCTTATTTGTCAGTTGTGGTCCAAGAGAACTAGTAAAGGATATTTGCTTTTTAGTATCTCTAATGAAGATGGTTTCCTTCAATATACTCTCTAAAGTCTTTATGTAAAAAGAAGGTGGGGGAAAAGGACTGAACACCCAGAAATGCAGACCATCCTGAGACCACAGGTCAGACTGCCACTTCTGTCCACCTCTGCCATCATCCTTGGTCCAAGAGGAAACTGCATAGTGCATCTGGACACAGGGACACAGGAGCAGTCAGTTGCCTGTACCTGCAGTACTGGTCTGCGCTCAGAATGGAATTGAACTGAACTGGTCAAACAGCTCCCTGCATCCAAATCCCATGGGGGAAAGAGCTGGACCCACAGAAGTGCAGACACTCCTGAGATGTCGGAGGAGAATACCCTATGCCCACATTCCCCACCCAAAAGAAAATCACCTAGTGTCAACTGAGACCCCTGGGTGCAAGGACCTAAGAGCAGTCAGGGACAGGATCCATCTGACTCCTGCCTGCACCAAGAGCTGAAAGACAGTCATCTAGAGCACCTACACACCTGAGAGCAGAACACCTGTTCCCAGAAAAGGCTAGAAAACAGGAAAACAGTTGTACAGGAGTACAGGAGGGTCAAGACACTGTAAGACACAGCAAGTCAAGTAAACACCAGAGACAACCCTATGGGGAGAGACAAGCACAGGAAAATAAGCAACAGAAACCAGGACTACTTGGCCAAGTTCTCATCAAAGCCAAGTTCTCCCACTAAATAAAATATTAGATATTCAACCATACCAGAAAAGTGAGATTTAGATTTAAAATCACATTTTATGATAATGATGGAGGACTTTAAGAAGGACATAAGTAACTCCTTAAAAGAAACGCAGGACAACACAGGTTAACAAGCAGATGCCCTTAAAGAGGAAACACAAAAATCCCTGAAAGAATTACAGGAAAACAAACCAAACAGGTGAAGGAATTGAACAAAATGATTCAGGATTTAAATATGAAAATAGAAACAATACAGAAAGCACAAAGTGAGGAAACCCTGGAGGTAGAAAACCTAAGGAAGAGATCGGGAGTCATAGATACAAGCATCACCAGCAGACTACAAGAGATAGAAGAGAGAATCTCAGTGGCAAAGATACCATAGAAATCATTGACACAACCAAGATAATGTAAAATGCAAAAAGCTCCTAGCCCAAAACATCCAGGAAATCCAGGACACAATGAGAAGATCAAACCTAAGAATAATAGGTATAGAAGAGAGTGAAGACTCCCAAATTAAAGGCCCAGTAAATATCTTCAACAAAATTATAGAAGAAAACTTTCATAACCTAAAGAAAAAGATTCCCATAAACATACAAGAAGCCTACAGAACTCCAAATAGATTGGACCAGAAGAGAAATTACTCCCATCACATAATAGTCAAAATACCAAATTCACAAAACAAAGAAAGAATAGTAAAATCGGTAAGGGAAAAAGGTCAAGTGACATATAAAGGCAGACCTATCAGAATTACACCAGACTTCTCACCAGAGACTGTGAAATCCAGAAGATCCTGAACAGATGTCATACAGACCCTAAGAAAATACAAATGCCAGCCCAGGCTAGTATATCAAGCAAAATTCTCAATTAAGATAGATGGAGAAGTCAAGTTATTCCATGGCAAAACCAACTCAGGTGACAGCAGATGCTGGTGAGGATGTGGAGAAAGGGGAACATTCCTCCACTGTTGGTCAGACTGCGAACTGGGTACAAAAACTCTGGAAATCAGTCTGGAAGTTCCTCAGAAAATTAGACATTCTACTACCTGAGGACCCAGCTATACCACTCCTTGGCATATACCCAAAAGATGCTCCAACATACAACAAAGACACATGCTCCACTATGTTCATAGCAGCCTTATTTATAATAGCCAGAAGCGGGAAAGAACCCAGATGCCCTTCAACAGAATAGGTTCAAAAAATGTGGTACATCTACACAGTGGAGTACTACTCACCTATCAAAACAATGACTTCATGAAATTCATAGGATGGAACTAGAAAATATCATCCTGAGTGAAGTCACAGAAAAATATCCATGGTATGCATACATCGATAAGTGGATATTAGCCCAAAAGCTCGAATTACCCAAAATACAATCCACAGACCACTGGAAGCTGAAGGATGAAGAAGGATGACTAAAATGCTGATGGTCCCACTCCTTCTTAAAAGGGAGAATGAAAGTATCCATAGCAGAAGAATTGGTAGCAAAATTTAGAGCAGAGAATGAGAGAATGGCTATTCAGAATCTGCCCCACATGTGGTCCATATATATACAGCCACCAAAACTAGATAAGATTGATGAAGCTAAAAATTGCATGCTGAAAGGGACGGGATATAGATCTCTACTGAGAGACACAAACAGAGCATGTCAAATACAGAGGTGAACACTAGCAGCAAACCACTGAACTGTGAATGGGACCCCCTTTTGGGGGAATTAGAGGAAGGGTTGAAAGAGCTGAAGGGGCTTGCAACCCCATAAGAATAACAATGCCAAACAACCAGAGCTTCCAGGGACTAAGCCACTACCCAAAGACTATACATGGACTAACCCTGGGCTCCAACTGCATAGGTAGCAATGAATAGCCTAGTAAGGGCACCAGTGGAAGGGGAAGTCCTTGGTCCTGCCAAGACTGAACCCCCAGTGAACAGGATTGTTGGGGGGAGGGCGGTAAGAGGAGGAGGATGGGGAGGGGAACACCCATATAGAAGGGGAGGCGGAGGGGTTATGGGGAAGTTGGCCTGGAAACCAGGAAAGGGAATAACAATTGAAATGTAAATAAGAAATACCCAATGTAATAAAGATGGAGGGAAAAAAAAGGAATAACAATGCCAACCAACCAGAGTTTCCAGGGACTAAACCACTACCCAAAGACTATACATGGACTGACCCATGGCTCCAACTGCATATGTAGCAGAGAATAGCCTTGTTGGGGCACCAGTGGTAGGGGAATCATTCAGTCCTGCCAAGGTTGGACCACCAATGCAGGGGAATGTTGGGGTGTCGTTAAGGGGGTGTGGATTGGGGGGGGAACAGCCTTATGGGGGAGGGGGAGGGGATAGTAGGCTTATGGACAGGAAACCAAGAAAGGAAATGACATTTGAAATGTAAATGAAGAAATATATCCAATAAAAAAGGCTAATAAATAAATACAGAAATACATAAATAAATGAAAGGATTTTTAAATAAAAAAAAAGAAGGTAGGCTAGAACAAACATTCGTTTTTTACTACATGTATCCTGCAACAATGACACTATGTAATTGTCATGAATAAAGAGCACACCAAGAAAAATAAGGAAAAGGCTATAGAAAAAAGGAAACTATGGGGTAAAAGAATGAAGAAAAACTAAAGAGAATACAAGCAGTTACATTGCAAGTAATGTAGGTAGTTTCAGTGAAAGCTTTTGCTTTTCTTTGTTGTTGTTTTGGGACACAATATTAGTGGGTAGCTGGCTGGAGCGGCTGGCCTGGAGATCACTATGCAGACCAGGCTGACTTCAAACTCAAAAACATCCATGTGCCTCTGCCTGTCATGTACTGGGATTAAAGATTCATGCCACCAGTCCAAGCAATAATTTCTCCTTTGTGTCTGAGTAGTCAAA
Source organism: Rattus norvegicus (assembly GCF_021556685.1). Lineage (NCBI taxonomy): Eukaryota > Metazoa > Chordata > Mammalia > Rodentia > Muridae > Rattus > Rattus norvegicus. Next base: position 126,674,242 of record NC_141539.1, on the reverse strand, counting down.
ATTAAGCATCTTTAACAGTGACAAATAAATGATCAAACCTTGAGGTAAGATTGAGAACAAACCATACACACACACACACACACACACACACACACACACACACACACACACACACAATTTCCTAGAGTACCTGTAATATAGTAATAGCTTTAATCAATGTATTTAGAGTAACAATAGAAAAAGTCTTCTTCCAAATTAGTAGAATTACCATGTCTTAGAGTCTGTTGCATACCTCTAATGTAAATGTCTTCGGTTGAATTAGTTTAGTCATGATCATGTTGTCATGCCTCCCTCTGCTCTCCCTATTTGAGAAGCTATGTCAACCCAGATAAAAACTCAGCCCATTGCCTTCTTTGTTCCATTGATGCCTCTTTCTCTTTATCCATGTACCCAAACCAACACTCCATGCACCTCAGTAGAGCAGCCATGCTCAGCCTTATATGTTCTATCATGATAGAACCCATGCAATAGTCACAGGAGGCAACAAGGTGGTTCATAAAATGTTATGGAATAACCTGGACCTACTTCATCTTCCCAATGTCTTGGGAAGTGAGAGTGTGATGCAAAGTGAAGAGAGGAAAGATCAGTTTCTTTGATGGCTATTCTTGGTTGTCACATTGACTATATATGCAATTAATTAAAACCCAAATAGATGGGTATTCCCACAGGGAATTTTTCTTTCACTGGAAATAGCATGACCCAATTATTTTCTAGATCATTTGAGTAGGGAAGAACCACCTTTAATCTAGGCCACACCCTTTGGTGGATGCCTTAATAAAGGACATGTAAAAATGAAGCATTTGCTCTTTGCCTGCTTGTTCTTGCTGTCACTGGCAAGTTCATTCCCTCACTGGCATTATACCCTACCTGTGGGTCCAAGTTATGCCCAGCTGCTGGAGTGTGGGACAGACCACTGGGAGGCCAAATGGGAGGAGTGCTTGTGACTGCCTTTAACCAGGAACACTGCTGTCAGGGGCTACACATTCCACAAGCACCCAGCAGCACTCGGGGGTGGAGGGAAAGCCACTTTAAGATGTGAGAGGCTGAAACTTGGGTTCCCTGACTTTCAGAAATCCAGTCACTGCCTGGGGTATTGCACAGAGGTGTTAGGAACAAAGATTCAGGAACCAGTTCATGGGCCGCAATGAAGTTGGGACCAGGTGTTCCTGGGCATCCAGGTGCTGCTGAGTTGAGCAGAGTTGGAAACAAGAGTTACAGGCCCACAGGCCGAGGACTAAGACGAACCTGGGGCCAGGGAAATGAACTCCAGCTTAGCTTTCTCGTGATTGTCCTTAGCTTAGCAGTGGTTGTAGGAAGTGCAGAGAGGCATTCTATGGGAGACATAGTCTACAGCTGTGTAGGCAAAGGCCTTCTTCATGCTCTCCACAGCGGTTTTGATAGAAGAGACTGTTTATCCCTACTGTTTAATCTACTGTTCATCGTGGAAAATGGATGCATATCAACTTCTCAGAGTGGAACTGAGATTTTTTTTTTTTGCAACAAGGAATGTCTGGGAAAGGAAGCTTATTGGCTAAACACTCAGGGCCTCTAGATACCTAATTAGTATGGAGAACTCTGTCCTGGGGTTACATGACCACAAGTCACATTTCCTTATGTATGAAGTATGACAGGTGTTCCAGGCCAGGAATCTGACCTACCATCTCGGATGAGTGCCCACTCAAACTACCAAGTTTCCTAGTAGGTCCACTGTCTCACACCTACCTCTTTTTTTTAATTTATTTAATACTTAATAATAATTCTTTGGTTTCTAGGCAAACATCCCCCTCTCCCCTCCCCTTCCTTATGGGTGTTCCACTCCCAACCCTCCCCCCATTGCTGCGCTCCCCCCAACAGTCTAGTTCACTGGGGCTTCAGTCTTAGCAGGACCCAGGGCTTCCCCTTCCACTGGTGCTCTTACTAGGATATTCATTGCTACCTATGAGGTCAGAGTCCAGGGTCAGTCCATGTATAGACTTTAGGTAGTGGCTTAGTCCCTGGAAGCTCTGGTTGCTTGGCATTGTTGTACATATGGGGTCTCGAGCCCCTTCAAGCTCTTCGAGTTCTTTCTGTGATTCCTTCAACGGAGGTCCTATTCTCAGTTCAGTGGTTTGCTGCTGGCATCCGCCTATGTATTTGCTGTATTCTGGCTGTGTCTCTCAGGAGCGATCTACATCCGGCTCCTGTCGGTCTGCACTTCTTTGCTTCATCCATCTTGTCTAATTGGGTGGCTGTATATGTATGGGCCACATGTGGGGCAGGCTCTGAATGGGTGTTCCTTCAGTCTCTGTTTTAATCTTTGCCTCTCTCTTCCCTGCCAAGGGTATTCTTGTTCCCCTTTTAGAGAAGGAGTGAAGCATTCACATTTTGATCATCCGTCTTGAGTTTCATTTGTTCTAGGCATCTAGGGTAATTCAAGCATTTGAGCTAATAGCCACTTATCAGTGAGTGCATACCATGTATGTCTTTCTGTGATTGGGTTAGCTCACTCAGGATGATATTTTCCAGTTCCAAACATTTCCCTACGAATTTCATAAAGCCGTTGATTTTGATAGTTGAGTAATATTCCATTGTGTAGATGTACCACATTTTCTGTATCCATTCCTCTGTTGAAGGGCATCTGGGTTCTTTCCAGCTTCTGGCTATTATAAATAAGGCTGCGATGAACATAGTGGAGCACGTGTCTTTTTTATATGTTGGGGCATCTTTTGGGTATATGCCCAAGAGAGGTATAGCTGGATCCTCAGGCAGTTCAATGTCCAATTTTCTGAGGAACGTCCAGACTGATTTCCAGAATGGTTATACCAGTCTGCAATCCCACCAACAATGGAGGAGTGTTCCTCTTTCTCTGCATCCTCGCCAGCATCTGCTGTCACCTGAGTTTTTGATCTTAGCCATTCTCACTGGTGTGAGGTGAAATCTCAGGGTTGTTTTGATTTGCATTTCCATTATGACTAAAGATGTTGAACATTTCTTTAGGTGTTTCTCAGCCATTTGGCATTCCTCAGCTGTGAATTCTCTGTTTAGCTCTGAACCCCATTTTTAATAGGGTTATTTGTCTCCCTGCGGTCTAACTTCTTGAGTTCTTTGTATATTTTGGATAAAAGGCCTCTATCTGTTGTAGGATTGGTAAAGATCTTTTCCCAATCTGTTGGTTGCCGTTTTGTCCTAACCACAGTGTCCTTTGCCTTACAGAAGCTTTGCAGTTTTATGAGACGCCATTTGTGGATTCTTGATCTTAGAGCATAAGCCATTGGTGTTTTGTTCAGGAAATTTTTTCCAGTGCCCATGTGTTCCAGATGCTTCCCTAGTTTTTCTTCTATTAGTTTGAGTGTATCTGGTTTGATGTGGAGGTCCTTGATCCACTTGGACTTAAGCTTTGTACAGGGTGATAAGCATAGATCGATCTGCATTCTTCTACATGTTGACCTCCAGTTGAACCAGCACCATTTGCTGAAAATGCTATCTTTTTTCCATTTGATGGTTTTGGCTCCTTTGTCAAAAATCAAGTGCCCATAGGTGTGTGGGTTCATTTCTGGGTCTTCAATTCTGTTCCATTGGTCTATCTGTCTGTTTCTGTACCAATACCATGCAGTTTTTATCACTATTGCTCTGTAATACTGCTTGAGTTCAGGGATAGTGATTCCCCCTGAAGTCCTTTTATTGTTGAGGATAGCTTTAGCTATCCTGGGTTTTTTGTTATTCCAGATGAATTTGCAAATTGTTCTGTCTAACTCTTTGAAGAATTGGATTGGTATTTTGATGGGGATTGCATTGAATCTGTAGATCAGTTTTGGTAAAATGGCCATTTTTACTATATTAATCCTGCCAATCCATGAGCATGGGAGATCTTTCCATTTTCTGAGGTCTTCTTCAATTTCTTTCTTCAGTGTCTTGAAGTTCTTATTGTACAGATCTTTTACTTGCTTGGTTAAAGTCACACCGAGGTACTTTATTTGGGTCTATTATGAAGGGTGTCGTTTCCCTAATTTCTTTCTCGGCTTGTTTCTCTTTTGTATAGAGGAAGGCTACTGATTTATTTGAGTTAATTTTATACCCAGCCACTTTGCTGAAGTTGTTTATCAGCTTTAGTAATTCTCTGGTGGAACTTTTGGGATCACTTAAATAAACTATCATATCATCTGCAAATAGTGATATTTTGACTTCTTCTTTTCCGATCTGTATCCCCTTGACCTCCTTTTGTTGTCTGATTGCTCTGGCTAGAACTTCAAGAACTATATTGAATAAGTAGGGAGAGAGTGGGCAGCCTTGTCTAGTCCCGGATTTTAGTGGAATTGCTTCAAGTTTTTCTCCATTTAGTTTAATGTTAGCAACTGGTTTGCTGTATATGGCTTTTACTACGTTTAGGTATGGGCCTTGAATTCCTATTCTTTCCAGGACTCCTATCATGAAGGGGTGTTGAATTTTGTTAAATGCTTTCGCAGCATCTAATGAAATGATCATGTGGTTTTGTTCTTTCAGTTTGATTATATAATGGATCACGTTGATGGTTTTCCGTATATTAAACCATCCCTGCATGCCTGGGATGAAGTCTACTTGATCATGGTGGATGATTATTTTGATGTGCTCTTGGATTCGGTTTGCCAGAATTTTATTGAGTATTTTTGCATCGATATTCATAAGGGAAATTGGTCTGAAGTTCTCTTTCTTTGTTGGGTCTTTGTGTGGTTTAGGTATAAGAGTAATTGTGGCTTCATAGGAGGAATTCGGGAGTGATCCATCTGTTTCAATTTTGTGGAATAGTTTGGATAATATTGGTATGAGGTCTTCTATGAAGGTTTGATAGAATTCTGCACTAAACCCATCTGGACCTGGGCTCTTTTTGGTTGGGAGACCTTTAATGACTGCTTCTATCTCCTTAGGAGTTATGGGGTTGTTTAACTGGTTTATCTGTTCCTGATTTAACTTCGGTACCTGATATTTGTCTAGGAAATTGTCCATTTCCTGTAGATTTTCAAGTTTTGTTGAATATAGGCTTTTATAGTAAGATCTGATGATTTTTTGAATTTCCTCTGAATCTGTAGTTATGTTTCCCTTTTCATTTCTGATTTTGTTAATTTGGACACACTCTCTGGGTCCTCTCGTTAGTCTGGCTAAGGGTTTATCTATCTTGTTGATTTTCTCAAAGAACCAACTTTTGGTTCTGTTGATTCTTTCTATGGTCCTTTTTGTTTCTACTTGGTTGATTTCAGCTCTGAGTTTGATTATTTCCTGCCTTCTACTCCTCCTGGGTGTATTTGCTTCTTTTTGCTCTAGAGCTTTTAGGTGTGCTGTCAAGCTGCTGACATATGCTCTTTCCTGTTTCTTTCTGCAGGCACTCAGCGCTATGAGTTTTCCTCTTAGCACAGCTTTCATTGTGTCCCATAAGTTTGGGTATGTTGTACCTTCATTTTCATTAAATTCTAAAAAGTCTTTAATTTCTTTCTTTATTTCGTCCTTGACTAGGTTATCATTGAGTAGAGCATTGTTCAATTTCCACGTATATGTGGGCATTCTTCCCTTATTGTTATTGAAGACCAGTTTTAGGCTGTGGTGGCCTGATAGCACGCATGGGATTATTTCTATCTTTCTGTACCTGCTGAGGCCCGTTTTTTGACCAACTATATGGTCAATTTTGGAGAAAGTACCATGAGGAGCTGAGAAGAAGGTATATCCTTTTGCTTTAGGATAGAATGTTCTATAAATATCCGTTAAGTCCATTTGGCTCATGACTTCTCTTAGTCTGTCTACGTCTCTGTTTAATTTCTGTTTCCATGATCTGTCCATTGATGAGAGTGGGCTGTTGAAATCTCCCACTATTATTGTGTGAGGTGCAATGTGTGTTTTGAGCTTTAGTAAGGTTTCTTTTACGTATGTAGGTGCCCTTGTATTTGGGTCATAGATATTTAGGATTGAGAGTTCATCTTGGTGGATTTTTCCTTTGATGAATATGAAGTGTCCTTCCTTATCTTTTTAGATGACTTTTAATTGAAAATTGATTTTATTTGATATTAGAATGGCTACTCCAGCTTGCTTCTTCTGACCATTTGCTTGGAAAATTGTTTTCCAGCCTTTCACTCTGAGGTAATGTCTGTCTTTGTCTCTGAGGTGTGTTTCCTGTAGGCAGCAGAATGCAGGGTCCTCGTTGTGTATCCAGTTTGTTAATCTATGTCTTTTTATTGGGGAGTTGAGGCCATTGATGTTGAGAGATATTAAGGAATAGTGATTATTGCTTCCCGTTATATTCATATTTGGATGTGAGTTTATGTTTGTGTGCTTTCATTCTCTTTGTTTTGTTGCCAAGACGATTAGTTTCTTGCTTCTTCTAGGGTATAGCTTGCCTCCTTATGTTGGGCTTTACCATTTATTATCCTTTGTAGTGCTGGATTTGTAGAAAGATATTGTGTAAATTTGGTTTTGTCATGGAATATCTTGGTTTCTCCATCTATGTTAATTGAGAGTTTTGCAGGATATAGTAACCTGGGCTGGCATTTGTGTTCTCTTAGGGTCTGTATGACATCAGTCCAGGATCTTCTGGCCTTCATAGTTTCTGGCGAGAAGTCTGGTGTGATTCTGATAGGTCTGCCTGTATATGTTACTTGACCTTTTTCCCTTACTGCTTTTAATATTCTTTCTTTATTTTGTGCGTTTGGTGTTTTGACAATTATGTGACGGGAGGTGTTTCTTTTCTGGTCCAATCTATTTGGAGTTCTGTAGGCTTCTTGTATGCCTATGGGTATCTCTTTTTTTAGGTTAGGGAAGTTTTCTTCTATGATTTTGTTGAAGATATTTACTGGTCCTTTGAGCTGGGAGTCTTCACTCTCTTCTATACCTATTATCCTTAGGTTTGATCTTCTCATTGAGTCCTGGATTTCCTGTATGTTTTGGACCAGTAGTTTTTTCCGCTTTACATTATCTTTGACAGTTGAGTCAATGATTTCTATGGAATCTTCTGCTCCTGAGATTCTCTCTTCCATCTCTTGTATTCTGTTGGTGAAGCTTGTATCTACAGCTCCTAGTCTCTTCTTTTGGTTTTCTATATCCAGGGTTGTTTCCATGTGTTCTTTCTTGATTGCTTCTATTTCCATTTTTAATTCCTTCAACTGTTTGATTGTGTTTTCCTGGAATTCTTTCAGGGATTTTTGCGATTCTTTCAGGGATTTTTGCGATTCCTCTCTGTAGGCTTCTACTTGTTTATTAATGTTTTCCTGTGTTTCCCCAAGGGAGTTCTTCATGTCTTTCTTGAAGTCCTCCAGCATCATGATCAAATATGATTTTGAAACTAGATCTTGCTTTTCTGGTGTGTTTGGATATTCCATGTTTATTTTGGTGGGAGAATTGGGCTCCGATGATGCCATGTAGTCTTGGTTTCTGTTGCTTGGGTTCCTGCGCTTGCCTCTCGCCATCAGATTATCTCTAGTGTTACTTTGTTCTGCTATTTCTGACAGTGGCTAGACTGTCCTATAAGCCTGTGTGTCAGGAGTGCTGTAGACCTGTTTTCATGTTTTCTTTCAGCCAGTTATGGGGACAGAGTGTTCTGCTTTCGGGCGTGTAGTTTTTCCTATCTACAGGTCTTCAGCTGTTCCTGTGGGCCTGTGTCTTGAGTTCACCAGGCAGTTTTCTTGCAGCAGAAAAGTTGGTCTTACCAATGTCAGAGTAGCTAGATCACAACCTGCAAACCCCTCTTATAAATCCCATGTAATTAATATATATTGGATATATATATTCATATATTGTAATATATACACACATATATGGAAATAAATATATCTTTATAAGTTTTATTCCTCTAGAGAACTTTGTCTAATGCAGACTGTGCATTAGTTTTGTATAAGCCAGAAGAGGTTTTAGAGCAATGGAAATATAGGGATGAAAAGTGAAAAAAATAAGGATGAAAAATTTTAATGATCTGGAATGGACTTTTGAATTTACTGACAGCTATAGTTAATGAATATTGTTATAGATACTAAGAGAGTACTGAAAGCTCATGGTGTGAAGTATTTTACAGAATTATCAAGACTAGTGCATTTGATTATACCACTTTGCTGATTATAAGAGGTAAGGGGTTTTGCACCTGTGAGAGTTTTAACAATTTGCAAAAAGAAGAAGAAGGAGGAGAAGAGAAGGAGAAGAGGAGAATGAGAAGGGAAGAAGAAGAAGAAGAAGAAGAAGAAGAAGAAGAAGAAGAAGAAGAAGAAGAAGAAGAAGAAGAAGAAGAAGAATAATGTTGGTTAGTTGTTGGTTGTTCCAAAAACCTCTGGATAAACTGACAAAGGAAAGGAAAGAGCCTCCTGATAAGATCAAGCAATTTCTAGCATCTCAGAATATAGAGAATAATGGCAATGCACTCAATATAATGTTGACCAGCTCCAGGTGTGCATAAACAGTTAAAAGATGTCTAAGTTTGCCCAAGAAGAGAGTCTTCTCTCCAGGAACCATGGATCCCAAGTTACAGAAAATCAAACCAAAGCCCTCACTATAAGATTGACAGAATTAGAACAAAAATACAACTCTACAAACTCTACATCCCTGTTTCATAACTTAGAAGGGATCTGAACTCTTTATTTCTTCTACAACTGATCCCATTGGGACACTATATTGATGACATTATGCTGATTGGACCAAGTGAACAGCAGATAGTAACCCCTTTGGACTTGTTGATAACACATATGCACAGCCTTAGTAGGTGTTGGCAATTAAATTAAGGGCAATATTGGTAAAGAAAGGAGTCCTATATCTTGGGATTAAGATGTGTGAGAGTACCCTAATAAGGCTGAGAACATTGAACCCTCAGATTCTTGAGGATTTATCGCACCTAAGCAAGAAGTCTCTCCACCTTCAGCAAAAGATATATTCCTGCTTCAAACTCTGAAAAATTGTCCTATCCACCTATGAGTGAGAAAATGTTTTCTTTATTTTCTGTTAAGCCAGCAATAACTTTCCCTGAAGGATATGTCAGGTAAGATAATAGTAATGTCCCCCAGAGTCCACATGAGTTACCTCTTGACCTATAAACAGAGTTCTGGTTAAGCACGCACCTAGAAAGGAGATAGAAAATGTAGTTCAGTTCATGAGGATGTGTCCTATACTACCCAGAGAACTAATCCACTCAAGGAGAAGTCTGGGGATATGTATGGGAATGAATTTTAAGTGTGTGAGATAATGGTGAATGAAACTGAACCAGATTGAGGTTATTGATGTTTGTGCACTGAGTAGAAATTCTAGGTTTAAATGTGGAAATTCACAAATATAAAAGTTTCAAAAAGGCATCAAAAGTTTGTTTGAATGGTTGGCTGATGCATTTATCAAAAGATGGCCTACAGAAAAGGGGCTGGAGATGGCTGGAACTCCTTGTCTTAGTACTGAGGAGGGGATTTTAAGGCTCAAGGAATGTGCAGTGTTAGAGCGGTTATCATTTGCCCTGCTCCTCCACAATGGGAAAGCCCAGAAGACATGATCTTCACTAACCCTGTAACACTGAAAATACTAAGAGGGACATCAGCACATGTGAAGAGCTTTGTTGCTACGCACTTTCTTTCTTTTTAAAATTTATTTTATTTTATTTCATTTTTACTTATTCATTTTACATCACTCTCACTGACCCCCTCCCAGTCACCACCTTCCACAATCCTTCCCCCATACCCCTATTCTCTTCTCCTTTGACTGGGTGATGTGTATCCCCCATCCTGGCACATCAAGTCTCTATGAGGCTAGGGGGCATCCTCTCCCACTGAGGCCAGACAAGAAAGCCCAGTTAGAAGAGCATATCCCAGTTACAGTTGTTGCCCATTTCCTTGGGTCAGACCTTTGGGATGGAGATGCTGCAGCTTAGTTGGTTGAATTCAATGCAAATGGATTAGTTGGACCTTAAAGTAGCAGGTGGCAGGTAGCAGCACTGAATCACCAAAGACAAGGTGATTATACTTATTGTAGTAGACAGCAGAGACAAAGAAATATTCATAATAGCCTGACCCATGTGCACAGCACAGGTAGAGTGATTTTTATGATGATATGACTGGTTATATGGACATTTAGTACTGGCTATCAATATTCCAGGCGTGGAATACATAACGATTCTACTGCATTTTTGTTTGGTCTGTATGACTGAAAACATTCTCAATTTTTTTAAAAAAAGACTACATTGAATAGTGGCAAAAAGAAACTGCAGACTCTAACCAAGTTCCAGACTTGAGCCGATTTATAAATCCAGAACCCACTGAGTGAAGGGAAGGCCAGGTCTTCATGAGTAAGGACTTTGCTAAAATACCTAAGAGTCTTACTGTTGGCTTTTTTCCCCCTTTGTTCTGCAAAGGAACATATGACCATTTATAAGGGTAGCTGTATACTGTAGAAAAGAAAAAAATATGTATCAGATTTCCCAGGATCTATTGGATAATGGTTCAGAATTGACACTGATTCCTGGTGAGCCTATGGATAACTGGGACACTTCTGCTAAAGGGGTTAGTGGAGGCCAGATGCTTATTGGAGTTTTGACTGAAGGAGGTCCCTGAAACCTTGTATAGTTATTCCTCTTTTCAGAATGAATAATTGGTACAGATATACTGAGAAGTTTGCAGAATATCCACATTGATTCCCTGACTTGTAGAGTAAGGACTGTTATGGTTGGAAATGTCAGATGGAATCTATTGGAATAGCATGTACCTGGGCAAATACTGAATTGAAGACAATTATGACAGCCCAGGAGAAATTGCATAAGTTAGTGCCAGTATCAAGCACTAGAAAGAGGCAGGGGTGGTGGCTTGCACCACATCTCCCCTTTACTCTCCTAACTGGCCAGTGCAGAAGACATACGTTCCTTAGATAATGACGGGTGACTATAAAACTTATCAGTAGTGATTCTGATTGCAGCTGCTATACCAGATATACTGGTACATGGTATGCATTTATTGACCTATTAAATATCTTTTCTTCTTAAGTACTTGTAATTAAGAATATCAGAAGCAAATTTCATTCAGTTGTAAAGGCTAAATGTATACATTCACGGGTCTACCTCAATGTATTAACTTTCCATCCCTATTTCATAACTTAGAAGGGATCTTGATCCTCTCTCTCCCACAAAATATCACCTTGGGCAACTATATTGATGATATTATGCTGAGTGGACCAAGTGTACAGCAGGTAACAACTACTTTGGACTTGTTGGTAATGGATATGTACACCAGAGAATGGAAAATAAATCCAACCAAAATTAAAGGGCCTTCTACTTGCCACAGTGAAGGTTTTAGAAGTGCAGTACTGTGGGGCATGCAGAGATATTTCTTCTAAGGTGAAGGATTAGTTATTGTACCTGCCCCCCTCTCACCGCCAAGAAGGAAGCACAACACTAATGAGCTTATTTAGATTCTAGAGACAGCACATTCCTCAATTGAATATGTTACCCTGGCCCATATACCACGTAACTCAAAGAGCTGCTAGGTTTGCTTAAAGCTAGAACCAGAGAAGAATCCTTGACAGGGCTATACTGTACAGAAGGCTAATCTACCACATGGACCATATGATACCACAGACCCAATGATACTTGAGGTGTCAGTTTGCAGATAGGGATGCCATCTGGAGCCTTTGGAGGGCATATAAAGGAGAATCAGAGAAGACACCTTTGGGATTTTGGAGCAAGACTCTACCATCATCTGCAGACAGGTATTGTCTCTTTGAGAGACACCTCTTTGACCTGCTGTGGTCTTACTAGAAGCTGAACATTGAACAATGGACCACCAAGTTACCATGCAAACTGAGCCTCCCATTATGAGCTGGGTGACCAATCAAGTCATAAAGTGGGATGTACAGGAATCTATCACTAAATGGAAATAGAATATAAGATCAGGCCTGTGGAGGTTTTGAAGGCACAAGCAGGTTTCATGAATTTTCCCAAATGCCTAGAGTTTCTACTCCTGTTAAAATGCTGCTTATTCCCAAGTATGTAACTGTAGCCTCAGGGAGTGTGCTCCATATCAGTTGACTAAGGAAGACAAGAGTAGGACCTGGTTTACTGATGGTTCTACACATTATGCAGGCAAAATGCATAAGTTGACAGCTGCAGCATTACAGCCTGTTTTCTGGGAGCCTCAAGGCACCACCAAAGGGAAATCATCGCAGTGGGACAAACATCAGGCAATATACATGATCATATGTTTTGTTTGGAAGGAAAAATGGTTAGATGTGTGATTGTTTATTGGTTCATAGGCTGTAGCCAATGGAATGGCTGGATATCAGGGATTAGAAAAACAATTAGAAAAATTTGTGAGGAAGACATATTGAGAAGAAGTATGTGGATAAATCTCTCCAAAATGGGGAAGGGTATGAGGACACTTGTATCCCATGTAAACGCCCAACAAAAGGTGACTTCAATTGAGAAGGAGTTCAGTAATCAAGTAGATAGGATGACCCATTCTGTGAAGCTTCTTTTCCTGCTATCTTCGTCATTACCCAACGGTCCCATGAGCAAAGTGGCCATGTTGACAGAGATGGAGGGTATACATGAACTTGACAACATAGACTGCCACTCACAAAGCTGACCTGGACACAGCTACTGCTGAGTACCAGATTGGCCAACAGTAAAAACCAACACTGAGCCCCCAACCCCAGATATGGCACCATTTCCCAGGATGAACAGCCAGCAAACTGGTGGCAGGTTGACTACATTGGACAACTACCTCAAGAGAAGGAAGAATGCTTTGTACTTCCTAGAGTAGATACATATTGTATCTGTGGATTTGCCTTTTATGTACCTGATGTTTTTGCCAAAACTACCATCTATGCCTCTCTAGAATGCCTTAACAATCATCATGATATTCCACATGGTATTGCCTGCAACCAAAGAACTTACTTCATAGCCAGAAAGTACAGCAGTAGGCATATGATCATACATCTTAGTATGCTTACTAGTCTTAGTATGTTCCACAGCATCCTGAAGCAGCTGGCCTGGTAAAATAATGGGATGGCATTTTGAACGCACACTTATAGCACAGATTAGTTGGTAGTAGTAGCCTGGAGGGCTGGGTCAAGAATTTCTAGAAAGTAGTATATACTTTGGATAGGATAAGATATATGGTACTACACCTCTATACTCAGGATCTACCGGTATGGTAAAGAGTGGCAAAGGGAATAGTCCCATTCACTATCACCCATTACTGACCCACTAGAAAGAGATTTGCTTCTTATTCCCACAACCTTAAGTTCTGCTGACCTAAAAATTTTGGTTCTAGAGGTGGGAGTGCACCTGCCAGGAGACACAACATGTATTCCATTGAACTGGAAGCTCAGACTATCACGTGGCCACTTTGGTTTCTGAGGCTCTCAACCCTAAGCTTAATAAAGGAAAAACAGTGTTAGGATGGTGACTGATTCAGATTAAAAAGGAGAAATTGAACTGCTTCTCCACAATAAAGGTAAAAAAGACTGTGTCCAGCATACCAAAGATCCTTTAGGGTATCTCTTGGTGTTACCATTCCTGTGTCCAAGGAGAAATTTCAACAACATAATTTAGGCAGGCTGACATGGGGCACAGACTCATGAGGAAGGAAGGAATGTGTCAACTCTCCAGGCAAAGAGCCTAGAACTGCTGAGGTCTTACTGAAGGTGATAGAAATACAGAAAGTAAATGAAGATAGTTATAAATACCAGTTGAAGAAAAACAAATTATAATTGATGTTTCCCTGATATTTTAAGAATGTGTTTTTGTAGGTATTTCTGTTTCTCAATTTTTTATCATGAAATATAACACCTGTTAGAAATATTGTGGTTATTATAAATTTTTTGAAATACTAAAAGAATGTTACTCAAGGGCCATTGCCCCCTATTCTAAGATTCAGAATGTGTTTGCATTAGTACGAGGCATTGTTATAGCATGATAGGCCTAATTGTGACCTATTTAAGTAAATGATGTGTTGTGTTTGTAAGTGGATGCCATTAGGTCTCTACTTGCCCTGCCCTACCTGGAAAAGTTGGCTGACAACTGGAACCAAGGCCAGGTGGACTGGGGCAGGGAGGCAGGGAACCTGAGGAGAGGAGTCGGGAGACAGAATGGCCAGGAGTGATGGAGACCTCAGGCAATGGTGATAACTAAGATAAACAGACTTCTCTGAAGGCAGGCTGCATTGAGAAGTTCATTTTAATTTGGGACAGGGCGGGGGACACAGGTCATTGAAGCCTTTCTGGGGTTGGGAGGGTTTGGATGAGTGTGCTCACTGTCAGGGCTAGGTAGTGTGCACTTTGAATAGGGTCAAATATATGGTGCTATGTGTCCTGTACCCAGGACCCAAAAGTCTGGGAATCCAGGAGTGATAAAGGGAATAGTCCCACTCACTATCACTTCTAGTGAGTGATCCACTAGAAAAATTCTTGTTTCTTATTTCCACAACTTTAAGTTCTACTGACCCTGACAATACGAGGAGAAGTTGAGTTTAACTAGACTGAACTTGACCATGACAATATAACGAGAGGTTAAATTTAACTTGACTGTGACTACACAACCTCTTTGCATGGGGACAAAGGTCATTGGGCAATGCAGGATTATGTACTCCAGGACACAAAGGCCTGAGGCAAGGGAAACAGTGGTCCAAATTCCTACTGATCTCAAGACAAGATTTCTGGGGTTGGATATGTCTTAACCCCACTCCTACTTCAGATAGCTTCTCCTAGTTCCACAGTAACTCAGCCCCCAAAGGGCCAAAGGTATATCAGGAGAGCACTACTATGACATGGCAATTCGTTGCATTTGGAAATTAACCATGACATAAAGAGATATGATTGTTTGTCAAGTTGACAAGAGGGGAACTCATGATGACAATTCTTGACTGTCAGCCTCACTACATCTAGAATCTACTAAAACCTAAGAAGGCTGGGTACACCTGTGAGGGATTTTTTTCCTAATTAAATCATATGAAATGAATAGGCTCACCTTTAATCAGAGATACACCCACTGGTGGCATCTTATCTAGAGGGCATGGAAGAAGGAAGCTTCTGTTTTTTTCTTGCTTGGCCTTACTATTGCTAGAAAGTCATTCCTTCATTGGCATTACATCCTACTTCTTCAGGATTCTGCCATATGCTCAAGATCAGCTGGGACACCCAGCCTGCTGAACTGAACAATTACTGCATTCCTGGACTTTCCATTGGTAGACAGCCATTGTTGGAGCATCTGGAGTACAGCCTGTATGACATTCCAATTAGTCATTAATCTTCCTCATATAAAAGTGTGTTTATAGAATACACACAAACACACACACACACGCACACGTGTGTGTGTGTGTGTGTTCATTTGAAATTTTGGATTTGTGATAACTTTTTGTATATTCAAAGTAGATAGGTGGAGAGAGGAGAGAGAGAGAGAGAGAGAGAGAGAGGAGAGAGGAGAGAAAGGAGAGAGAGGAGAGAGAGGAAGAGAGAGAGAGAGAGAGAGAGAGAGAGAGAGAGAGAGAGAGAGAGAGTTAGTTATTCTGTCAGGTCTACTCAACCTAGTTGAATATACAGCATGGAGGACCCGGGATTGAAGGTGTAGCATGTTTATGTTTACAGAATTCTCTAAAGTTGCCTAGCTCTAATTACTTCTTTTTCATGGTAGGTGTTTTCATAGGCAGAACCGCTTCTGGATTTTGGACTTATGAGGAATGCAAATGGTATGACATGACAAAGCTCATCTATGAAGGACTTAAGTATGGTAATTTTTCTGGCTGTCTTCATATTCATCATTTCATTTATATCAAACTTCATTTTGTATTTCTGAAATATATTTTCTAAAGAGCTTACTGTGTCTAATCTATGGTGTTATTTGATTTCCTCCTTCAGAACACCAAATACTTACAGTGATAGATTTGGTTTTAACAAATCATTTTTTGGTCATCCTCACCTCTTTGGGTCTTTATGTAAGTGGTGATCTTCGTTATCCAACCACTTCACAGATAAAGGTATGAAAATTGCTTTGTATTTCCTTGGTAACTCTCAATATTCTTGGTGATATACAAAGAAATATTTTTCAATTGAGCAGTGAATAGTTGTTAGGAGCCATCTAGGATAGGCTAAGGCTAGCAGAAAGCCTTTCCGCAGGTAGCCACTGTTTTTTGCATGGCCAGTGATGGATGAGTTCTATAAGGCAAGGTCCCAAAGAGATCTCAGGACTGCTTCTTGCAGCTGATATGCTTTTCTTCATTTTATGAAATTAATTTAATAATTCCTCAGCATTAGCCCATCCTATTGATAAAATTTCATGCAAATTAACATAAGATGGACTTTCATGAATTAATGCTGTTTAGATGAATTAATGATTCTGTAAAATTCCACATTTAATTAAAATAATTTTAGGAGTCAAGGTTTAAGGGAAGGCTTTAGTTGCTTTGCTAGAAGAATGTAATAAAGTTAGAATCAAGAATAGAGTGTGCCCACTCCTCATAAAAGTAAATAAAGACTGCATAATAAGAAATACAATGAACTTTCATAATCACATTGCAAAGAGAAACAGGCTGGGAAAAAAAATTGGGTTCAAGGAAAAACAATTATTTTCTTGTTTATTGGATATTTTAAATTTACATTTAATTTACATTTCCCTTTCCCAGGTTCCCAGCCGTAAACCCCCTATCCCAAACCCCATCCCCCTTTTCTACCAGGGTGTTCCCCCTCCCCAACCACCCACCCTTTCCAGCCTCCAAGCCCTGACTTTCCCCTACACTGGTGGAGCCAGTCTTGGCAGGACCAAGGGCTTCTTCCCTTCCCCTTGGTGGCCAACAAGGCCATCCTCTGCTACATATGCAGCTGAAGCCATGGGTCTGTCCATGGGTATAGTCTTTGGACAGTGGTTTAGTCCCTGGGAGATGTGGTTGGTTGGTATTGTTGTTCTTATGGGGTTGCAGGACCCTTCAGCTCCTTCAATCCTTTCTCTAACTCCTCTAGTGGGGATCCCATTCTCAGTTCAAAGGTTGACTGTGAATATTCGCCTTTGTATTTGTCATGTTCTGGCAGAGCATCTCGAGAAACAGCTATATAGGGCTCCTGTCAGCATGACTTCTTGTCATCAGTAATATTGTCTGGGTTTGGTGGCTGTATGTATATGGGCTGGATTCCCAGGTGGAGCAGTCTCTGAATGTCCATTTCTTCACTCTCTGCTTCAAACTTTGTCTCCATATCTCCTGCTATGAATATTTTGCTACCCCTTCTAAGAAAAATTAAAGCATCTGCACTTTGGATGTACTTCTTAAGCTTTCTGTGGTCTGTGGATTGTATCTTGGGTAATTTGAGCTTTGGGGCTAATATCCACTTATCAGTGAGTGCATATCATGTGCGCCTTTTTCTGTAATTGGGTTCTCTCACTCAGGATGATATTTTCTAGCTCCATCCATTTGCCTATGAATTTCATGAAGTCATTGTTTTGGCTAGCTGAGTAGTACTCCATTGTGTAGATGTACCATATTTTCTGTATCTGTTGCTCTGTTGAAGGGCATCTGGGTTCTTTCCAGCTTCTGGCTATTATAAATAAGGCTGCTATGAACATAGTGCAGCATGTGTCTTTGTTCTATGTTGAAGCATCATTTGGGTATATGCCCTGGAGTTGTATAGCTGGATCCTCAGGTAGTGCAATGTCCAATTTTTTGAGGAACCTCCAGACGGATTTCCAGAGTGTTTGTTTGTACCAGTTTGCAGTCCCACCAACAATGGAGGAGTGTTCCTCTTTCTCCACATCCTCGCTAGGATCTGTTATCACCTGAGTTTTTGATCTAGCCATTCTGACTGGTGTGAGGTGGAATCTCAGGGATATTTTTATTTGCATTTCCCTGATGACTAAGGATGTTGAACATTTCTTTAGGTAATTTTGAGCCATTCAATATTCCTCAGCTGAGTTTTGTTTATTTAGCCCTGTATCCCATTTTTGAATAGGGTTATTTGTGTCACTGGAGTCTAAATTCTTGCATTCTTTGTATATATTAGATAATAGCCCTCTATCGAATGTTGAATTGGTACAGAATTGATTTTATTGTGTTTGGGTATGTTGTGTCTTCATTTTCATTAAATTCTAAAAAGCCTTAAATTTCTTTCTTTGTTTCTTCCTTGACAAAGTTATCATTGAGTTGAGTGTTGTCCAATTTCCACGTATGTGTGGGCTTTCTGCTGATGTTGTTATTAAAGACCAGCCTTAGTCTATGGTAGTCTGACACAATGCATGGGATTATGTCAATCTTCTTATATCTGTTGAGGCCTGTTTTGTGACTGATTATATGGTCAGTTTTGGAGAAGGTACCATGAGGTGGTGAGAAGAAGTTATATTCTTTTGTTTTAGGACGAAATGTTCTATAAATGTCTGTTAAATCCATTTGAATCACAGTTACTGTTTGTTTCTCTCTGTCTCCTTTTAGTTTCCATTATCTGTCCATTGATGAAAGAGGGGTGTTGAGTTCTCCCACTATTGTTTTGTGACGTACAATGTGTGTTTTGAGCTTTAGTAAGGTTTCTTTTAGGAATGTAGGTGCCCTCCCTTGCATTTGGAGCATAGATATTCAGGACTGAGAGTACATTTTGGTCGATTTTTCCTTTGATGAATATGAAGTGTCCTTCCTTATCTTTTTTGATAACTTTTGGTTGAAAGTCAATTTTATTTGATACTAGAATGGCTACTCCAGCTTGTTTCTTGGGATCATTTGCTTGGAAAATTGTTTTCCAGCCTTTTACTCTAAGGTAGTATCTGTCTTTGTCACTGAGGTGTATTTCCTGTAGGCAGCAAAATGCTGGGTCCTGTTTATGTATCCAGTTTGTTAGTCTATATGTTTTTATTGGGGAATTGAATCCATTGAAGTTAAGACATATTAAGGAATAATAATTTTTGTTTCCTGTAATTTTTGTTATGTTTTTGTGTCTGTCTTCTTTTTGGTTTGTCACAAGAAGATTACTTTCTTGCTTTTTCTAGGGTGAAGTTTCCCTCCTTGTGTTAAAGTTTTCTATTTATTATCCTTTGTAGGGCTGGATTTGTAGAAAGAAATTGCATAAATTTGGTTTTGTCATGAAATATTTTGTTTCTCCTTCTATGGTAATTGAGAATTTTGCTGGATATAGTAGGCCGAGCTGCATTTGTATTCTCTTAGGGTCTGTATGACATCTGCCTAGAATCTTCTGTCTTTCATAGTCTCTGGTGATGAGTCTCGTGTAATCCTACTAGGTATGCCTTTATATGTCACTTGATCTTTTTCCCTTACTGCTTTTAATATTCTTTGTTTTGTGCATTTGGTGTTTTGACTATTATGAGACAGGAGGAATTTCTTTTCTGGTCCAAACCATTTGGAGTTCTGTAAGCTTCTTGTATGTTTATGGACATCTCTTTCTTTAGATTAGGGACATTTTCTTCTATAATTTTGTTGAAGATATTTACTGGCCCTTTAAGTTTTCACTCTCTTCTATACCTACTATGCTTAGGTTTGATCTTCTCATTGCGTCCTGGAGTTCCTGGATGTGTTGGGTTAGGAGTTTTTGTATTTTACATTATCTTTCATGATTATATCAATGTTTTCTATGGTATCTTCTGCCCCTGATATTCTCTGTTCTATCTCTTGTATTATTTTTTTTTTTTTGGCAATGCTTGCCCCTATGACTCCTGATCTCTTTCCTAGGTTTTCTATCTCCACGGTTGTCTCCCTCTATGATTTCTTTATTGTTTCTATTTCCATTTTAAGATCCTAAATGGTTTTGTTCAATTCCTTCTCCTGTTTGGTTGCACTTTCCTATAAATTTCAAGGTACTTTTCTGTTTCCTTTTTAAGGGCTTCTACTTGTTTAATTGTGTTTTCCTGTATTTCTTTAAGGGTTTTATTTATGTCCTTCTTAAAGTCCTCTCTCATCATCATGAGAATTTTAAATACAAATCTTAATTTTCCAGTGTGTTTGGATATCCAGTATTTTCTTTGGGGGGAGAACTGGGCTCTGATAATGTCAATAGTCTTGGTTTCTATTACTTAGGTTCCTGTGCTTGCCTCTTGCCATCAGGTTGTCTCTGGAGTTAGCTGGTCTTGCTGTCTCTGACAGTGCTTTTACTCTCCTGTATGCTTGTGTGTCAGTACTCCTGTAGATTTGTTTTCTCCCAGTCATACCTGGATACAGAGAGCTGTGCAACCTGGTAAGCTCCAGGTGCAGGCAAAATCCGGAAGTGTCATGTTACCTAGACTGCTCTGGGTTTGTGTGTCCTGAGGGCTCCAGGTAGGTCACTCAGAGCACAAGAGTTGGTCTTACCTTTGCTCTCAGGTGTTTCAGCACTCGTGTAGACTGGCTTTCAACTCTGGTCACAGGCAGAGACAGGATGGATCCTCTGCCTGTCTGCTCGCAAAGAGCTCTCGGCATGTTTCCCTTGGGCCAAGAATGTGAGCAGAGGTACTGAGCTCCAAGGATTCTCTGCACTTCTGAAAGTTCAGCTCCCGCACACACAGCATTTGGGTGCAGAGAGGTGTGGGACCTGGCTAGCTATGGGGCAGGCAGAAACCGGAAGTGTCCTGCCCCTGACTGTTCCTAGGCGCCTGTGTCCAGAGGGCACTAGTCAGCTCCTTTTGGGCCAGGAATGTGAGCAGAAATGGTGGTCTCCCTGGGAGCTCATGGGATGGTTCACTCTTCTGAGCATCCAACTCCCTTTCCCATGGGATTAAGGTACAGAGAGCTGTGGGGCTGAGTCAGTTTCTGGCACAGCAGAAACTAGAAGGGAAAACATTTATTTTCAAGGACAAAACCACAGGTATGCACTACCTGTGGCAAGAGGTAGGCAAGGCTGGGTCAAAGTTTTTCCTTTAAATGTACAATGGTCATATTAGAATGAATTACTGCCCCGAGCTTACTATTAATATCCTCTACAACTCCCATTTTAGGTAACATTGAACTCTGAGGTAGCTTTCTAAAGAACTTTTTGTCTAAGAAGGTATAAAAATTTGTCTAGAGAAAAAGTAAATATTTTGTTTGGATGGTTTGGCTTGAGGAGCTTTGCCCAATTGTTGTTTATCTGTATGTATATATGTCTGTATGTATATTTCTGTTTGTCTATATGTATGTATGTAGGTATAAGAGTACATTTATAAGCATCCATCAGTACTTGTGTAGTTAAATGAGGCAGATGGTTGGGCATGCCTAGAATGTGAGTATATGAATGTGTATGGGTCTGTGCATATTTGCCTGTATAAAACATTTTAATTCTTTTCCTTTCCTTCTTCTGTTGTTCACAAAGAATTAACCAGCATAGCCAGAGACACCTCTGGATGCTAGACAGAAAAAGAAGCAATAGCAATAAATCCTTTACCTAAGATCCAGCTGTTAGCAACAAGCATCAATAGATCTAGAGTCCTGAAGCTTCTGGCTTCAGAATAACTTAAAGTCAAGATAGGCATAAGTTATTATAGAAAGCAACCCTATGCTCTTCTACCTCATTTGCATTAGAAAGGACCCAGCCTTGTGCAAAACTGCCAGCAATTATATATATATATATATATATATATATATATATATATATACCAACAATTGTAAAATTTAAAAAACACGAATATGATTCAGCGACCTTTCCCTTTGCTTCATATGTGTATGAGTTGAAATTGGCACTAGCTTTAGTGCTTACCATCCATAGTAAATTTTTTTTTAACAAAGAGAGCTTTTTATTAACTTGAGTGTTTCTTATTTACATTTCCCTTTCCCCGGTTTCCAGGCAAACATCCCCCTAATCCCTCCCCCTCCCCTTCTTTATGAGTGTTCCCCTCCCCACCCTCCACCCATTACTGCCCTCCCCCCAACACTCACGTTAACTGGGGGTTCAGTCTTAGCAGGACCAAGGGCTTCCCCTTCCACTGGTGATCTTACTAGAATATTCATTGCTACCTATGAGGTCAGAGTCCAGGGTCAGTCCATGTATAGTCTTTAGGTAGTGGCTTAGTCCCTGGAAGCTCTGGTTGATTGGCATTGTTGTTCATAAGGGGTATCGAGCTCCTTCAAGCTCTTCGAGTTCTTTCTCTGATTACTTCAACAGGGGTCCCGTTCTCAGTTCAGTGGTTTGCTGCTGGCATTCGCCCCTGTATTTGCTGTATTCTGGCTGTGTCTCTCAGGAGCGATATACATCCGGCTCCTGTCGGCCTGCACTTTTTTGCTGCATTCATCTTGTCTAATTGGATGGCTGTACATGTATGGGCCACATGTGGGGCAGGCTCTGAATGGTGTTCCTTCAGTCTCTGTTTTAATCTTTGCCTCTCTATTCCCTGCCAATGGTATTCTTGTTCCCCTTTTAAAGAAGGAGTGAAGCATTCACATTTTGATCATCTGTCTTGAGTTTCATTTGTTCTAGGCATCTAGGGAAATTCAAGTATTTGGGCTAATAGCCACTTATCAGTGAGTGCATACCATGTATGTCTTTCTGTGTTTGGGTTAGCTCACTCAGGATGATATTTTCCAGTTCCAACCATTTGCCTACGAATTTCATAAAGTCGTTGTATTTGATAGCTGAGTAATATTCCATTGTGTAGATGTACCACATTTTCTGTATCCATTCCTCTGTTAAAGGGCATCTGGGTTCTTTCCAGCTTCTGGCTATTATAAATAAGGCTGCGATGAACATAGTGGAGCACGTGTCTCTTTAATCTGTTGAGGCATCTTTTGGGTATATGCCCAAGAGAGGTATAGCTGGATCCTCAGGCAGTTCAATGTCCAATTTTCTGAGGAACCTCCAGACTGATTTCCAGAATGGTTTTACCAGTCTGCAATCCCACCAACAATGGAGGAGTGTTCCTCTTTCTCCACATCCTCGCCAGCATCTGCTGTCACCTGAGTTTTTGATCTTAGCCAATCGCACTGGTGTGAGGTGAAATCTCAGGGTTGTTTTGATTTGCATTTCCCTTATGACTAAAGATGTTGAACATTTCTTTAGGTGTTTCTCAGCCATTCGGCATTCCTCAGCTGTGAATTCTTTGTTTAGCTCTGAACCCCATTTTTTAATAGGGTTATTTGTTTCCCTGTGGTCTAACTTCTTGAGTTCTTTGTATATTTTGGATATAAGGCCTCTATCTGTTGTAGGATTGGTAAAGATCTTTTCCCAATCTGTTGGTTGCCGATTTGTCCTAACCACAGTGTCCTTTGCCTTACAGAAGCTTTGCAGTTTTATGAGATCCCATTTGTCAATTCTTGATCTTAGAGCATAAGCCATTGGTGTTTTGTTCAGGAAATTTTTTCCAGTGCCCATGTGTTCCAGATGCTTCCCTAGTTTTTCTTCTATTAGTTTGAGTGTGTCTGCTTTGATGTGGAGGTCCTTGATCCACTTGAACTTAAGCTTTGCACAGGGTGATAAGCATGGATCGATCTGCATTCTTCTACATATTGACCTCCAGTTGAACCAGCACCATTTGCTGAAAATGCTATCTTTTTTCCATTGGATGGTTTTGGCTCCTTTGTCAAAAATCAAGTGACCATAGGTGTGTGGGTTCATTTCTGGGTCTTCAATTCTATTCCATTGGTCTATCTGTCTGTCTCTGTACCAATACCATGCAGTTTTTATCACTATTGCTCTGTAATACTGCTTGAGTTCAGGGATAGTGATTCCCCCTGAAGTCCTTTTATTGTTGAGGATAGCTTTAGCTATCCTGGGTTTTTTTGTTATTCCAGATGAATTTGCAAATTGTTCTGTCTAACTCTTTGAAGAATTGGATTGGTATTTTGATGGGGATTCCATTGAATCTGTAGATCGCTTTTGGTAAAATGGCCATTTTTACTATATTAATCCTGCCAATCCATGAGCATGGGAGATCTTTCCATCTTCTGAGGTCTTCTTCAATTTCCTTCTTCAGTGTCTTGAAGTTCTTATTGTACAGATCTTTTACTTGCTTTGTTAAAGTAACTCTGAGGTACTTTATATTATTTGGGTCTATTATGAAGGGTGTCGTTTCCCTAATTTCTTTCTCGGCTTGTTTCTCTTTTGTATAGAGGAAGGCAACTGATTTATTTGAGTTAATTTTACCCAGCCACTTTGCTGAAGTTGTTTATCAGCTTTAGTAGTTCTCTGGTGGAACTTTTGGGATCACTTAAATATACTATCATATCATCTGCAAATAGTGATATTTTGACTTCTTCTTTTCCGATCTGTATCCCCTTGACATCCTTTTGTTGTCTGATTGCTCTGGCTAGAACTTCAAGAACTATATTGAATAAGTAGGGAGAGAGTGGGCAGCCTTGTCTAGTCCCTGATTTTAGTGGGATTGCTTCAAGTTTCTCTCCATTTAGTTTAATGTTAGCAACTGGTTTGCTGTATATGGCTTTTACTATGTTTAGGTATGGGCCTTGAATTCCTATTCTTTCCAGGACTTTTATCATGAAGGGGTGTTGAATTTTGTCAAATGCTTTCTCAGCATCTAATGAAATGATCATGTGGTTTTGTTCTTTCAGTTTGTTTATATAATGGATCACGTTGATGGTTTTCCATATATTAAACCATCCCTGCATGCCTGGGATGAAGCCTACTTGGTCATGGTGGATGATTGTTTTGATGTGCTCTTGGATTCGGTTTGCCAGAATTTTGTTGAGTATTTTTGCGTCGATATTCATAAGGGAAATTGGTCTGAAGTTCTCTTTCTTTGTTGTGTCTTTGTGTGGTTTAGGTATAAGAGTAATTGTGGCTTCGTAGAAGGTATTTGGTAGCGATCCATCTGTTTCAATTTTGTGGAATAGTTTGGATAATATTGGTATGAGGTCTTCTATGAAGGTTTGATAGAATTCTGCACTAAACCCGTCTGGACCTGGGCTCTTTTTGGTTGGGAGACCTTTAATGACTGCTTCTATTTCCTTAGGACTTATGGGGTTGTTTAACTGGTTTATCTGTTCTTGATTTAACTTTGGTACCTGGTATCTGTCTAGGAAATTGTCCATTTCCTGCACATTTTCAAGTTTTGTTGAATATAGGCTTTTATAGTAAGATCTGATGATTTTTTGAATTTCCTCTGAATCTGTTGTTATGTCTCCCTTTTCATTTCTGATTTTGTTAATTTGGACACACTCTCTGGGTCCTCTCGTTAGTCTGGCTAAGGGTTTATCTATCTTGTTGATTTTCTCAAAGAACCAACTTTTGGTTCTGTTGATTCTTTCTATGGTCCTTTTTGTCTCTACTTGGTTGATTTCAGCTCTGAGTTTGATTATTTCCTGCCTTCTACTCCTCCTGGGTGTATTTGCTTCTTTTTGTTCTAGAGCTTTTAGGTGTGCTGTCAAGTTGCTGACATATGCTCTTTCCTGTTTCTTTCTGCAGGCTCTCAGCGCTATGAGTATTCCTCTTAGCACAGCTTTCATTGTGTTCCATAAGTTTGGGTATGTTGTACCTTCATTTTCATTAAATTCTAAAAAGTCTTTAATTTCTTTCTTTCTTTCTTCCTTGACCAGGTTATCATTGAGTAGAGCATTGTTCAATTTCCAAGTATATGTGGACATTCTTCCTTGATTGTTATTGAAGACCAGTTTTAGGCCGTGGTGGTCCGATAGCACGCATGGGATTATTTCTATCTTTCTGTACCTGTTGAGGCCCGTTTTTTGACCAATTATATGGTCAATTTTGGAGAAAGTACCATGAGGAGCTGAGAAGAAGGTATATCCTTTTGCTTTAGGATAGAATGTTCTATAAATATCCGTTAGGTCCATTTGGCTCATGACTTCTCTTAGTCTGTCTACATCTCTGTTTAATTTCTGTTTCCATGATCTGTCCATTGATGAGAGTGGGGTGTTGAAATCTCCCACTATTATTGTGTGAGGTCCAATGTGTGTTTTGAGCTTTAGTAAGGTTTCTTTTACATATGTAGGTGCCCTTGTATTTGGGGCATAGATATTTAGGATTGAGAGTTCATCTTGGTGGATTTTTCCTTTGATGAATATGAAGTGTCCTTCCTTATCTTTTTAGATGACTTTTAATTGAAAATTGATTTTATTTGATATTAGAATGGCTACTCCAGCTTGCTTCTTCTGACCATTTGCTTGGAAAGTTATTTTCCAGCCTTTCACTCTGAGGTAGTGTCTGTCTTTGTCTCTGATGTGTGTTTCCTGTAGGCAGCAGAATGCAGGGTCCTCGTTGCGTATCCAGTTTGTTAATCTATTTCTTTTTATTGGGGAGTTGAGGCCATTGATGTTGAGAGATATTAAGGAATAGTGATTATTGCTTCCCGTTATATTCATATTTGGATGTGAGGTTATGTTTGTGTGCTTTCATTCTCTTTGTTTTGTTGCCAAGACGATTAGTTTCTTGCTTCTTCTAGGGTATAGCTTGCCTCCTTATGTTGGGCTTTACCATTTATTATCCTTTGTAGTGCTGGATTTGTAGAAAGATATTGTGTAAATTTGGTTTTGTCATGGAATATCTTGGTTTCTCCATCTATGTTAATTGAGAGTTTTGCAGGATACAGTAACCTGGGCTGGCATTTGTGTTCTCTTAGGGTCTGTATGACATCAGTCCAGGATCTTCTGGCCTTCATAGTTTCTGGCGAGAAGTCTGGTGTGATTCTGATAGGTCTGCCTTTATATGTTACTTGACCTTTTTCCCTTACTGCTTTTAATATTCTTTCTTTATTTTGTGCATTTAGTGTTTTGACTATTATGTGACGGGAGGTGTTTCTTTTCTGGTCCAATCTATTTGGAGTTCTGTAGGCATCTTGTATGCCTATGGGTATCTCTTTTTTTAGGTTAGGGAAGTTTTCTTCTATGATTTTGTTGAAGATATTTACTGGTCCTTTGAGCTGGGAGTCTTCACTCTCTTCTATACCTATTATCCTTAGGTTTGATCTTCTCATTGAGTCCTGGATTTCCTGTATGTTTTGGACCAGTAGCTTTTTCCGCTTTACATTATCTTTGACAGTTGAGTCAATGATTTCTATGGAATCTTCTGCTCCTGAGATTCTCTCTTCCATCTCTTGAATTCTGTTGGTGAGGCTTGTATCTACAGCTCCTTGTCTCTTCTTTTGGTTTTCTATATCCAGGGTTGTTTCCATGTGTTCTTTCTTGATTGCTTCTATTTCCATTTTTAATTCCTTCAACTGTTTGATTGTGTTTTCCTGGAATTCTTTCAGGGATTTTTGTGATTCCTCTCTGTAGGCTTCTACTTGTTTATTAATGTTTTCCTGTGTTTCCCTAAGGGAGTTCATGTCTTTCTTGAAGTCCTCCAGCATCATGATCAAATATGATTTTGAAACTAGATCTTGCTTTTCTGGTGTGTTTGGATATTCCATGTTTGTTTTGGTGGGAGAATTGGGCTCCGATGATGCCATGTAGTCTTGGTTTCTGTTGCTTGGGTTCCTGCGCTTGCCTCTCGCCATCAGATTATCTCTAGTGTTACTTTGTTCTGCTATTTCTGACAGTGGCTAGACTGTCCTATAAGCCTGTGTGTAGACCTGTTTTCCTCTCTTTCAGTCAGTTATGGGGACAGAGTGTTCTGCTTTCGTGCGTGTAGTTTTTCCTCTCTACAGGTCTTCAGCTGTTCCTGTGGGCCTGTGTCTTGCGTTCACCAGGCAGGTCACTTGCAGCAGACAAGTTGGTCTTACGTGTGGTCCCGAGGCTCAAGTTTGCTCGCGGGGTGCTGCCCACGGGCTCTCTGCGGCGGCAGCAACCAGGAAGACCTGTGCCGCCCCTTCCGGGAGCTTCAGTGCACCAGGGTTCCAGATGGCCTTTGGTGTTTTCCTCTGGCGTCCGAGATGTATGTACAGAGAGCAGTCTCTTCTGGTTTCCCAGGCTTGTCTGCCTCTCTGAAGGTTCAGCTCTCCCTCCCACGGGATTTGGGTGCAGAGAACTCCCATAGTAAATTTTAAACATATGCAATGGGAAAGATATCATTTACCTATATATACTTATATAATTATTTATTGATCATAGGGTCCCAAAATTCTATGAGGTGATTTATAGAACTAAATGTTATATTAAAGTTAACAGATATTATGTGTTGTCCGAGTAATGATACACGCCTATGATGATGCGTGTGCTAACCATCCTGATGATAATTACACACCTATGAGTATATTGAAATATCATGCTGTCCCCTACATACATAAAATTACAAACTGGAAAAATAAAGAAGACCTTAAAATCCTACATAGAACTATATTCAGTGCTGTTGGGAATTTCTGTGATAGGGCAAGTTATCACACCAAGAAGCAAGTAGAGGTAAAGCTGGGACTGTTCATCCAGACCTAGCTACAGAGAATAGAAGGTTTCCTTGGGCAGAAAGGCATATAAGAAAAGAAAAGCTAACATAATGCTGGGATGAAGAGAAGAAAAGTGTACATTTAGATGGCACTGTATGCATACAATCAGGTTCCATTAAAAGATTAAAGTGAAGCTACATTAATGTTTGCCCACATATTTGCTGGAAAACAGAAGAAAACAAGGGATTTTTTTTGAGGTCCAATTAAAATAGAGAGATTATGATGACTTCTGAGAAGGAATTACATTTTTAACGTTCTTCTCCTCTTCCTCCTCCTTTTTCCTACAGCTTTCAAGAATAGAGTTCTGTGGCTTTGAAAGGGTAAGACTTTTGATTTGAAAGGGTAAGACTTTTGATTTCCTAATATTGGTTTAGAAGATACCTATCCACTTGGTAACTTGGAAAGCAGTGATTCACAACCTAGTTTTTCTTGCTATCATAAAATTATTTTCAGTTTAAACTAAAAACTTTTCTCTATAGCTATCAGGCCCTTCTCAATATAGTAGCCACAATTTCCTGCTGGTCAGTTCTCTCTGGGCTTGCTGAAATTGCCTGGAGATTTCTCACATTGCTATATGAGAAGATGTATCTCAATGGTAGACTTTGCCTTGCATATTCAGGCTTTGGGTTCAATTCCCAGCAACACAAATATATCCAATGTACACAAACATTTACATGTTGTTCTAGTGAAACTATAGAGAATGGAAATTATTTCCCCAAACTCAGGGTACTCTGTTTAAACAATAGAATGCAAATCAAACTAATGAGAACATGACTCATGGCATGGTAGAGCAGTAGTGGATAGTCAGGTTGAGGATCCTGCAGAGAAAAAGCTTACGCTCAGGACTCTAAGAACCACCAATCCTGTGACTCTGGGTCAGAACTTCCTTACCTTGAGGTCAGCCTCACAGAAGTAAAATCATTTCTAATGCTAATCACTGGAATGTTCCAGTTTGGATACAGAGAGGAAAATGCAGGAATAATCTAAACAGAAAGAAGAGGCATACCATAGTTCAAGGCCCAGTAAAGGTTCTATATTAAAATTGCCCAGATTAATAATAATAATTATGATATCCTACAAACCTGAAGGCTTTTATGAAAACTCAAAAGTTTTACTTTAACTGGATAATTTCAATAATGATATAGCACAACTCAAATAAGTAATGGAGCATTCACTCTTTAAAACTCTGTTTTTTTGCCTAGCAGTTTTATCAAGGTAAAATCCGCATGGTATGAACTTTATGTTTTTAATATGTTCGACCCTACGGTATTTTGTGTATTTGCAGAGTTGTGTAATCACCACTAGAATCAATTTAAGGACATTTAAAAGTTTTCATGAATAAGTTATTGTGGGACTAATATTGTGCATTGATAATGTAAAGATTATCCTTGAATAATGCAAATGCTGATTTCTCTGCCGCTATGTCTGGTTGTAATTGGGACATCATATTGTAATGCTTATTCTAAGTATATCCTGCATCAGTGTTGTATAAGCATTTGTCTTAATTGGGGTTTTATTGAGGTGAAGAGACACCATAACCAAGGCAGTTCTTATAAGGACATTTTCTTTTCTTTTTTTAGGGTTTTTTTTTTTGTTTTTTTTTATTTATTTAATACTTAATAATAATTCTTTGGTTTCTGGGCAAACATACCCCTCCCCCCTCCCCTTCCTTATGGGTGTTCCTCTCCCAACCCTCCCCCCATTGCCGCCCTCCCCCCACCAGTCTAGTTCACTGGGGGTTCAGTCTTAGCAGGACCCAGGGCTTCCCCTTCCACTGGTGCTCTTACTAGGATATTCATTGCTACCTATGAGGTCAGAGTCCAGGGTCAGTCCATGTATAGTCTTTAGGTAGTGGCTTAGTCCCTGGAAGCTCTGGTTGCTTGGCATTGTTGTACTTTTGGGGTCTCGAGCCCCTTCAAGCTCTTCCAGTTCTTTCTCTGATTCCTTCAACGGGGGTCCTATTCTCAGTTCAGTGGTTTGCTGCTGGCATTCGCCTCTGTATTTGCTGTATTCTGGCTGTGTCTCTCAGGAGCGATCTACATCCAGCTCCTGTCGGTCTGCACTTTTTTGCTTCATCCATCTTGTCTAATTGGGTGGCTGTATATGTATGGGCCACATGTGGGGCAGGCTCTGAATGGGTGTTCCTTCAGTCTCTGTTTTAATCTTTGCCTCTCTCTTCCCTGCCAAGGGTGTTCTTGTTCCCCTTTTAGAGAAGGAGTGAAGCATTCACATTTTGATCATCCGTCTTGAGTTTCATTTGTTCTAGGCATCTAGGGTAATTCAAACATTTGGGCTAATAGCCACTTATCAGTGAGTGCATACCATGTATGTCTTTCTGTGTTTGGGTTAGCTCACTCAGGATGATATTTTCCAGTTCCAACCATTTGCCTACGAATTTCATAAAGCCGTTGTTTTTGATAGCTGAGTAATATTCCGTTGTGTAGATGTACCACATTTTCTGTATCCATTCCTCTATTGAAGGGCATCTGGGTTCTTTCCAGCTTCTGGCTATTATAAATAAGACTGCAATGAACATAGTGGAGCACGTGTCTTTTTTATATGTTGGGGCATCTTTTGGGTATATGCCCAAGAGAGGTATAGCTGGATCCTCAGGCAGTTCAATGTCCAATTTTCTGAGGAACCTCCAGACTGATTTCCAGAATGGTTGTACCAGTCTGCAATCCCACCAACAATGGAGGAGTGTTCCTCTTTCTCCGCATCCTCACCAGCATCTGCTGTCACCTGAGTTTTTGATCTTAGCCATTCTCACTGGTGTGAGGTGAAATCTCAGGGTTGTTTTGATTTGCATTTCCCTTATGACTAAAGATGTTGAACATTTCTTTAGGTGTTTCTCAGCCATTCGGCATTCCTCAGGTGTGAATTGTTTGTTTAGCTCTGAACCCCATTTTTTAATAGGGTTATTTGTCTCCCTGCGGTCTAACTTCTTGAGTTCTTTGTATATTTTGGATATAAGGCCTCTATCTGTTGTAGGATTGGTAAAGATCTTTTCCCAATCTGTTGGTTGCCGATTTGTCCTAACCACAGTGTCCTTTGCCTTACAGAAGCTTTGCAGTTTTATGAGATCCCATTTGTCAATTCTTGATCTTAGAGCGTAAGCCATTGGTGTTTTGTTCAGGAAATTTTTTCCAGTGCCCATGTGTTCCAGATGCTTCCCTAGTTTTTCTTCTATTAGTTTGAGTGTATCAGGTTTGATGTGGAGGTCCTTGATCCACTTGGACTTAAGCTTTGTACAGGGTGATAAGCATGGATCAATCTGCATTCTTCTACATGTTGCCCTCCAGTTGAACCAGCACCATTTGCTGAAAATGCTGTCTTTTTTCCATTGGATGGTTTTGGCTCCTTTGTCAAAAATCAAGTGACCATAGGTGTGTGGGTTCATTTCTGGGTCTTCAATTCTATTCCATTGGTCTATCTGTCTGTCCCTGTACCAATACCATGCAGTTTTTATCACTATTGCTCTGTAATACTGCTTGAGTTCAGGGATAGTGATTCCCCCTGAAGTCCTTTTATTGTTGAGGATAGCTTTAGCTATCCTGGGTTTTTTGTTATTCCAGATGAATTTGCCAATTGTTCTGTCTAACTCTTTGAAGAATTGGATTGGTATTTTGATGGGGATTCCATTGAATCTGTAGATCGCTTTTGGTAAAATGGCCATTTTTACTATATTAATCCTGCCAATCCATGAGCATGGGAGATCTTTCCATCTTCTGAGGTCTTCTTCAATTTCTTTCTTCAGTGTCTTGAAGTTCTCATTGTACAGATCTTTTACTTGCTTGGTTAAAGTCACACCGAGGTACTTTATATTATTTGGGTCTATTATGAAGGGTGTCCTTTCCCTAATTTCTTTCTCGGCTTCTTTCTCTTTTGTGTAGAGGAAGGCTACTGATTAATTAGAGTTAATTTTATACCCAGCCACTTTGCTGAAGTTGTTTATCAGCTTTAGTAGTTCTCTGGTGGAACTTTTGGGATCACTTAAATAAAATATCATATCATCTGCAAATAGTGATATTTTGACTTCTTCTTTTCCGATCTGTATCCCCTTGACCTTCTTTTGTTGTCTGATTGCTCTGGCTAGAACTTCAAGAACTATATTGAATAAGTAGGGAGAGAGTGGGCAGCCTTGTCTAGTCCCTGATTTTAGTGGGATTGCTTCAAGTTTCTCTCCATTTAGTTTAATGTTAGCAACTGGTTTGCTGTATATGGCTTTTACCATGTTCAGGTATGGGCCTTGAATTCCTATTCTTTCCAGGACTTTTATCATGAAGGGGTGTTGAATTTTGTCAAATGCTTTCTCAGCATCTAATGAAATGATCATGTGGTTCTGTTCTTTCAGTTTGTTTATATAATGGATCACGTTGATGGTTTTCCGTATATTAAACCATCCCTGCATGCCTGGGATGAAGTCTACTTGATCATGGTGGATGATTATTTTGATGTGCTCTTGGATTCGGTTTGCCAGAATTTTATTGAGTATTTTTGCATCGATATTCATAAGGGAAATTGGTCTGAAGTTCTCTTTCTTTGTTGGGTCTTTGTGTGGTTTAGGTATAAGAGTAATTGTGGCTTCATAGAAGGAATTCGGGAGTGATCCATCTGTTTCAATTTTGTGGAATAGTTTGGATAATATTGGTATGAGGTCTTCTATGAAGGTTTGATAGAATTCTGCGCTAAACCCATCTGGACCTGGGCTCTTTTTGGTTGGGAGACCTTTAATGACTGCTTCTATCTCCTTAGGAGTTATGGGGTTGTTTAACTGGTTTATCTTTTCCTGATTTAACTTCGGTACCTGATATTTGTCTAGGAAATTGTCCATTTCCTGTAGATTTTCAAGTTTTGTTGAATATAGGCTTTTATAATAAGATCTGATGATTTTTTGAATTCCCTCTGAATCTGTTGTTATGTCTCCCTTTTCATTTCTGATTTTGTTAATTTGGACACACTCTCTGGGTCCTCTCGTTAGTCTGGCTAAGGGTTTATCTATCTTGTTGATTTTCTCAAAGAACCAACTTTTGGTTCTGTTGATTCTTTCTATGGTCCTTTTTGTTTCTACTTGGTTGATTTCAGCTCTGAGTTTGATTATTTCCTGCCTTCTACTCCTCCTGGGTGTATTTGCTTCTTTTTGTTCTAGAGCTTTTAGGTGTGCTGTCAAGCTGCTGACATATGCTCTTTCCTGTTTCTTTCTGCAGGCACTCAGCGCTATGAGGTTTCCTCTTAGCACAGCTTTCATTGTGTTCCATAAGTTTGGGTATGTTGTACCTCCATTTTCATTAAATTCTAAAAAGTTTTTAATTTCTTTCTTTATTTCTTCCTTGACTAGGTTATCATTGAGTAGAGCATTGTTCAATTTCCACGTATATGTGGACATTCTTCCCTTATTGTTATTGAATACCAGTTTTAGGCCGTGGTGGTCTGATAGCACGCATGGGATTATTTCTATCTTTCTGTACCTGTTGAGGCCCGTTTTTTGACCAACTATATGGTCAATTTAGGAGAAAGTACCATGAGGAGCTGAGAAGAAGGTATATCCTTTTGCTTTAGGATAGAATGTTCTATAAATATCTGTTAAGTCCATTTGGTTCATAACTTCTGTTAGTTTCACTATGTATCTGTTTAGTTTCTGTTTCCATTATCTGTCCATTGATGAGAGTGGGGTGTTGAAATCTCCCACTATTATTGTGTGAGGTGCAATGTGTGTTTTGAGCTTTAGTAAGGTTTCTTTTACGTATGTAGGTGCCCTTGTATTTGGGGCATAGATATTTAGGATTGAAAGTTCATCTTGGTGGATTTTTCCTTTGATGAATATGAAGTGTCCTTCCTTATCTTTTTTGATGACTTTTAGTTGGAAATTGATTTTCTTTGATATTAGAACGGCTACTCCAGCTTGCTTCTTCTGACCATTTGCTTGGATAGTTATTTTCCAGCCTTTCACTCTGAGGTAGTGTCTGTCTTTGTCTCTGATGTGTGTTTCCTGTAGGCAGCAGAATGCAGGGTCCTCGTTGCGTATCCAGTTTGTTAATCTATTTCTTTTTATTGGGGAGTTGAGGCCATTGATGTTGAGAGATATTAAGGAATAGTGATTATTGCTTCCCGTTATATTCATATTTGGATGTGAGGTTATGTTTGTGTGCTTTTCTTCTCTTTGTTTTGTTGCCAAGACGATTAGTATCTTGCTTCTTCTAGGGTATAGCTTGCCTCCTTATGTTGGGCTTTACCCTATATTATCCTTTGTAGTGCTGGATTTGTAGAAAGATATTGTGTAAATTTGGTTTTGTCATGGAATATCTTGGTTTCTCCATCTATGTTAATTGAGAGTTTTGCAGGATACAGTAACCTGGGCTGGCACTTGTGTTCTCTTAGGGTCTGTATGACATCAGTGCAGGATCTTCTGGCCTTCATAGTTTCTGGCGAAAAGTCTGGTGTGATTCTGATAGGTCTGCCTTTATATGTTACTTGACCTTTTTCCCTTACTGCTTTTAATATTCTTTCTTTATTTTGTGCATTTGGTGTTTTGACTATTATGTGACGGGAGGTGTTTCTTTTCTGGTCCAATCTATTTGGAGTTCTGTAGGCTTCTTGTATGCCTATGGGTATCTCTTTTTTTAGGTTAGGGAAGTTTTCTTCTATGATTTTGTTGAAGATATTTACTGGTCCTTTGAGTTGGGAGTCTTGACTCTCTTCTATACCTATTATCCTTAGGTTTGATCTTCTCATTGAGTCCTGGATTTCCTGTATATTTTGGACGAGTAGCTTTTTCTGCTTTACATTATCTTTGACAGTTGAGTCAATGATTTCTAGGGAATCTTCTGCTCCTGAGATTCTCTCTTCCATCTCTTGTTTTCTGTTGGTGAAGCTTCTATCTACAGCTCCTTGTCTCTTCTTTTGATTTTCTATATCCAGGGTTGTTTCCATGTGTTCTTTCTTTTTTTTTTTTTTTTATGGCCTCCAATCTTTCTATCTAGAGAGAAGGGCCTCATTTATTTCTTAAACATCTCACTCAGCCCTGCCTTTTCTAAAGCAGTAAACTTGTAAAACACCCTAAAAACTATATTTCTAAGTAACATAGAATATAAATATAAATATCCTAAAACCTTTGTTTTAAATATATTTACTTATTTGATTATATTGTTTAATAGATGTATGTTTGGGGGTTTGTACACATGAGAACATAGATGTGCATGTGTACATGTACCCAACCAGAAGCAGATGCTAGGTATCTTCCCCAATCTCTCTCTATCTAATTTTTGAGATAGTCTTCTATTGAGCCTGGAGCTCATCTATTTAGCTAGATGGGCTGGCTATTGAACTCTAGAGATTCATCTATGTCTGCCTCCCCCAGTGTTTGCATTACAGATGCACACTGCTGCACATGTCTTTTTATGTGGGCACTCAGACTTGGGCAACAGGCAATTTCCCAATTAAGCTATCTTCTTAACTTCTCTGAAATATATTTAATGAACCAGCTAGAATTTCATAATATCATCTTTTCACTTCTTTGTATTTACATTTTTATTCGTCTTCCTTACATATTGGATAAGAATCTTTGTGCATTCCATTTTTAAATTTTATTTATTTATTTATTTATTTATTTATTTATTTATTTTTCCCCCTTTTTTTTTTTATTAACTTGAGTATTTCTTATATACATTTCGAGTGTTATTCCCTTTCCCGGTTTCCGGGCAAACATCCCCCTTCCCCCTCCCCTTCCTTATGGGTGTTCCCCTCCCAACCCTCCCCCCATTGCCGCCCTCCCCCATAGACTAGTTCACTGTGGGTTCAGTCTTAGCAGGACCCAGGGCTTCCCCTTCCACTGGTGCTCTTACTAGGTTATTCATTGCTACCTATGGGGTCAGAGTCCAGGGTCAGTCCATGTATAGTCTTTAGGTAGTGGCTTAGTCCCTGGAAGCTCTGGTTGCTTGGCATTGTTGTACTTTTGGGGTCTCGAGCCCCTTCAAGCTCTTCCAGTTCTTTCTCTGATTCCTTCAATAGGGGACCTATTCTCAGTTCAGTGGTTTGCTGCTGGCATTCGCCTCTATATTTGCTGTATTCTGGCTGTGTCTCTCAGGAGCGATCTACATCCGGCTCCTGTCGGTCTGCACTTCTTTGCTTCATCCATCTTGTCTAATTGGGTGGCTGTATATGTATGGGCCACATGTGGGGCAGGCTCTGAATGGGTGTTCCTTCAGTCTCTGTTTTAATCTTTGCCTCTCCCTTCCCTGCCAAGGGTATTCTTTTTCCTCATTTAAAGAAGGAGTGAAGCATTCACATTTTGATCATCCGTCTTGAGTTTCGTTTGTTCTAGGGATCTAGGGTAATTCAAGCATTTGGGCTAATAGCCACTTATCAATGAGTGCATACCATGTATGTCTTTCTGTGATTGGGTTAGCTCACTCAGGATGATATTTTCCAGTTCCAACCATTTGCCTACGAATTTCATAAACTCGTTGTTTTTGATAGCTGAGTAATATTCCATTGTGTAGATGTACCACATTTTCTGTATCCATTCCTCTGTTGAAGGGCATCTGGGTTCTTTCCAGCTTCTGGCTATTATAAATAAGGCTGCGATGAACATAGTGGAGCACGTGTCTCTTTTATATGTTGAGGCATCTTTTGGGTATATGCCCAAGAGAGGTATAGCTGGATCCTCAGGCAGTTCAATGTCCAATTTTCTGAGGAACCTCCAGACTGATTTCCAGAATGGTTTTACCAGTCTGCAATCCCACCAACAATGGAGGAGTGTTCCTCTTTCTCCACATCCTCGCCAGCATCTGCTGTCACCTGAGTTTTTGATCTTAGCCATTCTCACTGGTGTGAGGTGAAATCTCAGGGTTGTTTTGATTTGCATTTCCCTTATGACTAAAGATGTTGAACATTTCTTTAGGTGTTTCTCAGCCATTCGGCATTCCTCAGCTGTGAATTCTTTGTTTAGCTCTGAACCCCATTTTTTAATAGGGTTATTTGTTTCCCTGCGGTCTAACTTCTTGAGTTCCTTGTATATTTTGGATATAAGGCCTCTATCTGTTGTAGGATTGGTAAAGATCTTTTCCCAATCTGTTGGTTGCCGTTTTGTCCTAACCACAGTGTCCTTTGCCTTACAGAAGCTTTGCAGTTTTATGAGATCCCATTTGTCGATTCTTGATCTTAGAGCATAAGCCATTGGTGTTTTGTTCAGGAAATTTTTTCCAGTGCCCATGTGTTCCAGATGCTTCCCTAGTTTTTCTTCTATTAGTTTGAGTGTGTCTGGTTTGATGTGGAGGTCCTTGATCCACTTGGACTTAAGCTTTGTACAGGGTGATAAGGATGGATCGATCTGCATTCTTCTACATGTTGCCCTCCAGTTGAACCAGCACCATTTGCTGAAAATACTATCTTTTTTCCATTGGATGGTTTTGGCTCCTTTGTCAAAAATCAAGTGACCATAGGTGTGTGGGTTCATTTCTGGGTCTTCAATTCTATTCCATTGGTCTATCTGTCTGTCTCTGAACCAATACCATGCAGTTTTTATCACTATTGCTCTGTAATACTGCTTGAGTTCAGGGATAGTGATTCCCCCTGAAGTCCTTTTATTGTTGAGGATAGCTTTAGCTATCCTGGGTTTTTTGTTATTCCAGATGAATTTGCAAATTGTTCTGTCTAACTCTTTGAAGGATTGGATTGGTATTTTGATGGGGATTGCATTGAATCTGTAGATTGCTTTTGGTAAAATGGCCATTTTTACCATATTAATCCTGCCAATCCATGAGCATGGGAGATCTTTCCATCTTCTGAGGTCTTCTTCAATTTCTTTCCTCAGTGTCTTGAAGTTCTTATTGTACAGATCTTTTACTTGCTTGGTTAAAGTCACACCGAGGTACTTTATATTATTTGGGTCTATTATGAAGGGTGTCGTTTCCCTAATTTCTTTCTCGGCTTGTTTCTCTTTTGTATAGAGGAAGGCAACTGATTTATTTGAGTTAATTTTATACCCAGCCACTTTGCTGAAGGAGTTTATCAGGTTTAGTAGTTCTCTGGTGCAACTTTTGGGATCGCTTAAATATACTATCATGTCATCTGCAAATAGTGATATTTTGACCTCTTCTTTTCCGATCTGTATCCCTTTGATCTCCTTTTGTTGTCTGATTGCTCTGGCTAGAACTTCAAGAACTATATTGAATAAGTAGGGAGAGAGTGGGCAGCCTTGTCTAGTCCCTGATTTTAGTGGGATTGCTTCAAGTTTCTCTCCATTTAGTTTAATGTTAGCAACTGGTTTGCTGTATATGGCTTTTACTATGTTTAGGTATGGGCCTTGAATTCCTATTCTTTCCAGGACTTTTATCTTGAAGGGGTGTTGAATTTTGTCAAATGCTTTCTCAGCATCTAATGAAATGATCATGTGGTTCTGTTCTTTCAGTTTGTTTATATAATGGATCACGTTGATGGTTTTCCATATATTAAACCATCCCTGCATGCCTGGGATGAAGCCTACTTGATCATGGTGGATGATTGTTTTGATGTGCTCTTGAATTCGGTTTGCCAGAATTTTATTGAGTATTTTTGCGTCGATATTCATAAGGGAAATTGGTCTGAAGTTCTCTTTCTTTGTTGTGTCTTTGTGTGGTTTAGGTATAAGAGTAATTGTGGCTTCATAGAAGGAATTCGGTAGGGCTCCATCTGTTTCAATTTTGTGGAATAGTTTGGATAATATTGGTATGAGGTCTTCTATGAAGGTTTGATAGAATTCTGCACTAAACCCGTCTGGACCTGGGCTCTTTTTGGTTGGGAGACCTTTAATGACTGCTTCTATTTCCTTAGGAGTTATGGGGTTGTTTAACTGGTTTATCTGTTCCTGATTTAACTTCGATACCTGGTATCTGTCTAGGAAATTGTCCATTTCCTGAAGATTTTCAAATTTTGTTGAATATAGGTTTTTATAGTAAGATCTGATGATTTTTTGAATTTCCTCCGAATCTGTAGTTATGTCTCCCTTTTCATTTCTGATTTTGTTAATTTGGACACACTCTCTGGGTCCTCTCGTTAGTCTGGCTAAGGGTTTATCTATCTTGTTGATTTTCTCAAAGAACCAACTTTTGGTTCTGTTGATTCTTTCTATGGTCCTTTTTGTCTCTACTTGGTTGATTTCAGCTCTGAGTTTGATTATTTCCTGCCTTCTACTCCTCCTGGGTGTATTTGCTTCTTTTTGATCTAGAGCTTTTAGGTGTGCTGTCAAGCTGCTGACATATGCTCTTTCCTGTTTCTTTCTGCAGGCACTCAGCGCTATGAGTTTTCCTCTTAGCACAGCTTTCATTGTGTCCCATAAGTTTGAGTATGTTGTATCTTCATTTTCATTAAATTCTAAAAAGTTTTTAATTTCTTTCTTTATTTCTTCCTTGACCAGGTTATCATTGAGTAGAGCATTGTTCAATTTCCACGTATATGTGGGCATTCTTCCCTTATTGTTATTGAATACCAGTTTTAGGCCGTGGTGGTCCGATAGCACGCATGGGATTATTTCTATCTTTCTGTACCTGTTGAGGCCCGTTTTTTGACCAATTATATGGTCAATTTTGGAGAAAGTACCATGAGGAGCTGAGAAGAAGGTATATCCTTTTGCTTTAGGATAGAATGTTCTATAAATATCCGTTAAGTCCATTTGGCTCATGACTTCTCTTAGTCTGTCTACATCACTGTTTAATTTCTGTTTCCATGATCTGTCCATTGATGAGAGTGGTGTGTTGAAATCTCCCACTATTATTGTGTGAGGTGCAATGTGTGTTTTGAGCTTTAGTAAGGTTTCTTTTACATATGTAGGTGCCCTTGTATTTGGGGCATAGATATTTAGGATTGAGAGTTCATCTTGGTTGATTTTTCCTTTGATGAATATGAAGTGTCCTTCCTTATCTTTTTTGATGACTTTTAGTTGGAAATTGATTTTATTTGATATTAGAATGGCTACTCCAGCTTGCTTCTTCTGACCATTTGCTTGCAAAGTTGTTTTCCAGCCTTTCACTCTGAGGTAGTGTCTGTTTTTGTCTCTGAGGTGTGTTTCCTGTAGGCAGCAGAATGCAGGGTCCTTGTTGCGTATCCAGTTTGTTAATCTATGTCTTTTTATTGGGGAGTTGAGGCCATTGATGTTGAGAGATATTAAGGAATAGTGATTATTGCTTCCTGTTATATTCATATTTGGATGTGAGGTTATGTTTGTGTGCTTTTCTTCTCTTTGTTTTGTTGCCAAGACGATTAGTATCTTGCTTCTTCTAGGGTATAGCTTGCCTCCTTATGTTGGGCTTTACCCTATATTATCCTTTGTAGTGCTGGATTTGTAGAAAGATATTGTGTAAATTTGGTTTTGTCATGGAATATCTTGGTTTCTCCATCTATGTTAATTGAGAGTTTTGCAGGATACAGTAACCTGGGCTGGCACTTGTGTTCTCTTAGGGTCTGTATGACATCAGTGCAGGATCTTCTGGCCTTCATAGTTTCTGGCGAAAAGTCTGGTGTGATTCTGATAGGTCTGCCTTTATATGTTACTTGACCTTTTTCCCTTACTGCTTTTAATATTCTTTCTTTATTTTGTGCATTTGGTGTTTTGACTATTATGTGACGGGAGGTGTTTCTTTTCTGGTCCAATCTATTTGGAGTTCTGTAGGCTTCTTGTATGCCTATGGGTATCTCTTTTTTTAGGTTAGGGAAGTTTTCTTCTATGATTTTGTTGAAGATATTTACTGGTCCTTTGAGTTGGGAGTCTTGACTCTCTTCTATACCTATTATCCTTAGGTTTGATCTTCTCATTGAGTCCT
Source organism: Rattus norvegicus (assembly GCF_021556685.1). Classification (NCBI taxonomy): domain Eukaryota; kingdom Metazoa; phylum Chordata; class Mammalia; order Rodentia; family Muridae; genus Rattus; species Rattus norvegicus. The sequence continues at coordinate 126,633,286 of NC_141539.1, read as the reverse complement.
GGATTTCCTGTATATTTTGGACCAGTAGCTTTTTCTGCTTTACATTATCTTTGACAGTTGAGTCAATGATTTCTAGGGAATCTTCTGCTCCTGAGATTCTCTCTTCCATCTCTTGTTTTCTGTTGGTGAAGCTTCTATCTACAGCTCCTTGTCTCTTCTTTTGATTTTCTATATCCAGGGTTGTTTCCATGTGTTCTTTCTTGATTGCTTCTATTTCCATTTTTAATTCCTTCAACTGTTTGATTGTGTTTTCCTGGAATTTTTTCAGGGATTTTTATGTCTCTTTTCTATGGGTTTCTGCTTGTTTATTTATGTTTTCCTGGAATTCTTTCAGGCATTTTTGCGATTCCTCTCTGTAGGCTTCTACTTGTTCTCTAAGGGAGTTCTTCACTTCTTTCTTGAAGTCCTCCAGCATCATGATCAAATATGATTTTGAAACTAGATCTTGCTTTTCTGGTGTGTTTGGATATTCCATGTTTGTTTTGGTGGGAGAATTGGGCTCCGATGATGCCATGTAGTCTTGGTTTCTGTTGCTTGGGTTCCTGCGCTTGCCTCTTGCCATCAGATTATCTCTAGTTTTACTTTGTTCTGCTATTTCTGACAGTGGCTAGACTGTCCTATAAGCCTGTGTGTCAGGAGTGCTGTAGACCTGTTTTCATGTTTTCTTTCAGCCAGTTATGGGGACAGAGTTTTCTGCTTTCGGGCGTGTAGTTTTTCCTATCTACAGGTCTTCAGCTGTTCCTGTGGGCCTGTGTCTTGAGTTCACCAGGCAGGTCACTTGCAGGGGAAAAGTTGGTCCTACCTGAGGTTCCGAGGCTCAAGTGTGCTCGCGGGGTACTGCCCAAGTCCTCTCCGTGGCGGCAGCAACCGAGAAGTTCTGCGCCGCTCTTTCCGGGAGCCTCCGTGCACCAGGGTTCCAGATGGCGTTTGGTGTTTTCCTCTGGCATCTGGATGTGCGCAGAGTGCAGTCTCTTCTGGTTTCCCAGGCGTGTCTGCCTCTCTGTAGGTTTAGCTCTCCCTCCCACGGGATTTGGGTGCAGAGAACTGTTTATCTGGTCTGTTTCCTTCAGGTTCTGGCGGTGTCTCAGGCGCAGGGGTCCTGGCCGCTCCTGGGCCCTCCCCTACGGGAGCCCTTATAAGGACATTTAATTGGGGCTGGCTTACAATTTCAGAGGTTCAGTCCATGATCATCATGGCAGGAAAAATGGCAGCATCAAGGCAGACATGTGCTAGAGAAGGAGCTGAGAGTTCTATCTTGATCCAAAGGCAGCCAGGAGAACTCTCAAGCAGGAAGGAGTAGGGTCTCAAAGCCATGCCCACAATGACACACTTTCACCAACAATGTCATACCTACTCGAACAAGACCATACCTCCTAATACTGCTACTCCCTTATCATGTTCAAACCACCACAACATCCACCCCCCATTTATTCCCTGATTTGTCAAAAGCTGATCATCCAAAGACTGAATAGGGTAGAGAACATGATTAGACTTCCAACCAGCCAGGGTAGTGGTTTAGAGAGAGGAAGTGAGAGTTCAGCCATGAGAAGAGGGTCCAGGAGACATCATAAGAAAACAGCTGGAGCACAGAAAGCTACAATTTGCAAGTATCTTGGGGTTCAAGATGGGAGGTAGGCAGATTCGTTTAGAGGATTAAAATAAATACTGGTGAGTTTTGCCATAAAGCTGTTAAATAATTAAAATAGTCCTGCCTCAATTATTTGAGAGTTAGCTGGGTTACATAAAAATGCGATGTTATAGAATATAATTAATCTTAGTCAGGGGTTTCTGCCACACCTTTGATCATTCAGGTCCGGATAAAGACATACAACTTTTATTATTATAAGCCTTAATCAGTACTAAGTCTGGGTGGATATCTATCTGTGCTATTTTCCCTTTGATAATGCCATTTTATAAATTGCCATGTTCCATTTGGGCAACTCTTAACTCCAATTGGATAACCCTCATGGCCATATTTTTTGACACACCTACCCCATGATGGCTTCCTCCTCTGTCCACCTTCTTCTGTCTCTCCCTCATGGTTCTTCTCAGACACCAAGTCTAGGAACTCCAAACACTGCCTATCTCAATTCTGCTCAGTTACAAGCTGTAAACATATTTATTCAGTAATCATGGATATCTTGGTGTGGGCGACAAGATCATCTACTATAACTTGAATCTACAAGCACATTATTTTATCCATGGGGCAACAAGGCCTTGGGGTCAGTATGTAGCATTCACAATACTTAGCAAAAGACTGAGACATAAACAATTCTCCTATTTGGTCCAATAAAATGCTCATTTTCTCTTAGATATAAATTGAATCAGTTATAGCAATTATGAGAACTATAAGGTATAGTATTTATAATAGTTTGTGAATTTATATTTGACCACTTAGATATTCTATCATCTATCCTATCTTGGTGAGTTTAGAGTTCCATATCTAAATCATTTTCTATTCTAATACATATTATTAAGCTAAAAAATGTTTTCTTTTTTCTCCTTTTTTTCCTTAGATATTTTTTATTTACTTTTCAAATATTATCCCCTTTTCCCCACCAAACCACACTCCCCTTTCCACCTCCCCATCCTGACATTCCCCTACACTAGCGAGGGTCCAGCCTTGGAAGGACCAAGGGCTTCTTCTCCCTTTGGTGCCCAACAAGGCCATCTTCTGCTACATATGCAGCTGGAGCCATGGGTCTGTTCATGTGTACTCTTTAGATGATAGTTTAGCCCTGGGTTGGTTGGTATTGTTGTTCTTATGGGGTAGCAAAACCTTTCAGCTCCTTCAATCCTTTCTCTAAATCTTCCAACATGGAACCCATTCTCAGTTCAATTTGGCTGCGAACATTCCCCTCTGTATTTGTCGTGTTCTGGCAGAGACTCTCAGGAGACAGTTGTATCAAGCTCCTGTCAGCATGCACTTCTTGGCATCAGCAAAATTGTCTGGGTTTGATGGCTATAGGTATATGGGCTGGATGCCCAGGTGGGACGAGCCCTGAATGGCCATTCCTTCAGTCTCTGCTCCAAACTTTGTCTCCATATCTCCTCCTATGAATATTTTTTGTTACCGCTTCTAAGAAGGACTAAAGCATCTGCACTTTGGACGTCCTTCTTGAGCTTCCTGTGGTCTGTGGATTGCATACCATGTGTGGTGTTTTGTGATTGGGTTATTTTACTCAGGATGATATTTTCTAGTTCCATCCATTTGCCTATGAGTTTCATAAAGTGATTGTTTTTAATAGCTGAGTAGTACCCCATTGTGTGGATGTACCATATTGACTGTATCCATTTCTCTATTGAAGGATATATGGGTCCATTCCAGATTCTGGCTATTATAAACAATGCTGCTATGAACACAGTGGAGTATGTGTCCTTGTTATATGTTGGAGCATCTTTTGGGTATATGCTCAGGATTGGTATAACTGGGTCCACAGGTGATACTATGACCAATTTTCTGAGGAACCAGCTGACTGATTTCCAGAGTGATGGTACCAGCTTGCAATCCCACCAACAATGGAGGAGTGCTCTTCTTTCTCCACACCCTCATCAGGATCTGTTGTCACCTGAGTTTTGAATTTAGCCATTCTGAGTGGTATAAGGTAGAATCTCAGGGATGTTTTGATTTGCATTTGTCCGATGACTAAAGATGATGAACATTTCTTTAGGTACTTCTCAACCATTCAGTATTCCTCAGCTGAGAATTGTTTATTTAGCTCTGTACCCCATTTTTAATAGGGTTATTTGGCTCACAGGAGTCTAACTTCTTGAGTTCTTTGTATATTTTGGATATTAGCCCTCTATCAGATATAGGATTGGTAAAGATCTTTGCCGAATCTGTTGGTTGCTGTTTTGTCCTAATAACTGTCCTTTGCCTTACAGAAGCTTTGCAATTGTATGAGGTCCCATTTGTTGGTTCTTGATCTTAAAGCATAAGACATTGGTGTTCTGTTCAGGAAATTTCTCCCAATGCCAGTGTGTTCAAGGCTCTTCCCCACTTTTTCTTCTATTAGTTTGAGTATATCTGGTGTTATGGGGAGGTCGTTGATCCACTTGTACTTGAGCTTTGTAAAGGGCAATAAGAATGGATCAATTTGCATTCTTCTACATGCTAACCTCCAGTTGAACCATGCTATCTTTTTTCCCACTGGATAGTTTTAGCTCCTTTGTCAAAGATCAAATAACCATAGGTCTGTGAGTTCATTTCTGGGTCTTCAATATATATTTTATTGATCCACCTGCCTGTCTCTGTACCTATACTATACGGTTTCTATCATGATTGCTCTGTCATACAGCTTGAGGTTAGGGATGGTGATTCCCCCAGAAGTTCTTTTATTGTTGAGGATAGTTTTTGCTGTCCTGGGTTTTTTGTTATTCCAAAAGAATCTGCAAATTGCTCTTTCTAACTCTATGAAGAACTGAGTAGAAATTTTGATGGGGATTGTTGCATTGAATCTGTAGCTTGCTTTTGGCAAAATGGTCACTTTTACTATATTAATCCCGCCAATCCATGAGCATGGGAGATCTTTCCATCTTCTGCGATCTTCTTCTTCACTTCTGAGACTTGAAGTTCTTGTAATACAAATATTTCACTTGCTTGGCTAGTCACACCAAGATATTTTATACTATTTGTGACTATTGTGAAAGATGTCATTTCCCTAATTTGTTTCTCAGCCTGTTTATCCTCTGAGTAGAGGAAAGGTACTGATTTGTTTGAGTCAATTTTATACCCAGTCACTGCTAAAGTTGTTGATCAGGCTTAGGAGTTCTCTGGTATAACTTTTGGGATCACTTAAGTATACTATCATATCACTGGCAAATAGTTATATTTTGTCTTCTTCCTTTCCAATTTGTATCCCTGTGACCTCGTTTTGTTGTCTGATTGCTCTGTCTAGAACTTCCCATACTATATTGAATAAGTAGGGAGAGAATGGCCAGCCTTGTCTAGTACCTGATTTTAGTGGCATTGCTTCAACTTTCTCTCCATTTACTTTTTGTTGTTGTTGCCTATTGGATTGTTGTATGTTTCTTTTACTATGTTTAGGTATCGGCCCAGAATTCCTGATTTTTCCAAGACTTTTATCATGAAGGGGTGTTGAATTTTGTCAAATGCTTTCTCAGCATCTCATGAGATGACCATGTGGTTTTTCTTCCTGGAGTTTCTTTGCGTAGTGCGTTACATTGATAGATTTCCCTAAACTGAACCATCCTTGCATCCCTGGGATGAAGCCTACTTTGTCATGATGTGTTCTTGGATTTGGTTTGTGAGAATTTTATTGAGTATTTTTGCATTGATATTCATAAGGGAAATTGGTCTGAAGTTCTTTTTCGTTCTTGGGTCTTTGTTCTTATACTTAGAACATGTTTTTAAATTGAAAACAATTCGAGCTTGTAGTAAAACTATGACTATCTACTCTTCAAAGCCATCAGAGTCTTGAGAAGGAATAAATGTCACTTGTGTATGCACAAATGCAGCTTTCAAAAGTTATATAATTCACAGAGACAGCAGATTTCCTGGACTGTATGCAACATTCTTTATAATGTTGGGACTTCTTTATTTAGCATTCTGGTCCAGAACATCTGACAGACCTTACATGAAACAGGAATTCTGAAGCAATAGCTTACCCTATCTTGGTACAGCTTTGCAGTTTACTATCCTGTGTCTATTTGTCTTTTTTGGGCAGCCATCTGTAGATGAAGTTAGGACATTTCTTGCCCAATGGCTAGCTGGCCACAATTGAAGCAACTCCACATGATGGTTATTGATGCTCATCATCTTTAAAGTGAAATGAGTATATTGTCAAGAGCAGACCTATTTCCTAGTTAAAGATTTTTTAATAATGAAATAATTTTACTTGCCAAATTGTGTGGATCTTTGATGTTTTTGAAGACCATCTATTTAGAGTGTACCTGAGCAAGCAAAAATAGTCCATCTGTAGCTACTCATTATCTATTACTCTAGTATGTACAATTTAGATTAATATCTCAAATAACAATGAGCTTGACTCTCTGACTATTGCTCTGTAATAGTGATTCCCCCAGAAGTTCTTTTATTGTTCTTTTATTGAGGATAGTTTTCACTATCCTGGGCTTTTTGTTATTCCAAATGAATATGCACATTGCTCTTTCTAACTCTATGAAAAATTGAGTTGTAATTTTGATGGGGATTGCATTGAATCTGTAGATTGCTTTTGGAAAAATGGCCATTTTCATTATATTCACCCTGCCAATCCATGAGCATGGGGGTCTTTCCATTTCTGTGATCTTCGTTGATGTTTTTCTTCAGAGATATAAGTTCATTGCATACATTTCTTCCACTTGCTTGATTAGAGTCACACTGAGGTATTTTGTATTATTTGTGACTATTGTTAAGGGTGTTCTTTCACTAATTTCTTTTTTTCCCATCTTTATTAACATGGGTATTTCTTATTTACATTTCGATTGTTATTCCCTTTCGCGGTTTCCAGGCCAACATCACCTTAACCCCTCCACCTCCCCTTCTATATGGGTGTTCCCATCCCCATTCTCCCCCCAACCACCCTACCCACAACAATCACATTCATTAGGGGTTCAGTCTTGGCAGGAGCAAGGGCTTCCCCTTACACTGGTGCTCTTACTAGACTATTAATTGCTACCTATGGGGTTGAGCCCAGGGTCAGTCCAAGTATAGTCTTTGGGTAGTGGCTTGGTCCCTGGAAGCTCTGGTTGGTTAGCATTGTTCATATGAGGTATCAAGCCCCTTCGAGCTCTTTCAGTCCTTTCTCTGATTCCTTCAACTGGGGTCCCGTTCTCAATTCAGTGGTTTGCTGCTGGCATTTGCCTATGTATTTGCTGTATTCTGGGTGTGTCTCTCAGGAGAGATCTACATCCAGTTCCTGTCAGCCTGCACTTCTTTGCTTCATGCATCTTATCTAGTTTGGTGGTTGTACATGTATGGGCCACATGTGGGGCAGGCTCTGAATGGGCGTTCCTTCTGCATCTGTTCTAAACTTTGCCTCCCTATTGCCTGCCAAGGGTATTCTTGTTCCCCTTTTAAAGAAGAAGTGAAGCATTCGCAATTTGGTAATCCTTCTTGAGTTTCATGTGTTCTGTGCATCTAGGGTAATTCAAGCATTTGGGCTAATAGCCACTTATCAATGAGTGCATACCATGTGTTTTTCTGTGATTGGGTTACCTCACTCAGGATGATATTTTCCAGTTCCCTCTATTTGCTTATGAAATTCATAAAGTCATTGTTTTTGATAGCTGAGTAATATTCCATTGTGTAGATGTACCACACTTTCTGTATCCATTCCTCTGTTGAAGGGCATCTGGGTTCTTTCCAGCTTCTGGCTACTATAAATAAGGCTGCTAGTGGAGCATGTGTCTTTTTTATATGTTGGGGCATCTTTTGGGTATATGCCCAAGAGAGGTATAGCTGGGTCTTCAGGTAGTTCAGTGTCCAATTTTCTGAGGAACCTCCAGACTGATTTCCAGAATGGTTGTACCAGTCTGCAATCCCACCAACAATGGAGGAGTGTTCCTCTTTCTCCACATCCCCACCAGCATCTGCTGTCACTGGGGTTTTACTCTTAGCCATTCTCTCACTGGTGTGAGGTGAAATCTCAGGGTTGTTTTGATTTGCATTTCCCTTATGACTAAAGATGTTGAACATTTCTTTAGGTGGTTATAAGCCATTCAATATTCCTCGGATGTGAATTCTTTGTTTAGCTCTGAACCCCATCTTAATAGGGTTATTTGTCTCCCTGCAGTATAACTTCATGTGTTCTTTGTATATTTATATAAGCCCTCTATCAGTTTTAGGATTGGAAAAGATCTTTTCCCAATCTCTTCATTGCTGTTTTGTCCTAACAAGAGTGTCCTCTGCCTTACAGGAATTTTGTAGTTTTATGAGATCCCATTTGTCGATTCTTGATCTTAGAGCATAAGCCATTGGTGTTTTGTTCAGGAAATTTTCTCCACTGCCCATGTGTTCAAGATTCTTCCCCACTTTTTCTTCTATTAGTTTGAGTGTATCTGGTTTGATGTGGAGGTCCTTGATCCACTTGGACTTAAGCTTTGTACACGGTGATAAGGATGGGTCCATCTGCATTCTTCTACATACTGCCCTCCAGTTGAACCAACACGATTTGCTGAAAATTCACTTATTTCCATTGGATGGTTTTGGCTCCTTTGTTAAAAATCAAGTGACCATTGGTGTGTGGGTTCATTTCTGGGTCTTCAATTCTATTCTACTGGTCTATCTGTCTGTCTCTGTATCAATACCATGCAGTTTTTATCACTATTGCTCTGTAATACTGCTTGAGTTCAGGGATAGTGATTCCCCTGAAGTCCTTTTCTTGTTGAGGATACTTTTAGCTATCTTGGGTTTTTTGTTATTCCAGATGAATTTGCAAATTGTTCTGTCTAACTCTCTGAATAATTGGATTGGTATTTTGATGGGGATTGCATTGAATCTGTAGATTGCTTTTGGTGAAATGGCCATTTTTACTATATTAATCCTGCCAAAAATGAGGATGGGAGATCTTTCCATCTTCTGAGATCTTCAATTTTTTCTTCAGAGGCTTGAAGTTCTTATCATACAGATCTTTCACTTGCTTGGTTAGAGTCAAACCGAGGTATTTTATATTATTTGGGACTATTATGAAGGGTGTCCTTTCCCTAATTTCTTTCTGAGCTTGTTTCTCTTTTGTGTAGAGGAAGGCTACTGATTTATTTGAGTTAATTTGACACCCAGCCAATTTGCTGAAGGTGTTTATCAGGTTTAGTAATTTTCTGGTGCAACTTTTGGGATCACTTACATATAGTATCATATCATCTGATATTACCATATCAAGGTGATATTTTGACTTCTTCCTTTCCATTCTGCATCCCTTTGATCTCCTTTTGTTGTCTCTTTGCTCTGGCTAGTACCTAAAGAACTATATTGAATAAGTAGGGAGAGAGTGGGCAGTGTTGTCTAGTCCCTGATTTTAGTGGGACTGCTTCAAGTTTCTCTCCATTTAGTTTAATGTTAGCTACTAGTTTGCTGGCTTTTACTATGTTTAGGTATGGGCCTTGAATTCCTATTCTTTCCAGGACTTTTATCATGAAGGGGTGTTGAATTTTGTCAAATGCTTTCTCAGCATCTAATGAGATGATCATGTGATTTTGTTCTTTCAGTTTGTTTATATAATGGATCACGTTGATGGTTTTCTGTATATTAAACCATCCCTGCATGCCTGGGATGAAGCCTACTTGATCATGGTGGATGATTGTTTTGATGTGCTCTTGGATTCGGTTTACAAGAATTTTATTGAGTATTCCCGCATCGATATTCATAAGGGAAATTGGTCTGAAGTTCTCTTTCTTTGTTGGGTCTTTTTGTGGTTTAGGTATAAAAGTAATTGTGGCTTCATAGAAGGAATTCTGTAGCGCTCCATCTGTTTCAATTTGTGGAATAGTTTGGATAGTATTGATATGAGGTCCTCTGTGAAGGTCTGATAGAATTCTGCATTGAACCCCTCTGGACCTGGGCTCCTTTTGGTTGGGAGACATTTAATGACTGTTTCTATTTCTTTAGGAGTTATGGGGTTGTTTAAATGGTTTGTCTGTCCCTGGTTTATGTTGGTATGTGGTATCTGTCTAGGAAATAGCCCATTTCCTGCAGATTTTCAAGTTTTGAATGTAGGCTTTTGTAGTAGGATCTGATGATTTTTTGAATTTCCTCTGATTCTATAGTTATGTCTCCCTTTTCATTTCTGATTTTGTTAATTTGGACACACTCTATGTGTCCTCTCATTAGTCTGTCTAAGGGTTTATATATCTAGTTTATTTTCTCAAAGAACCAGCTTTTGGATCTGTTTATTCTTTGTATACTCCTTTTTGTTTCTACTTGGTTGATTTCAGCTCTGAGTTAGATTATTTCCTGCCTTCTACTCCTCCTGGGTGTATTTGCTCCTTTTTGTTCTAGAGTTTTAGGTATGCTGTCAAGCTGCTGATATATGCTCTCTCCTGTTTCTTTCTGCAGGCACTCAGAGCTATGAGTTTTCCTCTTAGCACTGCTTTCATTGTGTTCCATAAGTTTGTGTACGTTGTACCTTCATTTTCATTAAATTCTAAGAAGTCTTTAATTTCTTTATTTCTTCCTTGACCAGGTTATCATTGAGTAGAGCATTGTTCAACTTCCATGTATATGTGGGCATTCTTTCCTTACTGTTATTGAAGACCGACTTTAGCCCGTAGTGGTCTGATTGGACACATGGTATTATTTCTATCTTTCTGTATCTGTTGAGGACTATTTTATGACCGAATATATGGTCAATTTTGGAGAAAGGATAATGAGGTGGTGAGAAGAAGGTATATCCTTTTGTTTCAGGATAGAATGTTATGTAAATATCTGTTAAGTCCATTTGGTTCATGACTTCTCTTAGTCTCCCTATGTCACTCTTTTCTGTTTCCATGATCTGTCTATTGATGAGAGTGGAATGTTGAAATCTCCTACCATTATTGTGTGAGGTACAATGTGTACTTTGAGCTTTAGTAAGATTTCCTTTATGTATGTATGTGCCCTTGTATTTGGAACATAGATATTTAGGATTGAGAGTTCATCTTGGTGGATTTTTCCTTTGGTGGATATGAAGTATCCTTCCTTATCTTTTTTGATGACTTTTAGTTGAAAATTGATTTTATTAGATATTAGAATGGCTACTCCAGCTTGCTTCTTCAGACCACTTGCTTGGAAAGTTGTTTTCCAGCCTTTCACTCTGAGGTAGTGTCTGTCTTTGTCTCTGATGTGTGTTTCCTGTAGGCAGCAGAATGCAGGGTCCTCGTTGCGTATCCAGTTTGTTAATCTATTTCTTTTTATTGGGGAGTTGAGGCCATTGATGTTGAGAGATATTAAGGAATAGTGATTATTGCTTCCCGTTATATTCATATTTGGATGTGAGGTTATGTTTGTGTGCTTTTCTTCTCTTTGTTTTGTTGCCAAGACGATTAGTATCTTGCTTCTTCTAGGGTATAGCTTGCCTCCTTATGTTGGGCTTTACCCTATATTATCCTTTGTAGCACTGGATTTGTAGAAAGATATTGTGTAAATTTGGTTTTGTCATGGAATATCTTGGTTTCTCCATCTATCTTAATTAAGAGTTTTGCTGAATGCAGTTATCTGGGCTGGCATTTATGTTCTCTTAGGGTCTGTATGACATCTGTCCAGGATCTTCTGGCTTTCATAGTCTCTGGTGAGAAGTTGGTGTGATTCTGAAAAGTCTGCCTTAATATGTTTCTTGACCTTTTTCCCTTACTGATTTTAATATTCTTTCTTTGTTTTGTGCATTTGATGTTTTGACTATTATGTGATGGGAGGAGTTTCTTTTCTGGTCCAATCTATTTGGAGTTCTGTAGGCTTCTTGTATGTTTATGGGCATCTCTTTCTTTAGGTTAGGGAAGTTTTCTTCTATGAATTTATTGAATATATTTACTTGTCCTTTGAGCTGGGAGTCTTCACTCTCTTCTATACCTATTATCCTTAGGTTTGATTTTCTCATTGTGTCCTGGATTTCCTGTACATTTTGGACCAGTAGCTTTTTCCATTTTACATCATCTTTAACAGTTGTGTACATAATCTCTATGGAGTCTTCTGCTCCTGAGATTCTCTCTTTTATCTCTTGTATTTAGTTGGTAATGCTTGTATCTACCGGTCCTTGTCTCTTCCTTTGGTTTTCTATATCCAGGGTTGTCTCTCTTTGTGCTTTGTTTATTGCTTCTATTTCCATTTTCCATTCCTTTACCACTTTGATTGTGTTTTCCTGGAATTCTTTCAGGAATTTTTCTGATGCCTCTCTATAGGCTTCTACTTGTTTATTTATGTTTTCCTGCGTTTGTCTAAGGGAGTTCTTTATGTCTTTCTTGAAGTCCTCCAGCATCATGATCAAATGTGAATTTAAATCTAGATCTTGCTTTTCTGGTGTGTTCAGACATTCAGTGTTTGCTTTGGTGGGAGAATTGGGCTCCGATGATGCCATGTAGTCTTGGTTTCTGTTGCTTGGGTTCCTGCACTTGCCTCTCGCCATCAGGTTGTCTCTGGTGTTACACTGTTCTGCTATTTCTGACAGTGGCTAGACCGTCCTATAGGCCTGTGTGTCAGGAGTACTGTACACCTGTTTTCCTGTTTTCTTTCAGCCAGTTATGAGAACAGAGTTTTCTGCTTTCAGGTGTGTAGTCCTTTCTGTCTACTGGTCTTCAGTTGTTCCTGTGGGTGTGTGTCCTGAGTCCACCAGGCAGGTCACTTGGAGCAGAAAAGTTGGTCTTACCTCTGCTCCCAGGCCTGAACTCGCTCCTTGGGGGCTGCATCTCAGCTGTTCATGAGGGTGGCAACTGGGAGGGCCTGCCCCATCTTTTCTCGGGCCCCTGTGTCCAGATGGCATTAGGTGTTTTCCTCTAGAGTCAGAAATGTGGGCAGAGTGTAGTCTTTTCTGGCTTCCCAGGCGTGTCAGCCCTTTGAAGGTTTAGCTCTCCCTCCCCCGGGATTTGGATGCAGAGAGCTGTTGACCAGGTCCCTTCAGTCCGAGCAGTGTCTGGACCATAGATGAGTGCCCCTATCTTCCTGTTCCCAGAGGCCCGATACAGTTTCCTCTTGGGCCAGGGATGTGGGCAAGGGTGGGCAGTATTGGCGGTCTCTCCAGCCCAGCAGTCACAGGAGTGCCCACCTGTCTGGGCAGTGAGCTTTCTCTCCCACAGTGTTTGGGAGCAGGGAGCAGTGGGCCAGGATCAGCGAGGTTCAGGCTCCAGCTCCACTAATTTCTTTCTCAGCCTCTTTATCCTTTGAGTAGAGGAAAGCTACTGATTTGTTTGTGTTAATTTTATACCCAGCCACTCTGCTGAAATTGTTGATCAGGCTTAGGAGTTCTCTGGTGGAAATTTTATTGTCACTTAAATATACAATCACATCATCTGTAATATTTTGACTTCTTCCTTTCCAAATTATATCCCTTTTACATCTTTTGTTGTCTGATTGTTCTGTCTAGGACTTTGAGTACTATATTGAATAAGTAGGGAAAGAGTGGGTACCCTTGTGTTTCACTCTATTTAGTTTGATGTTGGCTATTGGTTTCTTGTTTGTTGCTTTTATTATGTTTAGATATGGGCCTCGAATTCTTGATCTTCCAAGACTTTTATCATGAAGTGGTGTTCAATTTTGTCAAATTCTTTCTCAGCATCTCATGAGATGACCATGTGGTTTTTCTTCTTTGAGTTTCTTCACATAGTGGATGACATTGATGTATTTTCCTATATTGAACCAACCCTGCATATGAACAACAATGCCCAGCAACCAGAGCTTCCAGGGACTAAACCACTGCCCAAAGACTATACATGGACTGACCCTGGGCTCCAACCTCATAGGTAGCAATGAAGAACCTAGAAAGGGCACCAGTGGAAGGGGAAGCCCTTGGTCCTGCCAAGACTGAACCCCCAGTGAATGTGATTGTTGGGGGAAGGGTGGTAATGGGGGAGGATGGGAAGGGGAAGCCTATGTAGAAGGGGAAGGGGATGGGTTAGGGGGATGTTGGCCAGGAAACCAGCAAGGGGAATAACAATTGAAATGTAAATAAGAAATACTCAAGTTAATAAAGATTAAAAAAAGAAAAAAAGAAAAAGAAAACGGGTGGAAGAGAGAAAACCTTAAAGAACAGTATCTTGGGAATTTTTACTGAGAGATAGCCAGATTAGTTTAGTAGATCGAAAAAAATCAGTACTACTCAATTGTTGTGCCATAAATGTGTTAAATAAATAAAATCGCCCTGTCTTTATTATTTGGGAGCCAGCAGAGTTAACAGAAAACTTCAACATTTATAAAATCACCAATAACAAGTTATGCTAATTTTCTCAGAGGCCTACACATTAACAATAAAGAACAGGATTTCCTGGACAATTTCTTAGACAGATACCAGGTACTGAAGTTAAATCACAAACAGAAAAACCATTTAAACAACCCCATAACTCCCAACGAAATAGAAGCAGTCATTAAAGGTCTCCCAACCAAAAAGAGCCCAGGTCCAGATGGGTTTAGTGCAGAATTCTATCAGACCTTCATAGAAGACCTCGTACCAATACTATCCAAACTATTCCACAAAATTGAAACAGATGGAGCGCTACCGAATTCCTTCCATGAAACCACAATTACTCTTATACCTAAACCACACAAAGACCCAACAAAGAAAGAGAACTTCAGACCAATTTCCCTTATGAATATCGACACAAAAATGCTCAATAAAATTCTGGCAAACCGAGTCCAAGAGCACATCAAAACAATCATCCACCATGATCAAGTAGGCTTCATCCCAGGCATGCAGGGATGGTTTAATATACAGAAAACCATCAACATAATCCATTATATAAACAAACTGAAAGAACAAAACCACATGATCATCTCATTAGATGCTGAGAAAGCATTTGACAAAATTCAACACCCCTTCATGATAAAAGTCCTCGAATTCAGGGCCCATACCTTAGTAAAAGCCATATACAGCAAACCAGTTGCTAACATTAAACTAAATGGAGAGAAACTTGAAGCAATCCCACTAAAATCAGGGACTAGACAAGGCTGCCCACTCTCTCCCTACTTATTCAATATAGTTTTTGAAGTTCTAGCCAGAGCAAAGAGACAACAAAAGGAGGTCCAGGGGATACAGATCGGAAAAGAAAAAGTCAAAATATCACTATTTGCAGATGATATGATAGTATATTTAAGTGATCCCAAAAGTTCCACCAGAGAACTACTAAAGCTGATAAACAACTTCAGCAAAGTGGCTGGGTATAAAATTAACTCAAATAAATCAGTAGCCTTCCTCTACACAAAAGAGAAACAAGCCGAGAAAGAAATTAGGGAAACGACCCCTTCATAATAGTCTCAAATAATATAAAGTACCTCGGCGTGACTTTAACCAAGCAAGTAAAAGATCTGTACAATAAGAACTTCAAGTCTCTGAAGAAAGAAATTGAAGAAGACCTCAGAAGATGGAAAGATCTCCCATGCTCATGGATTGGCAGGATTAATATAGTAAAAATGGCCATTTTACCAAAAGCGATCTACAGATTCAATGCAATCCCCATCAAAATACCAATCCAATTATTCAGAGAGTTAGACAGAAAAATTTGCAAATTCATCTGGAATAACGAAAAACCCAGGATAGCTAAAACTATCCTCAACAATGAAAGGACTTCAGGGGAATCACTATCCCTGAACTCAAGCAGTATTACAGAGCAATAGTGATAAAAACTGCATGGTATTGGTACAGAGACAGACAGATAGACCAGTGGACTAGAATTGAAGACTCAGAAATGAACCCACACACCTATGGTCACTTGATTTTTGACAAAGGAGCCAAAACCATCCCATGGAAAAAAGATAGCATTTTCAGCAAATGGTGTTGGTTCAACTGGAGGTCAGCAGGTAAAAGAATGCAGATCGATCCATGCTTATCACCCTGTAAAAAGCTTAAGTACAAGTGGATCAAGGACTTCCACATCAAACCAGATACACTCAAACTAGTAGAAGAAAAATGGAGAAGCATCTCGAACACATGGGCAGTGGAGAAAATTTCCTGAACAAAACACCAATGGCTTATGCTCTAAGATCAAGAATCGGCAAATGGGATGTCATAAAACTACAAAGTTCCTGTAAGGCAGAGGACACTCTTGTTAGGACAAAACAGCAACCAAGAGATTGGGAAAAGATCTTTTCCAATCCTAAAACTGATAGAGGGCTTATATAAATATACAAAGAACACATGAAGTTATACTGCAGGGAGACAAATAACCCTATTAAGATGGGGTTCAGAGCTAAACAAAGAATTCACATCCGAGGAATATTGAATGGCTTATAACCACCTAAAGAAATGTTCAACATCTTTAGTCATAAGGGAAATGCAAATCAAAACAACCCTGAGATTTCACCTCACACCAGTGAGAGAATGGCTAAGAGTAAAACCCCAGTGACAGCAGATGCTGGTGGGGATTTGGAGAAAGAGGAACACTCCTCCATTGTTGGTGGGATTGCAGACTGGTACAACCATTCTGGAAATCAGTCTGGAGGTTCCTCAGAAAATTGGACATTGAACTACCTGAAGACCCAGCTATACCTCTCTTGGGCATATACCCAAAAGATGCCCCAACATATAAAAAAGACACGTGCTCCACTAGCAGCCTTATTTATAGTAGCCAGAAGCTGGAAAGAACCCAGATGCCCTTCAACAGAGGAATGGATACAGAAAATGTGGTACATCTACACAATGGAATATTACTCAACTATCAAAAACAATGACTTTATGAAATTCATAGGCAAATGGAGGGAACTGGAAAATATCATCCTGAGTGAGCTAACCCAATCACAGAAAGACATACATGGTATGCACTCATTGATAAGTGGCTATTAGCCCAAATGCTTGAATTACCCTAGATGCACAGAACACATGAAACTCAAGACGGATGATCAAAATGTGAATGCTTCACTCCTTCTTTAAAAAGGGAACATGAATACCCTTGGCAGGGAATAGGGAGGCAAAGATTAAAACAGAGGCAGAAGGAACACCCATTCAGAGCCTGCCCCACATGTGGACCATACATATACAGTCACCCAATTAGACAAGATGGATGAAGCAAAGAAGTTCAGGCCAACAGGACTGGATGTAGATCTCTCCTGAGAGACACAGCCAGAATACAGCAAATACAGAGGCGAATGCCTGCAGCAAACCACTGAACTGAAGTAATCAGAGAAAGGAGTGGAAGAGCTTGAAGGGGCTTGAGACCCCATATGAACAATAATGCCAAGCAACCAGAGCTTCCAGGGACTAAGCCACTACTCAAAGACTATACATGGACTGACCCTGGGCTCTAACCTCATAAGTAGCAATGAATAGCCTAGTATGAGCACCAGTGGAAGGGGAAGCCCTTGGTCCTGCTAAGACTCAACCCCCAGTAAACGTGATTGTTGGGGGGAGGGCGGTAATGGGGGGAGGATGGGGAGGGGAACACCCATAAAGAAGGGGGGTTGTTACGGGGATGTTGGCCCGGAAACCGGGAAAGGGAATAACATTCGAAATGTAAATAAGAAATACTCAAGTTAATAAAAAGAAGAAGAAGAAGAAGAAGAAGAAGAAGAAGAAGAAGAAGAAGAAGAAGAAGAAGAAGAAGAAGAAGAAGAAGAAGAAGAAGAGAAGAAGAAGAGGAGGAGGAGGAGGAGGAGGAGGAGGAGGAGGAGGAGGAGGAGGAGGATTTCCTTGTCTAACCTCAACTTTCTAACTCTCCTGAAGACCTAAGCAGCTTTTGGGTGCTTTAGAAAAACACTTCATATCCACGAAGCCATCATGCCTATCTCTTTCTTTCTCAGTGACCCCTGACTATGAATTTTAGTTGACTTTAGTCTTTGCCCTCTTATATGCACACAGATATTCTCTTTCTAAATTGACCTCATATCCCCAAATGATAAACTTTGGAATTTTAAAGTAAGTTTCTTTCTGTTTAACATCTAGCTATATATATGACCCACTTGACCTTTTCATTTATATATTTGTATAGGTTGATTATATCAAAGGAAACCTGTGGTATAATGAAAAATGTTTTGCAAACAGAGAACATTTTGAAGGTAAATTTTAATACAAGTTAACAGACTTTTATCACTATAAATTACCTATATAGATCAAATAAAATGCACTGCATGCAATATTGAACAAAATGTGAAGATTATTATGTATAAATTAATGACCTAGAAATGAGAACACCAGGCTTTATTAGTGGTGTATACCTGTCAATCCTTAACACACAGGAGGCAGAAACAGGGACACTGAAGACATGAGGCTACCATGGGCCACATGCTAACAATGAACTTGGCACTGCTGCCCAAATGCAAGAGAGCTGTGTCCAAAAATACGTTAATAGACCCTAACTGCTATTTTATCTTTTCTTTATTGGATATTTTTATTAACATTTCAAATGTTATCCCTTTTCCCAATTGCCCATCCATAAACCCCTATCCCATCCCCGCTCACCCTTCTGTTATGAGGGTGTTCCCCCACCCAACCATCCACCCCTTCCTGCCTCCCTGCACTGACATTCCCCTATATAGCCATGGCAGGACCAAGGGCTTCTCTTCTCTTTGGTACCCAACACGGGCATCCTCTGCTACATATGCATCTGCACCTGTCCATGTGTACTGAGTGGTGGTTTGGTTCCTGGAAGCTCTAGTTGGTTGGTATAGTTGGTCTTGTGCTGTTGCAAGCCCCTTCAGCTCCTTCAATCCTTTCTCTAACTACTCCAATGGGGACCCCATTCTCACTTCAATGTTGACTGCGAGCATTTGCCTGTGTATTTGTCATGCTCTGGCAGAAACTCTCAGGAAACAACTATATCAGGTCCTGTCAGCATGCACTTCTTGACATCAGCAATATTGTCTGGGTTTGGTATGTATATGGGCTGGATCCCCAGATGGGGCAGTCTCTGAATGGCCATTACTTCAGTCTCTGCTTCAAACATATATGTCTCCATATCTCCTCCTATAAATATTTTTCTTCCCCTTAAAGGAGGACTGAAGCATCCACACATTGGTCATCCTTCTTGAGCTTCATGTGGTCTGTGGATTGTTTATCGGGTAATTTGAGCTTTTGGACTAATATCAACTTATCAGTGAGAGAACAACATGTGTGTATTTTTATGATTGAGTTACCTCACTCAGGGTAATATTTTCTAGTTCCATCCATTTGCCTATGAAATTCATCAGGTCATTGTTTGTAATAGCTGAGTCATCTGTACATATAGCACATTTCTATATGCATGACTCTGTTGAAGGACATCTGGGTTTTTTCTAACTTCCCGCTTTGATAAATAAGGCTGCTATGAACACAGTGGGGCATGTGTCCTTGGTATCTGTTGGAGCATCCTTTGGGTATATAGCTGGATCCTCAGGCAGTTCAATGTCCAATTTTCTGAGGAACCTCCAGACTGTTTTCCAGAATGGTTTTACAGTCTGCAACCCCACCAACAATGGAGGAGTGTTCCTCTTTCTCCACATCCTCGCCAGCATCTGCTGTCACCTGAGTTTTTGATCTTAGCCATTCTGACTGATGTGAGGTAGAATCTCAGGGTTGTTTTGATTTGCATTTCCCTGATAACTAAGGATGATGAACATTTCTTTAGGTACTCTCTAGCCATTCGATAATCCTCAGCTGAGAATGTTTTGTTTTGCTCTGTACCCCATTTTTAATAGGGTTATTTGGCTCTCTGCAGTCGAACTTCTTCAGTTCTTTGTATATATTGGATACTAGCCCTCTATCAGATATAGGATTGGTAAAGATCTTTTTTGCAATCCTTGGAGGCTGGCTTTCTCACAGCAGGACCTGGGTACAGACAGCAATGTCACAGGGTCAGCTCCAGGTGCAGGCAGACCTAAATTGTCCTGACCCCCATCTGCTTCTGGGTTCTTGTGTCCTGAGGGCTCCAGGTAGGTCCCTCAGAGCAGAGGTGGTCTGGTCGTCTTACCTCTGCTCTCGGGTATGTCAGAGCTCCTGGAGTCTGGCTTTCAGTTCTGGGAGCAGACAAGGCTGGAAGGATACTGGCCCTGACTGCTCCTAGGTTCCTTGTCCAGAGGGCTCTAGGTGGGTTCCTCCTAGCCAGGAATGTGAGAAGAAGTGGTGGTCTTCCCTGAGCTCTCAGGATTGTCTGTACTTCTGAGAGTCCAGCTCTCTCCCCTATGGAATTTGGGCACAGAGCTCTGTGGGAGCTGTCCAGCTCCAGGCGCATGCAGAAACCAGATGCTGCCACTTTATCTTATGTAGCCAGTTTTATGAACATTAATTTTTCCCAAGTAAAATGTTTAGATGTTGTTGATAATTTCTGCTCATTTGTACTTTACAGTGGATTATGTTACTATCACTTTCAAGAGGAACAGAACTCTCAGTGAGGTATGATATAGAAAACTTTCGAAGGTAGGAAATTTTGTTAAGCATGATTTCAACAACCTTTCTTAATTTGCAATTTGGTACTTGAACACACAGAAATACTTAACTAGTCCCAGTTGTGTCTCCTTGTATACTTAATAGCAGATAACTACTTTTGTTAAAGGTAAATGTATCTAGTGTCTCTAGACAAATACTCCATACCAGAGAAGTTTCTTCCCAGTGCTTTCTAAAAATAAAATCCACCCAGAAGAAAGGAATAGATATTAAAGAATATAAACTATGATTTCTTAGCCAGGTGTAGAATTTCACACATGTAATTCTAGCAGTCAGTAGCTAGAGGCTCACAGACCTATGCTACATCTATCTAGAACAGCCTAGGTTACACAGGAAGAACTATTCTGTGTATGTGCCTATGCACATCTGCATGCACATACATGCACGTATGTATAAGAAAAAGGGCTTACAGTTTTATTTGTGCCTTGTCAGAAGAACACAAGCATTCATTAGTTTATTGTCCTATAGTAAGTAGTTGGAATGTATGTTTCAGAAACAATTTTCTCTCTTCCTTTCTATTTTGCAGTCCAGTTCTTGTTTTTTTAGTAAAGAGCCATTTCTTCATTGGTTACCTTGCTTATATGAAAATTATCAAAATGAAAGAGACGTTCCACATGTGATAACATTTCTTATTGACCAAGAAACTGAAAGTGGAGTTTACCTCATGCATATTCAAGTAAGTCTTATAGCTCAGAGGGATTTTGTCTGTTACCAAGCACTACAAATTAATCCTAGAGCAGACATCATTTCCATTTTGTCATGATCTCTGGCATAGAAATTGATAAAATCATTTGTGGAATAGTTTGCTCCTGAACATTTCTTTTATTAGTCATTCAATTGTATAAAAATGGAAGTCACAATTCTAATTGTTTTCTGATTGTTTCTTACTCATTCTTCGGGGAAATAGAAGCTTAATATTTTCCATATAAACCTAAAGTTCTTGAAATGGTTAGTTTAGATGGACAAATAACGGGAACCCATTGCCACAAATGTACATTTTTTTCTTGCACAAGCCCTTAATTAGAATTATTCTCAGAACCACTGGAAAAATGAAGGGTTCTCTGAGTAGCCATTCAGCACTAAGCCCTAAGTGATATATAGATATAGATATAGATATAGATATAGATATAGATATAGATATAGATATAGATATAGATATAGATATAGATATAGATATATAGATATATATATCCCCTCTAAAGCCCATGTAACATTAAAATAAGCTGCCTTTTCAACTCAAATATTTTAAGGCAGAGTCTCACATTGTAACAGTACATATCTTCAAGCTCACAGAATGTGCCAACCTCTGGCCATGAGTACTAGAATGAGAGGCTTGTGCCACCATGCCTGCCTATGCTAAAGTGAACATATTTTAGATTAAACTGATATTTCCTGAAAAAAGAAAACACTTTTTAGATAGATAAATAGGTTTCAGGAGAGCAACATGACAGGAGACAGTGATAGCATAGGCTTGTGTGTGTATCACTCTCAGACCCATAAGACTTCCCTGGAAAATGATTTAGGGGAGATATTATTGCTATCTTTTTCTGAGAATAGCTCTGCTATGAAATGA
Source organism: Rattus norvegicus (assembly GCF_021556685.1). Taxonomy (NCBI): domain Eukaryota; kingdom Metazoa; phylum Chordata; class Mammalia; order Rodentia; family Muridae; genus Rattus; species Rattus norvegicus. Next base: position 126,611,728 of record NC_141539.1, on the reverse strand, counting down.
AATGCCTGGTGCTGTACTTTAGTACACTTTGCTGCTTTTAGTTTAGAACAGATTCCTTAGTTTCCTATGCTACATCTCAAAATCTATAAGACTGATACCTGGGGTACTGGAGTAGAGTTATTAGTGATTTCTAATTTTTTATTTTCGTTTTTTCCTTCTTTATAAAATTGGGTATTTCTTATTTACATTTAATTTATTCCTTTCCCAGTTTCCAAACCAACATCCCCCTAACCCCTTCCCATCCCATTCTATAAGTGTATTCCCCTCCCAATCCTCCCCACATTACCACGATCCCCCTAAGAATCGCGTTCACTGGAGGTCCAAACGTGGCAGGAACAAGGGCTTCCCCTTCCACTGCTGCTCTTACTAGGCTATTCATTGCTACCTATGCAGTTGGAGCCCAGGGTCAATCCATGTATAGTCTTTGGGTAGTGGCTTAGTCCCTGGAAGCTCTGGTTGCTTGGCATTATTGTTCATATTGGGTCTCAAGCCCCTTCAGCTCTTTCAGTCCTTTCTCTGATTCCTTCACTGGGGTACTATTCTCAATTCAGTGGTTTGCTGCTGGAATTCGCCTATATATTTGCCATATTCTAGCTGTGTCTCTCAGGAGAGATCTACATCTGGTTCCTGTCAGCCTGCACTTCTTTGCTTCATGCATCTTATCTAGTTTGGTGTCTGTATGTGTATGGGCCACATGTGGGGCAGGCTCTGAATGGGTGTTCCTTCTGCCTCTGTTCTAAACTTTGCCTCCCTATACCCTCCTAAGGGTATTCTTGTTATCCTTTTAAAGAAGAAGTGAAGCATCCGCATTTTCTTCATCCTTCTTGAGTTTCATCTGTTATGTGCATCTAGGGTAATTCAAGCATTTGGGCTAATAGCCACTTATCAGTGAGTACATACCATGTGTGTCTTTCTGTGATTGGGTTACCTCACTCAGGATGATATTTTCCAGTTCCAACCATTTGCCTATGAATTTCATAAGGTCATTGTTTTTGATAGCTGAGTAATATTTCATTGTGTAGACGTACTACATTTTCTAAATCCATTCCTCGGTGGAAGGGCATCTGGGTCTTTCCAGCTTCTGGCTATTATAAATAAGGCTGCTATGAACATAGTGGTGCAAGAATCTTTGTTATATGTTGGAGCATCATTTGGGTATATGCCCAAGAGAGGTATATCTGGGTCCTCAGGTAGTTCAATGTCCAATTTTCTGAGGAACCTCCAGACTGATTTCCAGAATGGTTGTACCAGTCTACAATCCCATCAACAATGGAGGAGTGTTCCTCTTTCTCCACATCCTCACCAGCACCTGCTGTCACTGGGGTTTTACTCTTAGCCATTCTCACTGGTGTGTGGTGAAATCTCAGGGTTGTTTTGATTCGCATTTCCCTTATGGCTAAAGATGTTGAACATTTCTTTAGGTGGTTATAAGCCATTCAATATTCCTCAGCTGTGAATTCTTTGTTTAGCTCTGAACCCCATTTTTAATAGGGTTATTTGTCTCCCTGCAGTATAACTTCATGTGTTCTTTGTATATTTTGGATATAAGCCCTCTATCAGTTTTAGGATTGGAAAAGATCTTTTCCAAATCTCTTCATTGCTGTTTTGTCCTAACAAGAGTGTCCTTTGATGTAACAAAAGCTTTGCAGTTTTATGAGGTCCCATTTGTCGATTCTTTTTTTCTTTTTTTAATTTTTTTTTATTAACTTGAGTATTTCTTATATACATTTCGAGTGTTATTCCCTTTCCCGGTTTCCGGGCAAACATCCCCCTCCCTCCTCCCCTTCCTTATGGGTGTTCCCCTCCCAACCCTCCCCCCCATTGCCGCCCTCCCCCCATAGACTAGTTCACTGGGGGTTCAGTCTTAGCAGGACCCAGGGCTTCCCCTTCCACTGGTGCTCTTACTAGGATATTCATTGCTACCTATGGGGTCAGAGTCCAGGGTCAGTCCATGTATAGTCTTTAGGTAGTGGCTTAGTCCCTGGAAGCTATGGTTGCTTGGCATTGTTGTACTTTTGGGGTCTCGAGCCCCTTCAAGCTCTTCCAGTTCTTTCTCTGATTCCTTCAATAGGGGACCTATTCTCAGTTCAGTGGTTTGCTGCTGGCATACGCCTCTGTATTTGCTGTATTCTGGCTGTGTCTCTCAGGAGCGATCTACATCCGGCTCCTGTCGGTCTGCACTTCTTTGCTTCATCCATCTTGTCTAATTGGGTGGCTGTATATGTATGGGCCACATGTGGGGCAGGCTCTGAATGGGTGTTCCTTCAGTCTCTGTTTTAATCTTTGCCTCTCCCTTCCCTGCCAAGGGTATTCTTTTTCCTCATTTAAAGAAGGAGTGAAGCATTCACATTTTGATCATCCGTCTTGAGTTTCGTTTGTTCTAGGGATCTAGGGTAATTCAAGCATTTGGGCTAATAGCCACTTATCAATGAGTGCATACCATGTATGTCTTTCTGTGATTGGGTTAGCTCACTCAGGATGATATTTTCCAGTTCCAACCATTTGCCTACGAATTTCATAAACTCGTTGTTTTTGATAGCTGAGTAATATTCCATTGTGTAGATGTACCACATTTTCTGTATCCATTCCTCTGTTGAAGGGCATCTGGGTTCTTTCCATTTTCTGGCTATTATAAATAAGGCTGCGATGAACATAGTGGAGCACGTGTCTCTTTTATATGTTGAGGCATCTTTTGGGTATATGCCCAAGAGAGGTATAGCTGGATCCTCAGGCAGTTCAATGTCCAATTTTCTGAGGAACCTCCAGACTGATTTCCAGAATGGTTTTACCAGTCTGCAATCCCACCAACAATGGAGGAGTGTTCCTCTTTCTCCACATCCTCGCCAGCATCTGCTGTCCATTTGTCGATTCTTGATCTTAGAGCATAAGCCATTGGTGTTTTGTTCAGGAAATTTTCTCCAGTGCCCATGTATTCGAGATTCTTCCACACATTTTCTTCTGTTAGTTTGAGTTTATCTGGTTTGATGTGGAAGTCCTTGATCCACTTGGACTTAAGCTTTGTACAGGGTGATAAGCATGGATTGATCTGCATTCTTCTACATGCTGACCTCCAGTTGAACCAGCACCATTCACTGAAAATGGTTTTTTACATTGGATGGTTTTGGCTCCTTTGTCGAAAATCAAGTGACCATAGGTGTGTGGGTTCATTTCTGGGTCTTCAATTCTATTTCACTGGTCTATCTGTCTGTCTCTGTACCAATACCATACAGTTTTTAATCACTATTGTTCTGTATACTGCTTGAGTTCAGGGGTAGTGATCACCCCAGAAGTCCTTATATTGTTGAGGATAGTTTTAGCTATCCTGGGATTTTGTTATTCCAGATGAATTTGCAAATTGTTCTGTCTAACTGTATGAAAAATTGGATTGGAATTTTCATGAGGATTGCATTAAATCTGTAGATTGCTTTTGGTAAAATGGCCATTTTTACTATATTAATCCTGCCAATCCATGAGCATGGGACATCTTTCAATCTTCTGAGATCTTCTTCAATTTCTTTCTTCAGAGTCTTAAAGTTCTAATCATACAGATCTTTCACTTGCTTGGTTAAAGTCACACTGTAGTATTTGATATTATTTGGGACTAGTATGAAGGGTGTCATTGTCCTAATTTCTTTCTCAGCTTGTTTTCTTTTGTGTAGAGAAGGGGAATGATTTGATATAATTTTATATATTCAGCCACTTTGCTGAAGGTGTTTATCAGGTTTAGTAGTTCTCTGGTGGAACTTTTGGGATCACTTAAATATGCTACCATATCATCTTCAAATAGTGATATTTTGACATCTTCCTTTCCAATCTTTATTAATTTGATCTCCTTTTGTTGTCTGATTGCTCTGGCTAGGACTTCGAGAACAATATTGAGTAAGTAGGGAGAGAGTGGGCAGCCTTGTCTAATCCCTGATTTTAGTGGGATTGCTTCAAGTTTCTCTCAATTTAGTTTAATTTTAGCTACTGGTTTGCTGTATATGGCTTTTTATGTTTAGATATGGGCCTTGAATTCCTATTCTTTCCAGGATTTTTATCATGAAGGGGTGATGAATTTTGTCCAATGCTTTCTCAGCATCTTAATGAAATGATCATGTTGTTCTTTTCTTTGAGTTTGATTATATAGTGGATTACATTGATGGATTTTTTATATTAAATCATCCCAGCACCCCTGGGATGAAGCATACTTGATCATGATGGATAATTGTTTTGATGTGTTCTTGAATTCGGTTTGCAAGGATTTTTTTGAGTATTTTTGCATCGATACTCATAAGAGAAATTGGCCTAAAGTTCTCTTTCCTTTTGGGCCTTTGTGTGGTTTAGGTATAAGAGTAATTGTGGCTTCATAGAAGGAATTTGGTAGCACTCCATCTGTTTCAATTTTGTGGAATACTTTGGATAGTATTGGTATGAGGTCTTCTATGAAGGTCTGATAGAATTCTGCACTGAACCCATCTGGACCTGGGCTCTTTTTAGTTGGGAAACGTTTAATGAGTGCTTCTATTTTGTTAGGAGTTATGGGGTTGTTTAAATGATTTATCTGTTCCTGATTTAAGTTCCTGGTATCTGTCTAGGAAATTGTCCATTTCCTGCAGATTTTCAAGTTTTGTTGAATATAGGCTTTTGTAATGCGATCTGATGATTTTTTTAATTTCCTCTGATTCTGTTGTTATGTCTCCCATTTCATTTCTGATTTTGTTAATTTGGACACACTCTCTGTGTCCTCTTGTTAGTCTGGCTAAGGGTTAATATATCTTGTTGATTTTCTCAAAGAACCAGTTTTTGGTTCTGTTGATTCTTTGTATAGTCCTTTTTGTTTGTACTTGGTTGATTTCAGCTCTGAGTTTGCTTTTAAGTGTGCTGTCAAGCTGCTAATATATGCTCTCTCTCTCTCTCTCTCTCTCTCTCTCTCTCTCTCTCTCTCTCTCTCTCTCTCCCCCTCTTGTTTCTTCTGCGGGCACTCAGAGCTATGAGTTTTCCTCTTAGCACAGCTTTCATTGTGTCCCATAAGTTTGGGTATGTTGTACCTTCATTTTCATTAAATTATAAGGAGGCTTTAATTTCTTTCTTTATTTCTTCCTTGACCAGGTTATCACTGAGTAGAGCATTGGTCACTTCCATGTATATGTAGGCATTCTTTCCTTAATGTTATTTGAGACCAGCTTTCGCCCGTGTTGGTGTGATAGGATGCATGGGATTATGTCTATCTTTCTTTATCAGTTGAGGCCTGTTTTATGACCAATTATATGGTCAATTTTGGAGAAAAGTACCGTGAGGTGGTGAGAAGAAGGTTTATCCTTTTGTTTTAAGATAGATTGTTCTATAAATATCTGTTAAATCCATTTAGTTCATGACTTCTCTTAGTCTGCCTATGTCTCTGTTTAATTTCTGTTTCCATGATCTGTCCATTGATGAGAGTGGGGTATTGAAATCTCCTACTATTATTGGGTGAGGTGCAATGTGTGTTTTGAGCTTTAGTAAGGTTTCTTTTATGTATGTATGTGCCCTTGTATTTGGAGCATAGATATTTAGGATTGAGAGTTCATCTTAGTGGATTTTTCCTTTGATGTATATGAAGTGTCCTTCCTTATCTATTTTGATGACTTCTGGTTGAAAATCGATTTTATTCGATATTAGAATGGCTACTTCAGCTTGCGTCTTCAGACCATTTGCTTGGAAAGTTGTTTTCCAGTCTTTTACTCTGAGGTAACGTCTGTCTTTATCTCTGAGGTGTGTTTCCTGTAGGCAGCAAAAGGTTGGGTCTTCATTGCAATTCAGTTTGTTAATCAATGTCTTTTTATTGGGGAATTTAGTCCATTGATGTTGAGAGATATTAAAGAATAGTGATTCTGCTTACTGTAATATTCATGTTTGGATGTGAGATTATGTTTGTGTGCTTGTCTTCTCTTTGTTTTGTTGAAAACAATTGATTTCTTGCTTTTTCTAGGGTATAGCTTGCCTCCTTGTGTTGGGCTTTACCATTTATTATCCTTTGTAGGGCTGGATTTGTAGAAACTTATTGTGTAAATTTGGTTTTGTCATGGAATATCTTGTTTTCTCCATCTCTGTTAATTGAGAGTTTTGCAGGATACAGTAACCTGGGCTGGCATTTGTGTTCTCTTAGGGCCTATATAACATCTGTTCAGGATATTCTGGCTTTCATAGTCTCTGATGAGAAGTCTGGTGTAATTCTGATAGGTCTGCCTTTATATGTTACTTGACCTTTTTCCCTACTGCCTTTAATATTCTTTCTTTGTTTTGTGCATTTGGTGTTTTGACTATTATGTTACAGTAGGAGTTTCTCTTCTGGTCCAATCTATTTGGAGTTCTGTAGGCTTCTTGTATGGTTATGGGCATCTCTTTCTTTATGTTAGGGAAGTTTTCTTCTATAATTTTGTTGAAGATATTTACTGGTCCTTTGAGTTGGGATTCTTCACTCTCTTCTATACCTATTATACTTTGGTTTGACCTTCTCACTATGTCCTGGATTTCCTGTATGTTTTGGGCAAGTAGCTTTTTCCATTGTACATTATCTTTGACAGTTGTGTCGATGATTTCTATGTAATCTTCTGCCCCTGAGATTCTCTCTTCTATCTCTTCTTATCTGTTGGTGATGCTTGTATCTACGGCTCCTTGTCTCTCTTTTGGTTTTTCTATATCCAGGGTTGTCTCCCTTTTTGCTTTCTTTATTGCTTCTATTTCCATTTTTAATTCCTTCACCTGTTTGATTGTGTTTTCCTGGAATTCTTTCAGGGATTTTTGTGTTTTCTCTCTATTGGCTTCTACTTGTTTACTGTGTTTTCCTGCATTTCTCTAAAGGAGTTCTTTATGTCTTTCTTAAAGTCCTCCATCATCATGATCAAATGTGAATTTAAATCTAGATCATTCTTTTCTGGTGTGTTTGGATATTCAATGTTTGCTTTGGTGGGAGAATTGGGCTCCAATGATGCCATGCAGTCTTGGTTTCTGTTGCTTGAGTTCCTGCATTTGCCTCTTGCCATCAGGTTGTCTCTGGTGGTACCTTGTTCTGCTATTTCTAGCAGTGGCTTGACAGTCCTATAGGCCTGTGTGTTAGGAGTGCTGTAGACCTGTTTTCCTCATTTCTTTCAGCCAGTTATGGTAACAGTGTTCTGCTTTCAGGCGTGTAGTCTTTCCTGTCTGCTAGCTTTCAGCTGTTCCTGTGGGCGTGTGTCCTGAGTCCACCAGGCAGGTCACTTGGAGCAGAAAAGTTGATCTTACCTCTAGTCTTTGGCCTGAAGTCTGTTCTCAGATCTGGGTGTCAGCTCTCCGTGAGGGCAGCAACCAGAAGGGCCTGCCCCTCCTTCTCTGGGATATCAGTGCACAGTGGGCCCAGATGGTGCTAGGAGTTTTCCTCTAAAGTCAGAAATGTGGGCAAAGAGTAGTCTCCTCTGGTTTCCCAGGTTTGTCTGCCCCTCTGAAAGTCTAGCTCTCCCTCCACGGGATCTGGGTGCAGGGAGCCTTTTGACTGGCTCCCTTCAGATCTAGGTGCAATCTGGACTGCCGATATCTAATTTTTAAAAAAAAAATCTTTGCTGTAATGATGGGTATGCCCTTGTCTTAATTAAAACTGAAACAATGGAAAAGTCTAGAAATTATAATGTGGACAAAAAAAATGAAATGACAAATCTTAAGATTTCCTTTGCTTTATCCAGAGTTCCAGAGAGACCTATGTCACTGTATCTATGCTCAAGGATGGGAGTCCAAGTGCTCATCCAAAATTTCCTAGTTTCAAATTTCCTTCCACATTCACACATCCAGTTGGAATGGTGTTCCATCCCCGAAGCCACTTTCTGTATGTTTATGGTGATAAGGTAAGCAGACATAAAATTTCTTTTCATTTGGAATAAGAGTAGCAGCCCAACGTTGGTAGACTGAGTGATTATATTTATGAAGAACTGGAGTACTCTGATGATCTAGGGGGCGGAAGTAGAAGGGGAGATAATAAATGCTTAGCAGTTGTTCATTGTGTGTTAGTTTTACTAGTCTAGAGTCAGATATAACCTTTCAATTTGTTCACTGTCTAATAAAAATGAGACATGGGACCCAAATTTCATGGGGAAGAGAGCTGAATACCCAGGAGTACAGACATCCTGAGACCACAGGACATACTGCAACCTCTGCACACCTCTGCCCACATCCCCGGTCCAAGGAGAAACTGCACAGTGCCTCTGGATACAGGAGTATAGGAACAGACAGTCACTTGTACTGGTGGTTCCGGTCTGTGCCCAGGAATTTACTGAAGTGGCCAAAAAGCTCCCTCTACCCAAATCCCATGGAGGAGAGAGAGAGGTAGACCTTCAGAAGTGTAGACACTCATGAGAAGTCAGAGAAGATAATGGAAAACACAGTCAAAACCCAAGAGGGAATCACCTAGTGCCAACTGTGCCCCTGGGTGCAAGGACCTATGAGCAATCAGGGGCAGGATCCTTTGATTCCTGCCTGCACCTAGAGCTGAAAGACAGTCTCCAGGAATACCGACATACTTGAAATCAGAGCACCTGTTGTCAGGAAAGGCTGTAAGAAAACAGGAAAACAGTTCTACAGTAGTGCTGACACAGAGGCCTACAGCAGGGTCAAGTCACTCTCAGAAACAGCAAGACAAACAAACACCAGAGACAATCCAATGGCTAGAGGAAAGCACAGGAACCTAAGCAACAGAAACCAAGACTACATGGCATCATCAGAACCCAGTTATCCACCAAAGAACCTACTGGATATCCAAAGACAGCAGAAAAGCAAGATTTAAATTTAAAATCACGTTTTTTATAATGATGGAGGACTTTAAGAAAGACATAAAGAACTCCCTTAAAGAAATGCGGGAAAACACAAGTAAACAAGTAGAAACCCTTAGAGAGGAAATACAAAAATCCCTGAAAGAATTACAGGAAAACACAACCAAACAGTTGAAGAAATTGAAAATGGAAATAGAAACAATAAAGGAAGCACAAAGGGAGACAACACTGGATATACAAAACCTAAAAAAGAGAAAAGTAGCTGTAGATACAAGCATCACCAACAGAAAATAAGAGATAAAAGAGAGAATCTCAGGGGCAGTAGATACCACAGAAAATATCAAAACAACTGTCAAAGATAATGTAAAACACAAAAAACTCCTACCCCAAAACATACAGGAAATCCAGGACACAATGAGAAGATCAAACCTAAGGAAAATAGAGATGAAAGAAGGTGAAGACTCCCAACCCAAAGGACCAGTAAATATCTTCCAAAAAAAATTCCTTAACCTAAAAAGGGATCCCATAAACATACAAGAAGCCTACAGAACTCCAAATAGATTGGACCAGAAGAGAAATTCCTCCCATCACATAATTGTTAAAATACAAAATGCACAAAACAAAGAAAGAATATTAAAAGCATTAAGGGAAAAATGTCCAAAATCATATAAAGGCAGACCTATAAGAATTACACCAGACTTTTCACCAGAGACTATGATAGACAGAAGATCCTGGACAGATGTCATACAGGCCCTAATAGAACACAAATGCCAGGCCAAGTTACTGTATCCAGCAAAACTCACAATTAACATAGATGGAGAAACCAAGATATTCCATGACAAAACCAAATTTAGACAATAAGTTTCTACAAATCCAGCCCTACAAAGGTTGATAGAAGGAAAACTCCAATACAAGGAGAGAAGTTACACCACACAGAAAGCAAGAATATAATTTCCTTGTATTGAAACCAAAACAGAGACAAACAAACATACTAAAAACTCTAATAACAAAAATAACAGGAAACGACAATCACTATTCCTTAATATCTCTCAACATAATGGACTCAATTCCTCAATAAAAAAATATAGACTAACAGACTGGATATGTAAAGAGGACCCAGCATTTTGCCACATTCAGGAAACACACCTCAGAGACAAAGACAGACACTACCTCAGAGTAAATGGCTGGAAAACAACATTCCAAGCAAATGGCCTGAAGAAACAAGCTGGAGTTGCCATTCTAATATAAAATAATATTGACTTTCAACCAAAAGTCATTTAAAAAGGTAAGGAAGGATGCTTCACCTTCATCAAAGGAAAAACTCACCAACATGAACTCTAAAACCTAAATATCTGTGCTTCAAATGCAAGGGCACCTACATTCATAAAAGAAACATTGTGAAAGCTCAAAGCACACATTACACCTCACACGATAATAGTAGATTTCAACACCCCACTCTCATCAATGGACATATCATGGAAACAGAAATTAAACAGAGACATAGAGAAACAGAAGTTATGAACAAAATGGACTTAACAAATACTTATAGAACATTCCATCCTAAATCGAAAGACTATACCTTGTTCTCAACACCTAATGGAACCTTCTTCAAAATTAACCATATAATCTGGCACAAAACAGGCCTCAACAGATACAGGAAGATAGGAATAATCCCATGCATCCTATCAGATCACCACGCACTAAGACTGGTTGTCAAGCCCGGAAACGGCGGCGCAGATCTTCCTGGTTGCTGCCGCCACAGAGAGCACTTGGGCAGCACCCCGCGAACAAACTTGAGCCTCGGGACCACAGGTAAGACCAACTTTTCTGCTGCAAGAGACCTGCCTAGTGAACTCGGGACACACAGAGGCAGAATTCCTCTAGGACCGGGCACTTCCTGTGTTTACCTGGAGTCCCATACCCGCGGATCCCGCAGCAGCTCTCTGCTCCCAGACCCCGTGGGAGAGAGACCTCACCGCCTGGTCAGGTGGGCACTCCTGAGGCTGCAGAGCGGAGGAGACCACCAACACTGCCCACCCCTGCCCACATACCTGGCCCAAGAGGAAACTGTATAAGGCCTCTGGGTTCCCGTGGGGGAGGGCCCAGGAGCGGCAGGACCCCTGCGCCTGAGACACCGCCGGAACCTGAGGGAACAGACCAGATAAACAGTTCTCTGCACCCAAATCCCATGGGAGGGAGAGCTAAACCTTTAGAGAGGCAGACAAGCCTGGGAAACCAGAAGAGACTGCACTCTGCACACATTACTGATTCCACAGGAAAACACCAAACGCCATCTGGAACCCTGGTGCACTGAAGCTCCCAGAAACGGCGGCGCAGATCTTCCTGGTTGCTGCCACCACAGAGAGCTCGTGGGCAGCACCCCGCGAGCGAACTTGAGCCTCGGGACCACAGGTAAGACCAACGTGTCTGCTGCAAGAAAGCTGCCTGGTGAACTCAAGACACAGGCCCACAGGAACAGCTGAAGACCTGTAGATAGGAAAAACTACACGCACGAAAGCAGAACACTTTGTCCCCATAACAGGCTGAAAGAAAACAGGAAAACAGGTCTACAGCACTCCTGACACACAGGCCTATAGGACAGTCTAGCCACTGTCAGAAATAGCAGAACAAAGTAACACTAGAGATAATCTGATGGCGAGAGGCAAGTGCAGGAACCCAAGCAACAGAAACCAAGACTACATGGCACCATCAGAGCCCAATTCTCCCATCAAAACAAACATGGAATATCCAAACACACCAGAAAAGCAAGATCTAGTTTCAAAATCATATTTGATCATGATGCTGGAGGACTTCAAGAAAGACGTGAAGAACTCCCTTAGAGAAACACAGGAAAACATTAATAAACAAGTAGAAGCTTACAGAGAGGAATCGCAAAACTCCCTGAAAGAATTCCAGGAAAACACAATCAAACAGTTGAAGGAACTAAAAATGGAAATAGAAGCAATCAAGAAAGAACACATGGAAACAACCCTGGATATAGAAAACCAAAGGAAGAGACAAGGAGCTGTAGATACAAGCTTCACCAACAGAATACAAGAGATGGAAGAGAGAATCTCAGGAGCAGAAGATTCCATAGAAATCATCGACTCAACTGTCAAAGATAATGTAAAGCAGAAAAAGCTACTGGTCCAAAATATACAGGAAATCCAGGACTCAATGAGAAGATCAAACCTAAGGATAGTAGGTATAGAAGAGAGTGAAGACTCCCAGCTCAAAGGACCAGTAAATATCTTCAACAAAATCATAGAAGAAAACTTCCCTAACCTAAAAAAAGAGATACCCATAGGCATACAAGAAGCCTACAGAACTCCAAATAGATTGGACCAGAAAAGAAACACCTCCCGTCACATAATAGTCAAAACACCAAACACACAAAATAAAGACTATCAAAAGCAGTAAGGGAAAAAGGTCAAGTAACATATAAAGGCAGACCTATCAGAATCACACCAGACTTTTCGCCAGAAACTATGAAGGCCAGAAGATCCTGGACAGATGTCATACAGACCCTAAGAGAACACAAATGCCAGCCCAGGTTACTGTATCCTGCAAAACTCTCAATTAACATAGATGGAGAAACCAAGATATTCCATGACAAAACCAAATTTACACAATATCTTTCTACAAATCCAGCACTAAAAAGGATAATAAATGGTAAAGCCCAACATAAGGAGGCAAGCTATACCCTAGAAGAAATAAGAAACTAATCGTCCTGGCAACAAAACAAAGAGAAGAAAAGCACACAAACATAACCTCACATCCAAATATGAATATAACAGGAAACAATAATCACTATTCCTTAATATCTCTAACATCAATGGCCTCAACTCCCCAATAAAAAGACATAGATTAACAAACTGGATGCGCAATGAGGACCCTGGATTCTGCTGCCTACAGGAAACACACATCAGAGACAAAGACAGACACTACCTCAGAGTGAAAGGCTGGAAAACAACTTTCCAAGCAAATGGTCAGAAGAAGAAAGCTGGAGTAGCCATTCTAATATCAAATAAAATCAATTTTCAACTAAAAGTCATCAAAAAAGATAAGGAAGGACACTTCATATTCATCAAAGGAAAAATCCACCAAGATGAACTCTCAATCCTAAATATCTATGCCCCAAATACAAGGGCACCTACATGCGTAAAAGAAACCTTACTAAAGCTCAAAACACACATTGCACCTCACACGATAATAGTAGGAGATTTCAACACCCCACTCTCATCAATGGACAGATCATGGAAACAGAAATTAAACAGAGACGTAGACAGACTAAGAGAAGTCATGAGCCAAATGGACTTAACAGATATTTATAGAACATTCTATCCTAAAGCAAAAGGATATACCTTCTTCTCAGCTCCTCATGGTACTTTCTCCAAAATTGACCATATAATTGGTCAAAAAACGGGCCTCAACAGGTACAGAAAGATAGAAATAATTCCATGCGTGCTATCGGCCACCACAGCCTAAAACTGGTGTTCAATAACAATAAGGGAAGAATGCCCACATATACGTGGAAATTGAACAATGCTCTACTCAATGATAACCTGGTCAAGGAAGAAAGAAAGAAAGAAATTAAAAACTTTTTAGAATTTAATGAAAATGAAGGTACAACATACCCAAACTTATGGGACACAATGAAAGCTGTGCTAAGAGGAAAACTCATAGCGCTGAGTGCCTGCAGAAAGAAACAGAAAAGAGCATATGTCAGCAGCTTGACAGCACACCTAAATGCTCTAGAACAAAAAGAAGCAAATACACCCAGGAGGAGTAGAAGGCAGGAAATAATCAAACTCAGAGCTGAAATCAACCAAGTAGAAACAAAAAGGACCATAGAAAGAATCAACAGAACCATAAGTTGGTTCTTTGAGAAAGTCAACAAGATAGATAAACCTTAGCGAGACTAACGAGAGGACACAGAGAGTGTGTCCAAATTAACAAATTCAGAAATGAAAAGGGAGACATAACTACAGATTCAGAGGAAATTCAAAAAATCATCAGATCTTACTATAAAAGCTTATATTCAACAAAACTTGAAAATCTGCAGGAAATGGACAATTTCCTAGACAGATACCAGGTACCGAAGTTAAATCAGGAACAAATAAACCATCTAAACAATCACATAAATTCTAAAGTAATAGAAGAAGTTATTAAAAGTCTCCAACCAAAAAGAGCCCAATTCCAGATGGGTTCAGTGCAGAATTCTATCAGACATTCATAGAAGACCTCATACCAATACTACCCAAACTATTCCACAAAATTGAAACAGATGGAGTGCTACCGAATTCCTTCAATGGAACCACAATTATTCTTATACCTAAATCACACAAAGACCCAACAAAGAAAGAGAACTTCAGACCAATTTCCCTTATGAATATCGATGCAAAAATACTCAATAAAATCGAATCCAAGAGCACATCAAAACAATCATCCACCATGATCAAGTAGGCTTCATCCCAGGCATGCAGGGATGGTTTAATATACGGAAAACCATCAACGTGATCCATTATATAAACAAACTGAAAGAACAAAACCACATGATCATTTCATTAGATGCTGAGAAAGCGTTTGACAAAATTCAACACCCCTTCATAATAAAAGTCCTGGAAAAAATAGGAATTCAAGGCCCATACATAAACATAGTAAAAGCCATATACAGCAAACCAGTAGCTAACATTAAACTAAATGGAGGAAACTTGAAGCAATCCCACTAAGATCAGGGATAGGACAAGGATGCCCACTCTCTCCCTAATTATTCAGTATAGTTCTTGAAGTTCTAGCCAGAACAATCAGACAACAAAAGGAGATCAAGGGGATAGAGATGGGAAAAAAAGAAGTCAAAATATCACTATTTGCAGACGATATGATAGTATATTTAAGCGATCCCAAAAGGTCCAGCAGAGAACTACTAAACCTGATAAACACCTTCAGCAAAGTGGCTCGGTATAAATTAATCCAAATAAATCAGTACCTTCCTCTACACAAGAGAGAAACAAGCCGAGAAAGAAATTAGGGAAACGACACACTTCATAATAGTCCCAAATAATATAAAATACCTCGGTTTGACTCTAACCAAGCAAGTGAAAGATCTGTATGATAAGAACTTCAAGCCTCTGAAGAAAAAATTGGAGAAGACCTCAGGAGATGGAAAGATCTCCCATGCTCATGGATTGGCAGGTTTAACATAGTAAAAATGTCCATTTTACCAAAAGCGATCTACAGATTCAATGCAATCCCCATCAAAATACCAATCCAATTCTTCAGAGAGTTAGACAGAATAATTTGCAAATTCATCTGGAATAACAAAAACCCAGGATAGCTAAAACTATCCTCAACAATAAAAGAACTCCTGGGGGAATCACTATCCCTGAACTGAAGCAGTATTACAGAGCAATAGTGGTAAAAAAAAAAAAAACTGCATGGTAATGGTACAGAGACAGACAGATAGACCAGTGGACTAGAACTGAAGGCCCAGAAATGAACCCACACAACTATGGTCACTTGATTTTTGACAAAGGAGCCAAAACCATTCAATAGAAAAAAGATAGCATTTTCAGCAAATGGTGCTGGTTCAACTGGAGGTCAGCATGTAGAAGAATGCAGATTGATCCATGCTTATCACCCTGTACAAAGCTTAAGTCCAAGTGGATCAAGGACCTCCACATCCAACCAGATACACTCAAACTAGTAGAAGAAAAAGTGGGGAAGCATCTCGAACACATGGGCACTGGAGAAAATTTCCTGAACAAAATACCAATGTCTTATGCTCTAAGATCAAGAATCGACAAGTGGGATCATAAAACTGCAAAGCTTCTGTAAGGCAAAGGACCCTTTTGTTATGACAAAATGGCATCCAACAGAATGGGAAAAGATCTTCACCAATCTTACAACTGATAGAGGGCTTATATCCAAAATATACAAAGAACTCAAGAAGTTAGACTGCAGGGAGACAAATAACCCTATCAAAAAATGGGGTTCAGAGCTAAACAATGAATTCACAGCTGAGGAATGCTGAATGACTGAGAAATACCTAAAGAAATGTTCAACATCTTTAGTCATAAGGGAAATGCAAATCAAAACAACCCTGAGATTTCACCTCACACCAGTGAGAATGGCTAAGATCAAAAACTCAGGTGACAGCAGATGCTGGCGAAGATGTGGAGAAAGAGGAACACTCCTCCATTGTTGGTGGGATTGCAGACTGGTACAACCATTCTGGAAATCAGTCTGGAGGTTCCTCAGAAAATTGGACATTGAACTACCTGAAGACCCAGCTATACCTCTCTTGGGCATATACCCAAAAGGTGCCCCAACATATAACAAAGACACATGCTCCGCCATGTTCATAGCATCCTTATTTATAATAGCCAGAAGCTGGAAAGAACCCAGATGCCCTTCAACAGAGGAATGGATACAGAAAATGTGGTACATCTACACAATGGAATATTACTCAACTATCAAAAACAATGACTTTATGAAATTCATACTCAAATTGATGGAACTGGAAAATATCATCCTGAGTGAGGTAACCCAATTACAGAAAAACACGCATGGTATGCACTCATTGATAAGTGGCTATTAGCCCAAATGCTTGAATTGCCCTAGATGCACAGAACACATGAAACTCGAGGGATGACCAAAATGTGAATGCTTCACTCCTTCTTTAAAAGGGGAACATGAATACCCTTGGCATGGAATAGGGAGGCAAAGTTTAGAACAGAGGAAGGAAGAACACCCATTCAGAGCCTGCCTCACATGTGGCCCATACGTAGACAGCCACCCAATTAGATAAGACGGATGAAGCAAAGAAGTGCGGGCCAACAGGAACCTGATGTAGATCTCTCCTGAGAGACACAGCCAGAATACAGCAAATACATAGTCGAATGCCAGCAGCAAACCACTGAACTGAGAACGGGACCCCCATTGAAGGAATCCGAGAAAGGACTGGAAGAGCTTGAAGGGGCTAAAGACCCCATATGTACAACAATACCAACCAACCAGAGCTTCCAGGGACTAGGCCACTACGCAAAGACTATACATGGACTGACCCTGGGCTCCAACTTCATTGGTAGCAATAGCCTAGTGAGAGCACCAGTGGAAGGGGAAGCCCTTGGTCCTGCCAAGACTGAACCCCCAGTGAACGCGATTGTTGTGGGGAGGGTGGTAATGAGGGGAGGATGGGGACGGGAACACCAATATAGAAGGGGAGGGGAGGGGCTAGGGGGGTGTTCCCTGGAAACCAGGAAAGGGAATAACAATAGAAATGTAAATAAGAAATACTCAAGTTAATAAAGATAAAAAAATACTCAAATTAATAAAGATTAAAAATAACTTCTGGAGGAATCACCATCTGTGACTTCAAGCAGTATTACAGAGCAATATTCATAAAAGCTGTATGATATTGGTACAGAGACAGGCAGATAGATCAATGTAAAAGAATTGAAGACCCAGAAATGAACCCACACACATATGGTCACTTGATCTTTGACCAAGGGGCTAAAACCATCCAATGGAAAAAAGATAGCAATTTCAACAAATGGTGCTGGTTCAACTAGTGATCAGCATGTAGAAGAATGCAAATCGATCCACTCTTATCCCCATGTACAAAGCATAAGTCCAAGTGGATCAAAAACCTCCACATCAAACCAGATACACTCAAACTAATAGAAGAAAAAGTGGAGAAGAATCTCGAACACATTGGCACTGGGGAAAATTTCCTGAACAAAACATGCTCATGCTCTAAGATCAAGTATTGACAAATGGGATCTCATAAAACTACAAAGCTTCTGTAAGGCAAAAACACTGTCATTAGGACAAAATGGCAACCAACAGATTGGGAAAGGATCTTTACCAATCCTACATCTGATAGAGGGCTAATATTTAAAATATACAAAGAACTCAAGAAGTTAGACTCCAGAGAGCCAAATAACCCTATTAAAAATGGGGTACAGGGCTAAACAAAACATTCTCAGCTGAGGATTATTGAATAGCCAGAAAGCACCTAAAGAAATGTTCAACATCCTTTGTCATCAGGGAAATGCAAATCGAAACAACCCTGAGATTTTACCTCACACCAGCCAGAATGGCTAAGATTAAAAAAAAAAAATCTCGGCACTTCCTGTGTTTACCGGAAGTCCCACACCAGCGGATCCCGGACCGCAGCAGCTCTCTGCTCCCAAACCCCGTGGGAGAGAGACCTCACCGCCTGATCAGGTGGGCACTCCTGAGGCTGCAGAGCGGAGGAGACCACCAACACTGCCCACCCCTGCCCACATCCCTGGCCCAAGAGACAACTGTATAAGGCCTCTGGGTTCCCGTAGGGGAGGGCCCGGGAGCGGCAGGACCCCTGCGCCTGAGACACTGCCGGAACCTGAAGGAAACAGACCGGATAAACAGTTCTCTGCACCCAAATCCCGAGGGAGGGAGAGCTGAACCTTCAGAGAGGCGGACACGCCTGGGAAACCAGAAGAGACTGCACTCTGTGCACATCCAGGCGCCAGAGGAAAACACCAAACGCCATCTGGAACCCTGGTGCACGGAGGCTCCCGGAAAGAGTGGCGCAGATCTTCCCGGTTGCTGCCACAGCGGAGAGGACTTAGGCAGTACCCCACGAGCAAACTTGAGCCTTGGATCTGCAGGTAGGACCAACTTTTCCCCTGCAAGAAACCTGCCTGGTGAACTCAGGACACACAGAGGCAAAATTCCTCTAAGGCCGGGCACTTCCTGTGTTTACCGGAAGTCCCACACCAGCGGATCCCGGACCGCAGCAGCTCTCTGCTCCCAAACCCCGTGGGAGAGAGACCCCACCGCCTGATCAGGTGGGCACTCCTGAGGCTGCAGAGCGGAGGAGACCACCAACACTGCCCACCCCTGCCCACATCCCTGGCCCAAGAGGCAACTGTATAAGGCCTCTGGGTTCCCGTAGGGGAGGGCCCGGGAGCGGCAGGACCCCTGCGCCTGAGACACTGCCGGAACCTGAAGGAAACAGACCGGATAAACAGTTCTCTGCACCCAAATCCCGTGGGAGGGAGAGCTGAACCTTCAGAGAGGCGGACACGCCTGGGAAACCAGAAGAGACTGCACTCTGTGCACATCCAGGCGCCAGAGGAAAACACCAAACGTCATCTGAAACCCTGGTGCACGGAGGCTCCCGGAAGGAGCGGCACAGATTTTCCCGGTTGCTGCCACAGCAGAGAGGACTTAGGCAGTACCCCACGAGCAAACTTGAGCCTTGGAACCACAGGTAGGACCAATTTTTCCCCTGCAAGAAACCTGCCTGGTGAACTCAAGACACAGGCCCACAGGAACAGCTGAAGACCTGTAGAGAGGAAAAACTACACGCCCGAAAGCAGAACACTCTGTCCCCATAACTGGCTGAAAGAAAACAGGAAAACAGGTCTACAGCACTCCTGACACACAGGTTATAGGACAGTCTAGCCACAGTCAGAAATAGCAGAACAAAGTAACACTAGAGATAATCTGATGGCGAGAGGCAAGCGCAGGAACCCAAGCAACAGAAACCAAGACTACATGGCATCATCGGAGCCCAATTCTCCCACCAAAGCAAACACGGAATATCCAAACACACCAGAAAAGCAAGACCTAGTTTCAAAATCATATTTGATCATGATGCTGGAGGACTTCAAGAAAGACATAAAGAACTCCCTTAGAGAACAAGTAGAAGCCTACAGAGAGGAATCGCAAAAATCCCTGAAAGAATTCCAGGAAAACACAATCAAACAGTTGAAGGAATTAAAAATGGAAATAGAAGCAATCAAGAAAGAACACATGGAAACAACCCTGGACATAGAAAATCAAAAGAAAAGACAAGGAGCTGTAGATACAAGCTTCACCAACAGAATTCAAGAGATGGAAGAGAGAATCTCGGGAGCAGAAGATTCCATAGAAATCATTGACTCAACTGTCAAAGATAATGTAAAGCGGAAAAAGCTACTGGTCCAAAACATACAGGAAATCCAGGACTCAATGAGAAGATCAAACCTAAGGATAATAGGTATAGAAGAGAGTGAAGACTCCCAGCTCAAAGGACCAGTAAATATCTTCAACAAAATCATAGAAGAAAACTTCCCTAACCTAAAAAAAGAGATACCCATAGGCATACAAGAAGCCTACAGAACTCCAAATAGATTGGACCAGAAAAGAAACACCTCCCGTCACATAATTGTCAAAACACCAAACGCACAAAATAAAGAAAGAATATTAAAAGCAGTAAGGGAAAAAGGTCAAATAACATATAAAGGGAGACCTATAAGAATCACACCAGACTTTTCGCCAGAAACTATGAAGGCCAGAAGATCCTGGACAGATGTCATACAGACCCTAAGAGAACACAAATGCCAGCCCAGGTTACTGTATCCTGCAAAACTCTCAATTAACATAGATGGAGAAACCAAGATATTCCATGACAAAACCAAATTTACACAATATCTTTCTACAAATCCAGCACTACAAAGGATAATAAAGGGTAAAGCCCAACATAAGGAGGCAAGCTATACCCTAGAAGCAAGAAACTAATCATCTTGGCAACAAAACAAAGAGAATGAAAGCACACAATCATAACCTCACTTCCAAATATGAATATAACGGGAAGCAATAATCACTATTCCTTAATATCTCTCAATATCAATGGCCTCAACTCCCCAATAAAAAGACATAGATTAACAAACTGGATACGCAACGAGGACCCTGCATTCTGCTGCCTACAGGAAACACACCTCAGAGACAAAGACAGACATTACCTCAGAGTGAAAGGCTGGAAAACAATTTTCCAAGCAAATGGTCAGAAGAAGAAAGCTGGAGTAGCCATTCTAATATCAAATAAAATCAATTTTCAACTAAAAGTCATCAAAAAAGATAAGGAAGGACACTTCATATTCATCAAAGGAAAAATCCACCAAGATGAAGTCTCAATCCTAAATATCTATGCCCCAAATACAAGGGCACCTACATATGTAAAAGAAACCTTACTAAAGCTCAAAACACACATTGCACCTCACACAATAATAGTGGGAGATTTCAACACCCCACTCTCATCAATGGACAGATCATGGAAACAGAAATTAAACAGAGATGTAGACAGACTAAGAGAAGTCATGAGCCAAATGGACTTAACGGATATTTATAGAACATTCTATCCTAAAGCAAAAGGATATACCTTCTTCTCAGCTCCTCATGGTACTTTCTCCAAAATTGACCATATAATTGGTCAAAAAACGGGCCTCAACAGGTACAGAAAGATAGAAATAATCCCATGCGTGCTATCGGACCACCACGGCCTAAAACTGGTCTTCAATAACAATAAGGGAAGAATGCCCACATATACGTGGAAATTGAACAATGCTCTACTCAATGATAACCTGGTCAAGGAAGAAATAAAGAAAGAAATTAAAAACTTTTTAGAATTTAATGAAAATGAAGGTACAACATACCCAAACTTATGGGACACAATGAAAGCTGTGCTAAGAGGAAAACTCATAGCGCTGAGTGCCTGCAGAAAGAAACAGGAAAGAGCATATGTCAGCAGCTTGACAGCACACCTAAAAGCTCTAGAACAAAAAGAAGCAAATACACCCAGGAGGAGTAGAAGGCAGGAAATAATCAAACTCAGAGCTGAAATCAACCAAGTAGAAACAAAAAGGACCATAGAAAGAATCAACAGAACCAAAAGTTGGTTCTTTGAGAAAATCAACAAGATAGATAAACCCTTAGCCAGACTAAGGAGAGGACACAGAGAGTGCGTCCAAATTAACAAAATCAGAAATGAAAAGGGAGACATAACTACAGATTCAGAGGAAATTCAAAAAATCATCAGATCTTACTATAAAAACCTATATTCAACAAAACTTGAAAATCTTCAGGAAATGGACAATTTCCTAGACAGATACCAGGTATCGAAGTTAAATCAGGAACAGATAAACCAGTTAAACAACCCCATAACTCCTAAGGAAATAGAAGCAGTCATTAAAGGTCTCCCAACCAAAAAGAGCCCAGGTCCAGACGGGTTTAGTGCAGAATTCTATCAAACCTTCATAGAAGACCTTATACCAATATTATCCAAACTATTCCACAAAATTGAAACAGATGGAGCCCTACCGAATTCCTTCTATGAAGCCACAATTACTCTTATACCTAAACCACACAAAGACCCAACAAAGAAAGAGAACTTCAGACCAATTTCCCTTATGAATATCGACGCAAAAATACTCAATAAAATTCTGGCAAACCGAATTCAAGAGCACATCAAAACAATCATCCACCATGATCAAGTAGGCTTCATCCCAGGCATGCAGGGATGGTTTAATATAAGGAAAACCATCAACGTGATCCATCATATAAACAAACTGAAAGAACAGAACCACATGATCATTTCATTAGATGCTGAGAAAGCATTTGACAAAATTCAACACCCCTTCATGATAAAAGTCCTGGAAAGAATAGGTATTCAAGCCCATACCTAAACATAGTAAAAGCCATATACAGCAAACCAGTTGCTAACATTAAACTAAATGGAGAGAAACTTGAAGCAATCCCACTAAAATCAGGGACTAGACAAGGCTGCCCACTCTCTCCCTACTTATTCAATATAGTTCTTGAAGTTCTAGCCAGAGCAATCAGACAACAAAAGGAGATCAAGGGGATACAGATCGGAAAAGAAGAGCTCAAAATATCACTATTTGCAGACGACATGATAGTATATTTAAGTGATCCCAAAAGTTCCACCAGAGAACTACTAAAGCTGATAAACAACTTCAGCAAAGTGGCTGGGTATAAAATTAACTCAAATAAATCAGTTGCCTTCCTCTATACAAAAGAGAAACAAGCCGAGAAAGAAATTAGGGAAACGACACCCTTCATAATAGACCCAAATAATATAAAGTACCTCGGTGTGACTTTAACCAAGCAAGTAAAAGATCTGTACAATAAGAACTTCAAGACACTGAGGAAAGAAATTGAAGAAGACCTCAGAAGATGGAAAGATCTCCCATGCTCATGGATTGGCAGGATTAATATAGTAAAAATGGCCATTTTACCAAAAGCAATCTACAGATTCAATGCAATCCCCATCAAAATACCAATCCAATTCTTCAAAGAGTTAGACAGAACAATTTGCAAATTCATCTGGAATAACAAAAAACCCAGGATAGCTAAAGCTATCCTCAACAATAAGAGGACTTCAGGGGGAATCACTATCCCTGAACTCAAGCAGTATTACAGAGCAATAGTGATAAAAACTGCATGGTATTGGTACAGAGACAGACAGATAGACCAATGGAATAGAATTGAAGACCCAGAAATGAACCCACACACCTATGGTCACTTGATTTTTGACAAAGGAGCCAAAACCATCCAATGGAAAAAAGATAGCATTTTCAGCAAATGGTGCTGGTTCAACTGGAGGGCAACATGTAGAAGAATGCAGATCGATCCATGCTTATCACCCTGTACAAAGCTTAAGTCCAAGTGGATCAGGGACCTCCACATCAAACCAGACACACTCAAACTAATAGAAGAAAATCTAGGGAAGCATCTGGAACACATGGGCACTGGAAAAAATTTCCTGAACAAAACACCAATGGCTTATGCTCTAAGATCAAGAATCGACAAATGGGATCTCATAAAACTGCAAAGCTTCTGTAAGGCAAAGGACACTGTGGTTAGGACAAAACGGCAACCAACAGATTTGGAAAAGATCTTTACCAATCCTATAACAGATAGAGGCCTTATATCCAAAATATACAAAGAACTCAAGAAGTTAGACCGCAGGGAAACAAATAACCCTATTAAAAAATGGGGTTCAGAGCTAAACAAAGAATTCACAGCTGAGGAATGCCGAATGGCTGAGAAACACCTAAAGAAATGTTCAACATCTTTAGTCATAAGGGAAATGCAAATCAAAACAACCCTGAGATTTCACCTCACACCAGTGAGAATGGCTAAGATCAAAAACTCAGGTGACAGCAGATGCTGGCGAGGATGTGGAGAAAGAGGAACACTCCTCCATTGTTGGTGGGATTGCAGACTGGTAAAACCATTCTGGAAATCAGTCTGGAGGTTCCTCAGAAAATTGGACATTGAACTGCCTGAGGATCCAGCCATACCTCTCTTGGGCATATACCCAAAAGATGCCTCAACATATAAAAGAGACACGTGCTCCACTATGTTCATCGCAGCCTTATTTATAATAGCCAGAAACTGGAAAGAACCCAGATGCCCTTCAACAGAGGAATGGATACAGAAAATGTGGTACATCTACACAATGGAATATTACTCAGCTATCAAAAACAACGAGTTCATGAAATTCGTAGGCAAATGGTTGGAACTGGAAAATATCATCCTGAGTGAGCTAACCCACTCACAGAAAGACATACATGGTATGCACTCATTGATAAGTGGCTATTAGCCCAAATGCTTGAATTACCCTAGATCCCTAGAACAAAGGAAACTCAAGACGGATGATCAAAATGTGAATGCTTCACTCCTTCTTTAAATGAGGAAAAAGAATACCCTTGGCAAGGAAGGGAGAGGCAAAGATTAAAACAGAGACTGAAGGAACACCCATTCAGAGCCTGCCCCACAGGTGGCCCATACATATACAGCCACCCAATTAGACAAGATGGATGAAGCAAAGAAGTGCAGACCGACAGGAGCCGGATGTAGATCGCTCCTGAGAGACACAGCCAGAATACAGCAAATACAGAGGCGAATGCCAGCAGCAAACCACTGAACTGAGAATAGGTCCCCCGTTGAAGGAATCAGAGAAAGAACTGGAAGAGCTTGAAGGTGCTCGAGACCCCAAAAGTACAACAATGTCAAGCAACCAGAGCTTCCAGGGACTAAGCCACTACCTAAAGACTATACATGGACTGACCCTGGACTCTGTCCCCATAGGTAGCAATGAATATCCTAGTAAGAGCACCAGTGGAAGGGGAAGCCCTGGGTCCTGCTAAGACTGAACCCCCAGTGAACTAGACTATGCGGGGAGGGTGGCAATGGGGGGAGGTTTGGGAGGGGAACACCCATAAGGAAGGGGAGGGGGGAGGGTGATGTTTGTCCGGAAACCGGGAAAGGGAATAACACTTGAAATGTATATAAGAAATACTCAAGTTAATAAAAAAAAAAAATTAACCAAAAAACAAAACAAAAAAAAAAAAATCTCAGGTGACAGCAGATGCTGGCAAGGATGTGGAGAAAGAGGAACACTCCTCCATTGTTGGCGGAATTGCAAACTGTACAACCACTCTGGAAATCGGTCTGGAGGTTCCTCAGAAAATTAGACATTGAACTCCCTGAGGACCCAGCTATACCTCTCTTGGGCATATACCCAAAAGATGCCTCAACATATAATAAAGGAACATGCTCCACTATGTTCATAGCAGCCTGATTTATAATAGCCAGAAGCTGGGAAGAACCCAGATCAGCAGAGGAATAATATCCATGCTCATAATTTGTTGGCTTATATGATCTACTGTAGGCAGAATTGGGCATATACACATCTGACACCTGATATTACGGTTTCTTGAAACTCCCTTTTGTTTTTATACTAATAGTTTACAACCTCTAATTCTCCTCTAGCCATTATTTTTTAATCCAATCTTCCTGCTGTTTCTAGATCACTCCACACACTATGTGGGTAAGCATCGTCCAGTACGTGGCATGCTTCCCTCTCACTATACATTCCATGCCATTTTCTCTGCATTACACAAACTGTAGTGAAATTCTAAGATTGCATCTAACAGTTTCCTGTCAACTTGTGACTTCTTCATTACTTTCTGTTCCGCAATTCTTGGTATTATAGGTTGAAAAGTGATTTTGGAAGAGCTAATTATACTCAGATTTGATAGCTCAAAAGCCTACAAATCAGGAATACTCCCAGAAAACCCTATTCATGAGTGTATTTTGTTTTTCTTTGAGACTTACACTCTGGTCCAGGCTGTCCTAGACCTCACTATGTACCCCAATCTAGTCTTGAACCTGCCTGTGGCTGTTGTGTGTAGTTTTATGGTACTGCCTTCACTCTGAGAACAGCTGTGTTACCAGCCCCCGCCCAGCTTCCCTTTTATTCTGCCTTTATCTCTAGGAGGTGACCACATTACTAGCCCCCAGCTGGCTTCCCTTTTATCCTCAGACAATAGAACACACAGTTTGTTCCTTTACAACTTTCCTTCTTGGCACAATTACTGAGCGCTGATATCTCTCACCTAGAAACTCAAGCCCTTACCAATTTATTATCTTCATCTCTCCACCTGTCCTAAACTTCAGCAACTAGTCCCACCTAGCCTCTGTCAAACATCCCTAGCTACCTGCCCATTGTGGCCACAGGCCCCAGCTCCCCCTGAAACCTCACATGGTGGCTGTGTTTTTTTCCCTCTAAAGCATGACAGAAACTCCTCTCTCCTTCCTTGGGTCTGCCTATCCTCCTGGGTTCCAGAAGTCCTGCCTATTCCTTCCACACAGCAATTAGCCCCCAGCCTTCTTTACAGACAAATCAAGAACCAATTGGGGAATAGGACCTTAGCATCAGCACTGCCCCCTTCAGGCCTCAACCTCCTAAGTGCTAATATTATAAAACTGTACTACTAGTCTCAGCTTGGAAAGACAACATACAATAGAGACCCCACAATGTTTAAAGAATACATTGGAGAGAATTAAAAATAACAATGATGAAAAAGTCATACAAAGTACTTTCAAAAGGAAAACCTAATAATGAAAGAAATGAAACAAAAAGGCACATCATTTAAATGAAAGTAGAAACAAATAAACATGTGAAGAGATGCTATAATCCCCAAGTTCCAGGAAAATACAAATCAGAAATGCAGTATGTGCAGCTGGGAAGATGGCTGACCTGGTAAAATCACTTGCTCTGAAAACATGAGGACCTGAGTTCAGATTCCCAAAACCAATGTAAAAGACTGAGTATCACTGTGCAAATCTATAAACTCCAACATTAAGAAGCAGAGTCAGGCAGATCCTGACAGCCAGTAGACCAAAAATAAATAAATAAACAAACAAACAAACAAATAAATAAATAAATAAGTTCTTGTTCAATAAAAGACTCTCTATCTAAATAAGGTAGCGAGCACAACAGGAATTCACCCAACATCCTGCAGTCTCCCTAACATACACCCATACATGTGCATGAAAGACACATGCACTCATATTCACTCATGCATACGTTCACCCACACAAACAGAGAGAGAAAGGAAGGGAGGGAGGGAGGGAGGGAGGGAGGAAGGGAAGGAGGGACAGAGAGAGAGAGAGAGAGAGAGAGAGAGAGAGAGAGAGAGAGAGAGAGAGAGAGAGAGTTATAAGATACCACTCTCAATCACTTATTTGAACTAATTACCTTTGACAATACAAACACTGGGGAGGTAATTCAAATGGGTGAGAGGGAAAGTAGTTGATGGTCTCATGATGGGCATAGAGATATGAGGAAAATAGTATTGTATATATTTTCTTTTATAGGAAACTCAGACTAATAGGTAATTTTGAGAGTTAGAGGCAGTTCTTAGTGAGGTGTTATCTCTTCCTTTAGGTATGGATTTCAATGGATGGTGGCAATACTTTTGAAATTCTGTGTAACTTAGTCCTAAACTATGTCCAGGAGACTGCTCATAGCTTTTATACCTCAGACATAGCTTTTATTCTAAATGATGGAAAGATTTTAATGACAAAAGCAGGTGAGAAATTTTGAATTTGGTGTTGTTTGTTCATTTTACATGTGGGCCAGAAAGGTAAGCTGTTCGAAAAACATGTATTAATTGACTTGACAATAAGGCCTCAAACAGTGTATTGGATTTGTTGCATCTGCAAGAAAAATCATATGAACAGCCATAAAAGAGAGGAACCCTGCATTAGTATGCTATGTTCCTAGTATTGTTTCCCTCTCCCAAATTAAATAATAATAGATACCACCATGGAAATACAATTGTGTCCCACATGTTATATCATTCAATAGTCACAACCACAATGACAGAGATTTTGTCCTTTAAGTTGGTGTTGCTGTCTCTGGCTGATGCTTGTCTCTCCTATGGGCCTGTAAGCCTGTGATCTTAGGAGTGAGAGCACTCCTGGGAGACCAGCTGTCTCCAGGCATGTTTTGGATCTAGAGGGCTGTGGGACAGCCTTAGCTCTCAGTGCAGATGCAGACTGGAAGGGTCCTGTCCCAGGCTGTTCTGTGATTCCTGTAAGCTCCTGGTGGGTCCTTGGAACCATCAGTGGACTAAAGCAGTGTCACAACTGTGGGCTTAGGAGTGAGAGCGCGTCTAAGAGAACAGCTTCCTCCAGGCAGGTTTTGGGTCTGGAGGGATGTGGAGCAGTCTTAGGTCTGGAAACAAGGGTCCTGTCCCATGCTCCAAGGTTCCTGTGCTATGTGTGCTCCTGGCAGGTCCTTCTTTGTATAGGTATTGGAGCAAAAGTAGGGTCTCACCTGTGGACTTAGGAGTGAGAGCGCTCCTGGGAGACCAGCTACCTCCAGGCAGGTTTTGGGTGCAGAGGGCTGTGGGACAACCTTAGCTCTGAGCACAGATGGAAACCAGGAGGCAATGTTCAACACTTCTTTATGTTTCTCAGACATTTCTGTTTCATCTTTTGAGAATTCTATTTAATTCTGTACACCATTTTAAATTGGGTTGTTTTGTTCTGTTGTTCTTGTTTGTGCATATGTGTGTTTTTGTATGAAGTTGAAGATTGCTTTTTTTCATTGTCTATGAAGAATTTATATTGGAATTTTAATAGGGATTCCAGTGAATATGTAGATTGCTTTTAGTAAGATAGCAATTTTCACAGTATTAATCCAAGATCTTAGAAGATCTTTCCATCTGCTAATGTCTTTCTTAATCCCCTTCTTCGATGTTAAAATTTTATTCAATTTTTTCACTTGCTTGGATAGAGTTGTCCCAAGATACTTTCTTTTTTCTTTTATTTCTTTTTTTTATTAACTTGAGTATTTCTTATTTACATTTCAAGTGTTAATCCCTTTCCCGATTTCCGGGCAAACATCCCCCTAATCCCTCCCCCTTCCCTTCGTTATGGGTGTTCCCCTCCCCATCCTCCCCCCATTGCCGCCCTCCCCCCAACAATCACGTTCACTGGGGGTTCAGTCTTAGCAGGACCCAGGGCTTCCACTTCCACTGGTGCTCTTACTAGGCTACTCATTGCTACCTATGAGGTCAGAGTCCAGGGTCAGTCCATGTATAGTCTTTAGGTAGTGGCTTAGTCCCTGGAAGCTCTGGTTGGTTGGCATTGTTGTACATATGGGGTCTCCAGCCCCTTCAAGCTCTTCCAGTCCTTTCTCTGATTCCTTCAACCCCCGTTCTCAGTTCAGTGGTTTGCTGCTGGCATTCGACTATGTATTTGCTGTATTCTGGCTGTGTCTCTCAGGAGAGATCTACATCAGGTTCCTGTTGGCCCGCACTTCTTTGCTTCATCCGTCTTATCTAATTGGGTGGCTGTATATGTATGGGCCACATGTGGGGCAGGCTCTGAATGGGTGTTCCTTCTGTGTCTGTTTTAATCTTTGCCTCTCTATTCCCTGCCAAGGGTATTCTTGTTCCCCTTTTAAAGAAGGAGTGAAGCATTCACATTTTGATCATCCTTCTTCAGTTTCATGTGTTCTGTGCACCTAGGGTACTTCGAGCATTTAGACTAATAGCCACTTAACAATGAGTGCATATAATGTGTGTTTTTCTGTGATTGGGTTACCTCACTCAGGATGACATTTTCCAGTTCCATCCACTTGCCTATGAATTTCGTAAAGTCATTGTTTTTGATAGCTGAGTAATATTCCATTGTGTATGTGTACCACATTATCTGTATCCATTCCTCTGTTGAAGGACATCTGGGTTCTTTCCAGCTTCTGGCTATTAAATAAGGCTGCTATGAACATAGTGGAGATGTGTTTTGTTATATGTTGGGGCATCTTTTCGGTATATGCCCAAGAGAGGTATAGCTGGGTCTTCAGGAAGTTCAATGTCCAATTTTCTAAGGAACCTCCAGACTGATTTCCAGAATGGTTGTACCAGTCTGCAATCCCACCAACAATGGAGGAGTGTTTCTCTTTCTCCACATCCTCACCAGCATCTGCTGTCACTGGGGATTTTGATCTTAGCCAATGTGACTGGTGTGAGGTGGAATCTCAGGGTTGTTTTGATTTTCATTTCCCTTATGACTAAAGATGTTGAACATTTCTTTAGGTGTTTCTCAGCCATTCAGCATTCCTCAACAGTGAATTCTTTGTTTAGCTCTGAACACCATTTTTTGATAGAGTTATTTGTCTCCCTGCAGTCTAACTTCTTGAGTTCTTTGTATATTTTGGATATAAGCCCTCTATCAGTTGTAGGATTGGTGAAGATCTTTTCCCAATCTGTTGGTTGCCATTTTGTCCTAACAAAAGGGTCCTTTGCCTTACAGAAGCTTTGTAGTTTTATGAGATCCCATTTGTTGATTCTTGATCTTAGAGCATAAGACATTGGTGTTTTATTCAGGAAATTTTCTCCAGTGCCCATGTGTTCCAGATGCTTCCCCACTTTTTCTTCTACTAGTTTAAGTGTATCTGGTTGGATGTGGAGGTCCTTGATCCACTTGGACTTAAGCTTTGTACAGGGTGATAAGCATGGATCAATCTGCATTCTTCTACATGCTGACCTCCAGTTGAACCAGCACCATTTGCTGAAAATGCTATCTTTTTTCTATTGAATGGTTTTGGCTCCTTTGTCAAAAATCAAGTGACCATAGTTGTGTGGGTTCATTTCTGGGCCTTCAGTTCTAGTCCACTGGTCTATCTGTCTGTCTCTGTACCATTACCATGCAGTTTTGTTTTGTTTTTTTACCACTATTACTCTGTAATACTGCTTGAGTTCAGGGATAGTGATTCCCCCAGGAGTCCTTTTATTGTTGAGGACAGTTTTAGCTATCCTGGGTTTTTTGTTATTCCAGATGAATTTGCAAATTGTTCTGTCTAACTCTATAAAGATTTGGGTTGGAAATTGGATGGGGATTGCATTGAACCAGTAGATCGCTTTTGGTAAAATGGCCATTTTTACTATATTAATCCTGCCAATCCATGAGCATGGGAGATCTTTCCATCTTCTGAGATCTTCAATATTTTTTTTCAGAGGCTTGAAGTTCTTATCATACAGATCTTTTACTTGCTTGGTTAAAGTCACACCGAGGTATTTTATATTATTTGGGACTATTTCCCTAATTTCTTTCTCGGCTTGTTTCTCTTTTGTGTAGAGGAAAGCTATGGATTTATTTGAGTTAATTTTATACCAAGCCACTTTGCCAAAGGTGTTTATCAGGTTCAGTAGTTTTATGCTGGAACTTTGGGGATCACTTAAGTGTACAATCATATCGTCTGCAAATAGTGATATTTTGACTTCTTCCTTTCCAATCTGTATCCCTTTGATCTCTTTTTCTTGTCTGATTGCTCTGTCTAGGACTTCAAGAACTATATTGAATAAGTAGAGAGAGAGTGAGCAGCCTTGTCTAGTCCCTGATTTTAGTGGGATTGCTTCAAGTTTCTCTCCATATAGTTTAATTTTAGCTACTGGTTTGCTGTATATGGCTTTCACTATATGGTATGGGGCTTGAATTGCTGATCTTTCTAGGACTTTTATCATGAAGGGGTGTTGAATTTTGTCAAATGCTTTCTCAGCATTTAATGAAATTATCATGTGGTTTTTATCTTTCACTTTGCTTATATACTGGACTACATTGATGGTTTTCCATAGATTAAACCATCCCTGCATCCGTAAAAGGAAGCCTACTTGATCATGATGGATGATTGTTTTGATGTGCTCTTGGATTCAGTTTGCCAGATTTTTATTGAGGATCTTTGCATAGATATTCATAAGGGAAATTGGTCTGAAGTTCTCTTTCTTTGTTGGGTCTTTGTGTGGTTTAGGTATAAAAGTAATTGTGGCTTCATAGAAGGAATTCGGTAGCGCTCCATCTGTTTCCATTTCGTGGAATAGTTTGGATAGTATTGGTATGAGGTCTTCTATGAAGGTCTCATAGAATTCTGCACTGAACCCATCTGGACCTGGGCTCTTTTTGGTTGGGAGGCTTTTAATGACTGCTTCTATTACTTTAGGAGTTATGGGGTTGTTTAAATGGTTTATCTGTTCCTGATTTAACTTGGGTGCCTGGTATCTGTCTAGGAAATTGTGCATTTCATGCAGATTTTCAAGTTTTGTTGAATATAGGCTTTTGTAGTAGGATCTGATGATTTTTTTAATTTCCTCTGGTTCTGTTTTTCTGTCTCCCTTTTCATTTCTGATTTTGTTAATTTGGACACACTCTTTGTGTCCTCTGGTAAGTCTGGCTAAGGGTTTATCAATCTTGTTGATTTTCTCAAAGAACCAGCTTTTGGTTCTGTTCATTCTTTGTATACTCCTTTTTGTTTCTACTTGGTTGATTTCAGCTCTGAGTTTGATTATTTCCTACCTTCTACTCCTCCTGGGTGTGTTGGCTTCTTTTTGTTCTACAGCTTTTAGGTGTGCTGTCAAGCTGCTGATATATGCTCTCTCCTGTTTCTTTCTGCAGGCACTCAGAGCTATGAGTTTTCCTCTTAGCACAGCTTTCATTGTGTCCCATAAGTTTGGGTATATTGTACCTTCATTTTCACTAAATTCTAAGAAGTCTCTAATTTCTTTCTTTATTTCTTCCTTGACCAGGTTATCATTGAGTAGAGCATTGTTCAACTTCCATGTATATGTGGGCGTTCTTTTCTTACTGGTATTGAAGACCAGCTTTAGCCCGTGTTGCTCTGATAGGATGCATGGGATTATTTCAATCTTTCTGTATCTGTTGAGGCCTGTTTTATGACCGATTATATGTTCAATTTTGGAGAAAGTACCGTGAGGTGGTGAGAAGAAGGTATATCCTTTTGTTTTAGGATAGAATGTTCTATAAATATCTGTTAAGTCCATTTGGTTCATGACTTCTCTTAGTCTGTCTATGTCTCTGTTTAATTTCTGTTTCCATGATCTGTCCACTGATGAGAGTGGGGTGTTGAAATCTCATACTATTATTGTGTGAGGTGCAAGGTGTACTTTAAGCTCTAGTAAGGTTTCTTTTATGTATGTATGTGCCCTTGTATTTGGAGCATAGATATTTATGCTTGAGAGTTCATCTTGGTGGATTTTTCCTTTGACGAATATGAAGTGTCCTTCCTTATCTTTTTTGATTACTTTTGGTTGAAAATAGATTTTATTCGATATTAGAATGGCTACTTCAGCTTGCGTCTTCAGACCATTTTCTTGGAAAGTTGTTTTCCAGCCTTTTACTCTGAGGTAGTGTCTGTCTTTGTCTCTGAGGTGGATTTCCGGTAGGCAGCAAAATGTTGGGTCCGCGTTGCATATCCAGTTTATTAATCTGTGTCTTTTTATTGGGGAATTGAGTCCATTGATGTTGAGAGATGTTAAGTAATAATGATTGTTGTTTTCTATTATATTCGTGTTTGGATGTGAGATTATGTTTGTGCTTGTCTTTGTTTTGTTGCACGATTAGTTTTTTGCTTTGCCTATGGTGTAGCTTGCCTCCTTATGTTGGGCTTTACCATTTATTATCCTTTGTAGGGCTGCATTTGTAGAAAGATACTGTGTAAATTTGGTTTTATCATGGAATATCTTGGTTTCTTGATCTATGTTAATTGAGAGCTTTGCTGGATACAATAACCTGGGCTGGCATTTGTGTTCTCTTAGGGTCTATATGACATCTGTCCAGCATCTTCTGGCTTTCATAGTCTCCAGTGAGAAGTCTGCTGTAATTCTGATAGGTCTGGCTTTTTATGTTACTTGACCTTTTTCCCTTACTGCTTTTAATATTCTTTCTTTGTTTTGTGCGTTTGGTGTTTTGACTATTATGTGGCAGGAGGAATTTCTTTTCTGGTCCAATCTATTTGGAGTTCTGTAGGCTTCTTGTATGTTTATGGGCATCTCTTTCTTTAGGTTAGGGAAGTTTTCTTCTAAGATTTTTTGAAGATATTTACTGGTCCTTTGAGTTGGGATTCTTCACTCTCTTCTATACCTATTATCCTTAGGTTTGATCTTCTCATTGTGTCCTGGATTTCCTGTATGTGTTGGGCCAGTATCTTTTTCCGTTTTACATTATCTTTGACAGTTGTGTAGATGACTTCTATGGAATCTTCTGCTCCTGAGATTCTCTCTTCTATCTCTTCATTCTGTTGGTGATCTAAGGCTCCTTGTCTCTTCCTTTGGTTTTCTATGTCCAGGATTGTCTCCCTTTGGGCTTTCTTTGTTGCTTCTATTTCCATTTTTAATTCCTTCACTTGTTTGATTGTGTTTTCCTCTAATTCTTTCAGGGATTTTTTGTATTTCCTGTCTATAGTCTTCTGCTTGTTTATTTGTGTTTTCCTGCATTTCTCTAAGGGAGTTCTTTATGTCTTTCTTGAAGTCCTTCATCATCATGATCAAATGTGATTTTAAATCTAGAGCTTGCTTTTCTGGTGTGTTTGGATATTCAGTGTTTGCTTTGGTGGGAGAATTGGGCTCCGATGATGCTATGTAGTCCTGGTTTCTGTTGCTTGGGTTCCTGCACTTGCCTCTCGTCATCAGGTTGTCTCTGGTGTTAACTTGTTCTGCTATTTCTGACAGTGGCTAGACCGTCCTATAGGCCTGTGTGTCAGGAGTGCTGGAGACCTGTTTTCCTGTTCTCTTTCAGCCAGTTATGGGAACAGAGTGTTTTGCTTTCAGGCGTATAGTTGTTCCTGTCTACTGGTCTTCAGGTGTTTCTGTGGGCATGTGTACTGAGTCCACCAGGCAGGTCACTTGGAGCAGAAAAGTTGGTCTTGTCTCTGGTCTCGGGTCTGGAATCGCTTCTCAGATCCGGGTTTCAGCTCTCCGTGAAGGCAGCAACCAGAAGGGCCTGCCCCAACTTCGCTCACAGACCCTGTGCACTCGGGCCCAGATGGCACTAGGCGTTTTCCTCTAGCATCAGAAATGTGGGCAGAGAGTAGCCTCCTCTGGCTTCCCAGGTGTGTCTGCCCCCTGAAGGTTTAGCTCTCCCTCCCATGGGATTTGGGTGCAGGGAGCTATTTGACTGGGTCCCTACAGATCCAGGCGGTGTCTGGACCACAGCTATGAGTGCCCCTATCTTCCTGTTCCCAGAGGCCCAAAAGGTTTCCTATTGGGCCAGGGATGTGGGCAGGGGTGGCAGTACTAGCGGTCTCTCTAGCCCTGCAGTCTCAGGAGTGCCCATCTTGTCTGAGTGGTGAGCTCTCTCTCCCATGGGGTTTGGGAGCAGGGAGCTGTAGGCTGGGATCAGCAAGGTTCGGGCCCCAAATAGAAACTGGAAGTGCCTGGTCCCAGAGGAATTTTGCCTTTGTGAGTCCTGAGTACACCAGGCAGGTCACTTGGAGCAGAAAAGTTGATCTTACCTCTGGTCTCAGGCCTTGAGTCGCTTCTCAGATCCAGGTTTCAGCTCTCCATGAGGGCAGCAACCAGAAGGGTCTGCCCTGCCTTCACTCTGGACCCTGTGCACATGGGGCCCAGGTGGCGCTAGGCATTTTCCTCTACAGTCAGAAATGTGGGCAGAGAATAGTCTTCTCTGCCTTCCCAGGTGTGTCTGCCCCTCTGAAGGTTTAGCTCTCCCTCTCACAGGATTTGGGTGCA
Organism: Rattus norvegicus; assembly: GCF_021556685.1. Taxonomy (NCBI): domain Eukaryota; kingdom Metazoa; phylum Chordata; class Mammalia; order Rodentia; family Muridae; genus Rattus; species Rattus norvegicus. Next base: position 126,576,300 of record NC_141539.1, on the reverse strand, counting down.
GGGAGCTGTTTGACTGGATCCATACAGATCCAGGCGGTGTCTGGACCACAGCTATGAGTGCCCCTATCTTCCTGTCCTTTTATTCCTTTCTTCTCGTTTCTTCTGTGCCTCTGTTCTGGGAGTGTTTGACTTTACCACTTTCAGAGCTCTGCTGTGAGTCTGACTTTTAGAATACACTTCATTCCCCGGCATCAGCAGAGGGCCAGATACAGGATGGCCTGCACTGAGCAGCTTTAAGGTATCTTCAGAAACAGGAAGCTGCCAAACCACTGAGGTAATCCCGGCTTTTTTCAAGACCTTTTGGTCCAGCTTCAGTTTCTGCTCTAAAATGGGTACAAACTTACTTCTTAAAACCCTTCAGATAACATTGCTGACATCAAAGCCTTCTGCCAACCTGGGAACTGACCAGGACTCTGAAAATTCCTTATGTAAATACCACATCTGCTCCATGACTTCCTACCTCAGTGTTCTAGGTGGGGCATCTGGAGCCTCCATTTGCCTTTGAATTTTCTGGAATCGCATTGCTTTTTTCTGTTGTTTCAAAGCGCTGGGGGAAACAACCAATGGCAAAAGCCATGCGTGGAAGCAATATGAGTGTTTCAACAAAGTTTTGGACTAAATTTTGGAGATCCCAGCCCTCTTGTCTGACCACTAAGGCAGCTCAGCCATGTCTGCCAGGTTAAAGTGCTCTGTGTACACCACCCCAGAAATCTAACACCTACACCACCTGAGCATTTAAGCACGCTGAACTCTCTAACTGGTGATGAAAGACGTCACTAGTCATGCTACTTTTCTAAAAGTTTTAAGAACTGTAGAAACTTCTCATTGTAACATTTAGGTCATACACACACACACACACAGAGAGAGAGAGAGAGAGAGAGAGAGAGAGAGAGAGAGAGAGAGAGAGAGAGAGAGAGATGGGGGATGTTCTTATTTCAAGTTTGACTACTTTGACTTCTTTCTTTCCTATTTTTAATTCCTAGAATGTGTGTTTTATTAACATTCATTTTACAAACCAACAGCAGTTCCCTTTTCTCCTCTCCCCTAGTCCCTTCCCCACAACCTCCCTTCTTCCCCCTTCTACCCATCCATTCCTCCTCTGTTTATGTTCAAAAAAGGACAGGACCCCAGTGGATATCACAAGCATAGCATAGCAAGTTACACTAAGACTAGGTACCTCCTCTCTTATTGAACAAGCAAGGCAACTCAAAGGAAGGAAAGGGTCTCAAAGGCAGTGAACAGAGGCAGAGCCAGCTCCTGTGCCCACTATTAGGAGTCCCAGGAGAACAAAAACTGCATGGAGCCCATGCAGACTCCCTGGATGGCAGTTCAGTATCTGTGAGCCCCATTGGGCCTTGGATATTTGTTTCTCTGAGTTTTCCTATGGTGTCTTTGACCCCTCTGGATCTTCCAATTCTTCCTCCCCTCTTTTTTTTTGCAGGATTCCCCAAGCTCCACCTAGGGTGGGGCTCTGGGTATCTGCATCTATTTCAATCATTTGCTGGGTGAAGCCTCTCCTATGACAATTGGGCTAATATATGAGTAAAGCAGAATAGAATTAGGAGTCATTTCATTTATTTCTTTTTCATTCTTGTTTGATTCTATTATGGGACTCTGGGCAATCTAGCCTCTGCTTCTGGGCCCTCCAGCCAATGTGAGGCATGGATTCCTTCTCATAGCATGGGTCTCATGCTGAACCAGTCATTTGTTGTCCTGCAATCTCTATGCCACCTTTGCACCAGCACTTCTTGTAGGCAGAACAAATTGAAGGGGGAAGGTTTTGTGCCTGTGTTGGTTTCCTAACACCTCCAATGGAAGTCTTGCTTGGTCCCAGAAGATGGTCAGTTCAGACTCCACATCCCCCTTCTCTTCAAGTCTTAGCTTCGTTACCCTCATCAGTTCCTGAGGAATTTCTATAGTCCTGGGTTTCTAGCTAATGTGAGAAATGCCTGCCCCCTCCAAGTTGTCTCTCCTAGTACTCTCTCCTTCATCCTTCTCTGACCTGATACCTCCTGTTCCCGTCCCTGTCCCTTCCCTTATCCAGACCCTCTCCATATACCAGCAATGTCTATTCTGTTTCTCCTTCTCAAGAGATTCATATGCCCTGTCCACCTTGAGCCCTCCTTGCTACATAGCATCTTTGGGAGTGTAGATTGTAACATGGTAATCCTTATTTTAGAGCTAATATCCATACCATGTGAGTACATATCATGTTTGTCTTTCTGGTTCTAAGGTACCTCACTCAGGATGATATTTCCTAGTACACCCAGGCCCCTGCAAATTTCATGATGTTATTGTTTTTAATAGCTGAGTAATACTCTATTATATAAATGTCACACATTTTCTTTTTCCATTCTTCAGTTTGGGGACATGTAGATTGTTTCCAGTTTCTGGCTATTACAAATAAAGCTGCTATGAACATGGTTGAGCAAGTCTCCTAGTGGCACGCTGGAACATCTTTTGAGTATATACCCAGGAGTGGTATAGCTGGGTCTTGAGGTAAATCAATTCCCAGTTTTCTGATAACATACCATATTCCTTTCCAAACTGGTTGTACAAGTTTGCACTAATACAAGCAGTGGGGTAGTGTTTCCCTTTCTTCATATCCTTGCACACATGAGCTGTCTCAAGTGCCTATCAGACATTAGAGATTCCTCTGTTGAGAATACCGTTTAGCTCTGTACCCAATTTTTAATTGAGTTGTTTGGTTTGTTACTGTCTAGTTTCTTGAGTTCTTTGTGTATTTTGGATATCAGCCCTCTGTAAGATATGGGTTTGGTGAAGATCTTTTTGCTCATTTTGTAGGCTGACATTTTATCCATTTTATGATGCCAGTTCTAACTATCCCTAGTCCTAGGCCTAGAAGCTTCTAGCCTTTGCACATCCTCTAATCTTCCAAGCTTACTCTTTCAATCTGGCTTCTCTCAGCTTCTGACTGAATTGCTCTGCAAATCTTCTAGATCTGTATCGTACTTAGGCTTGCTCTGTCCTCACCTGTATCTAGCTCTTTTTCCTCTATGGACTCTCTCTCTCTCTGCAAAACTGTTTATGTAGAACTTCTATACATGTACCACTGTCACTATTCTCTCTCTCTCTCTCTCTCTCTCTCTCTCTCTCTCTCTCTCTCTCTCTCTCTCTCTTTCTCCCACCTCTACCTCTACCTTTACCTCTAACTCTCCCTTTCCCCTCCTGCTCCCCTCCCTCCTCTCTCTCTCTCTCTCTCTCTCTCTCTCTCTCTCTCTCTCTCTCTGCTCTTAAAGTAGCATCTCTTCCTGTGCTATTCAGGAAAATGGGGAGAACTGGAAAATGTTATACTATATATATTTGCCTATGCTCCAAAAGATAATTCCACATGTTCTGAATCTGACCTTTCAAAGTCAGATTTGTGCTTTATTTGTAATCTCTGACAGATCAGGAATCTAGAATGGGAGTGGGAATTAAAAGGTGTCAAGATAGTAGAAGACATGATATGAAAAGGGAAGTGGAGGAATACTAGAGGTTAAAGGTGTAGTGGGAATGTGAATTTGAAAGACAAGGGAACAGTACTTTGTAAGTTAATTTTAAATACATTTTTAAAATATATTAAAAGGAAATTGTGTGCACATACCCTCTATTCCAAGAAACATTGGTTATTAAACAAAAATCGTACTGCTGAACATAGGACAACTCCTTGTGAGTCACAAGGAGTCTTGGTCAGCAAGAAGTCCAAAGTTCCCATAACAATACAGGGTGTTACCATTGCTCTCAGTCCACATAACTAGATAGTGAGACCTTATTTCTGAGAACATAAAACTCTGGTTATAGGACACAGAAATCAAGCTGGACGTGACTCACAGATCTCCTAGGATTTTTGCCTGAAATAGTATACAACCCACTGTGTTTGGTATCAACATCCTAGTGGTAGCTACTAATTATTCTTGCCAGCGTAAGGTTTTCACGTGGTTTCTACCTAGGCAGAAATCTAATTGGATAGTTTCAAGAGGAAACACCACTAGGGTAACAAAAAACCTGCCTTCAACATCCTTTGGTTTGACTACCCCTTTGATCTTTAACCCCTTCTTTGGTGAACATGATCTATAATTAAGTGGAACTGCAAAAGAATTTCCAAGGATATAACACTAAGCAGTGTGTATTTTACTACTGTAGAGGTCTCAGAGCCCTACTCCCACCCCTTTTTTAAACAACATTTCATAGGTATAATAAGAAATGTCTTCTAGTTGTTGTATATCAGTAACAACCGGGTTCTATTTATTTCCTAACAGGATTAAACAGATACAATGAATTGGGAATGCTTAATGATACAATTTTCACATTGTACTATGACCATTTGGGATACATACACAAACTGACTCCACGTTCCTTTGATTATGGTACAAACCTTTTAGGGCATGGAAATTCTGTCAGTATTTTTGGAAAGGTAAGTAATGTGTTGAAACTGTTTGCCTTCTTTGGAGAACAGATATCACATTCTATGTTCATGTTAATGAGAGGGTGTTTTCTTTTGTTTGTTTAGTTGGTTGGGGGTTTTGTTGTTGGTTTGGGTTTTTCGTTTGCTTGTTTTGTTTTGTTGTTTTTTGAGAGGGTGTTTTCTTTAATATATCCCTTTTAAGGTTTTTAAATTATTTGTGTGTGCATAGAAGTACAGGTGTTTGTGGCGGTTAGGCATGCTAAGTCTACCTTGAAGCTGAGGTTGCAAGCAGTTGCAAGCCACTTGGCAGGGTACCTGAGAAACAAGCTCATATCCATTGCAAAGATCAAGTGTGTGCTCCTAACAGCTGAGCCATAACTTTAGATCCATCAGGACAAACACTCTTTGCTAGAGGAACATTTTATACAAAACATTGAACACCTCCGAAATCTTCTTTAAGCTCATGAGGGCCCTCCAGTTATCCTCATACAAGATTTCCCAGCAGAACGGTAAAACATCTAAAACAGATCTGTTAAAAGCAACTTTGGTCCTGGCAGAGTTCCAAAGTTGACCTTGACACCTTTCAATTAAATTAGTCCTGGTCACTAGTTTATTCCTTGTTTAATGCCAACATAGAGCAGAGATTTTCAGTCCTTCACAGATACATAGATACATGTTTTTAATGACTATATATTATACATACATATACTGGCACGTAGACATAAAGATGAATACTCATCAACAAAGCAGCCAAGGTGAAAATGTGTTTCATTTGTCTAAAAGAATGTTTTGAAAAGGGTGGATCGCTTTCTATATTAGTCCAGGCCTAGAGAGGTAATTATGTGCCTAAGAGTATTTGCCACTCTCCTAAAGGACCAGATATGGTACTAACCCACAGAATGACTCAAAACCATCCATAACTATAGCTCCCAAATATCCAATATGTATTTATGACCTCTGAAGTCAGTAGATACATATATGTTGCACATATATGCACACTGTCCTTGATTGGTCCTGTTAATTTGACACAACCTAGATACATCTGGGAAGAGAAAAATCACTTGAGGAATTGCCTACATCAGACTGGCTTGGAACCAGGTCTTTGGGGTATTTTCTTGATTAATGATTAATGTGGGCACTCACAGCTAGAAGCATTCTTATATGGCCTTTGTTCCATTTCATGCCTCTAAGTTCTCAACAATAGTTATTGCCTTAATTTCCCCTCCAGATGGAATAGATATAATCTGACATAAACTATGTCCTTCCCCAAGTTGCTTATGGTCAGCACTAGAAATTAAACTAGCACACATATTAGTTAAATGATCCATCCATGTACCATGCCATGGCTATACATTGAGATGAAAGGGTTTTTTGCATGCTGTGTCTGAAATGCAAACACAAAATAAACAGGAATTCCATAAGAGGGAGATGCCACCACTTATCTGGAGCCTGGGCTCTGGATTCTGCTAATGTACAAAGTAGATGATGTGAGCAATCTGTCAGACATAACAAACAAAAGCAACCATCAGGATTTCATTAACATGACTGCTTTTCAGAAAGTGGCTTAGTTCCCTTCATTGAAATTTGAAATTTTTAGATGGAGAAACTATAGGGATTTCTCTACTCAGGACAAGTCTGAAGAACTCTGACTCAACATATCATTTTTTCCACACAAATGATACATGCCTCCTCTCTGAAAGAAGTAATTTCTAACCCTATTATGTGTCAGGCACTGCTGTGAATTCTTCATCTTATATCAACTATTTGTCCTCATTCCCTTATGCATGGCACACAGAGAGTATAGGATCACCCAAATTATGTGAAATTGATGTATTAGAACCAAACAGTTTTACTGAGGCTATTGATTCCTTTTAGACACCCTACTTCCCTATCTCTTTTATTACTGGTGAGTATCCAAAATTCAAACACTGGGAGGAAAACGTGACAGAAATGTCCATTGGAGTCAATATTTGATGCATATGTTCCCTAACAGACTTTCAGTCCCAAGTCAAACAGGTTGTGCACTGTTTACAATCCACACATACACTTGACATCCTAAACAGCAAGATCAACTCCAACAACGTTTTTGAAGCTAGTATTCATTTTTATTTTCACCCACTGAAAGTACCCCAAACTGTTCAGTTCAGCATAGAAGAATTAGATGTCAGAAATCTAGGTATACAGTACCTTAAGACACAGTCTGGATGTTCTGTAAATTCAATGAATGGGATATGCTGGTGAAGACCAAAGCTAGAAGCATCGAGGCACAGAACAGGAGACTCAGGGAGCAGTGTTCAAAGGGAAGACACTTTATTGGACCTTCTATGGTAAAACTCCAAATTGGAACCAAATTAGAACTCCAATTAGAACTAGTCATGACAAGATCTTCTGTGTTCAGAATGGTGTCACTACAGATAACACAACTCAAAACTTTGCACCTCCAAACTGCTCACATACACCACTACACCCTCCTACAAAGGTACAGAAACTTCAAACTGGGGTATATTTATCAAACTTCCTTTTTTTCTACACTACATAAAACTGAATTGTCTCATTCACACATTTGTATATTCAAAGATATCCAAAGAGCATATGGGTATATTACTCTATTAATAAGTAGAGCAGCGTCCTTTTGATTTGAGTGAGAAGCAAGCATGCTATTTGAATTACATTGTAGTTGAAGCATTAGACATTCATCATACAATATTTCCTTTTCTCCAATTTCAGGCGCCTGATATGGGATTTGAAACGGCAATAGTTCCACAATATATCTCTGCCAAAGAAATGGTTTTTTTTGCATATGTACCTCTGAAAACGTCTAAAGACCTTGCACAGACAATGAATTTTAAAAATATTCACACGGGAAAAACGATAGAGTATAGGTAAGTAATGGTTGTTGTTAATTAAAAATGTAGTAAAGTTAACAACCAAGAATAAGTATCACAACTCTACTGGTCTCTACCCTACACACTGCTGTATGTATGAAGGAATAAAGCCTCAGTCTTGGAAGGAACAGATAGTATCCAAAGTATGTCTACCTGATGGCTGTAATGAAAGAGATAAGCTGATATATTTATTTTCTCGTAATTGATACAAAAGAAAAAGTTCTGACATTTCTTTTGTATAGTACCTTGCATTCCCAAAATTCTTTTTAATAATTCTGCTGCATTTTCTACATAGTCCTTCATTTTCCTGGTAGAATTAGATCTAATTCTAAATAAAAAATCAGGACACCTGCAAATAACTTCCACGTTTCTTAATGTTTCTTAGCACATTATACCTGCTTCCTATTACATTTTGTAAGCCTAATGATAAACACCTTAAATAAAAGATATCTGCCTTGTTGCTCCTGGTTTTTTTTAAAAATATATTAAACATGTCACCATAACATGAACTTCTTTAATAGTTTTAACCCATTAAAATATAAAATATCTTTCTTTTCCAATGATTTGGTGATATTGTGGCTGGAGAGATGCTGCAAAAATATGAATGTCTGGGGTCATATCTCCAGCACACATGTGAATAGAGAGGCATGCAATGGAATGCCTGAGATCTTGACTCTGGGAGGCAGAGAGGCAAGAGAATCCTAAAGACTTAGTGTCTGTCTAATCTGTGTAGTCCATTGGTAATCTTCAGTTTCACTGAGATAGCCTGTCTCAAAAAACAAAAATAGCCCACATTTCTGACTCCAGAGGAAAACACCTAACGCCATCTGGGACCCCAGTGCACAGGGGCCCTAGAAAAAGCCAGTGCAGGCCCTCGTGGTTGCCGCCCTCACAGAGAGCTCAAAAGCAGCCCCCCACGAACAACTTGAGCCACGGGACCACAGGTAAGACCAACTTTTCTGCTTGAACCGACCTGCATGGTGGACTCAGGACACAGGCCCACAGAAACAGCTGAAGACCAGTAGACAGGAAAGACTACAGGCCTGAAAGCAGAACACTCTGTTCCCATAACTGGCTGAAAGAAAACAGGAAAAAAGGTCTACAGTACTCCTGACACACAGGCCTATAGGACAGTCTAGCCAATGTCAAAAATAGCAGAACAAAGTAACACCAGAGACAACCTGATGGCAAGAGGCAAGTGCAGGAACCCAAGCAACAGAAATCAAGACTACATGACATCATCAGAGCCCAATTCTCCCACCAAAGCAAACACAGAATATCCAAACACACCAGAAAAGCAAGATCTAGATTTAAATTCACATTTTATCACGATGCTGGAGGACATCAAGAAAGACACGAAGCTCCCAAACCGCTTGGGAGAGAGAGCTCGCCGCCCAGACAGGTGGGCACTCCTGAGACTGCAGAGTGGGAGAGACCACCAATACTGCTCACCCCTGCCCACATCCCTGGCCCAAGAGGAAACTGAATATGGCCTCTAGGAACCAGAAAATAGGCAGACCCCCTGTAGTCCAGACACTACCTGGACATGAAGGGAATCAGTCAAGAGTTCTCTGCACCCAAATTCCGTGGGAGGGAGAGCTAAACCTTTAGAGGGGCAGACACACCTGGAAAGCCAGAAGAGACTACACTCTGCCCACATTTCTCACTCCAGAGGAAAACACCTAACGCCATCTGGGACCCTGGTGCACAGGGGCTCTGGCAAAAGGCGGCACAGACCCTGCTGGTTACTGCCCTCACCGAGAGCTAAAAAGCAGCCCCCAACGAGCAACTTGAGCCTTAAGAACACAGGGAAAAACAACTTTTCTGCTCCAAGTGACCTGCCTGGTGGACTCAGGACACAGGTCCACAGAAACAGCTGAAGACCAGTAGACATGAAAGACTACATGCCTGAAAACAGAACACTCTATTCCCATAACTGGCTGAAAGAAAACAGGAAAACAGGTGTACAGCACTCCTGACACACAGGCCTATAGGACAGTCTAACCACTGTCAGAAATAGAACAAGGTAACACCAGAGACAACCTGATGGCAAGAGGCAAGCACAGGAACCCAAGCAACAGAAACCAAGACTACATGGCATCATCGGAGCCCAATTCTCCCATCAAAGCAAACACCGAATGTCCAAACACACCAGAAAAGCAGGATCTAGATTTAAATTCACATTTGATCATGATGCTGGAGGACTTCAAGAAACACATGAAGAACTCCCTTAGAGAAATGCAGGAAAACATAAATAAACAAGTAGAAGCCTATAGAGAGGAATCACAAAAATCCCTAAAAGAATTCCAGGAAAACATAATCAAACAGGTGAAGGAGTTAAAAATGGAAATAGAAGCAATAAAGGAAGGACACAGGGAAACAAGCCTGGATATAGAAAACCAAAGGAAGAGACAAGGAACTGCAGATACAAGCATCACCAACAGAATACAAGAGAGAGAAGAGAGAATCTCAGGAGCAGAAGATTCCACAGAAATCATCAACACAACTGTCAAAGATAATGTAAAACGGAAAAAGCTACTGGTCCAAAACATCCAGGAAATCCAGGACTCAATGAGAAGATCAAACCTAAGGATAATAGGTATAGAAGAGAGTGAAGACTCCCAGCTCAAAGGACCAGTAAATATCTTCAACAAAATCATAGAAGAAAACTTCCCTAACCTAAAGAAAGAGATGCCCATAGCCATACAAGAAGCCTACAGAACTCCAAATAGATTGGACCAGAAAAGAAACTCCTCCTGTCACATAATAGTCAAAACACCAAATGCACAAAACAAAGAATATTAAAAGCAGTAAGGGAAAAAGGTCAAGTAACATATAAAGGCAGACCTATCAGAATCACACCAGACTTCTCACCAGAGACTATGAAAGCAAAAAGATCCTGGACAGATGTCATACAGACCCTAAGAGAACACAAATGCCAGCCCAGGTTACTGTATCCTGCAAAACTCTCAATTAACATAGATGGAGAAACCAAGATATTCCATGACAAAACCAAATTTACACAATATCTTTCTACAAATCCAGCGCTACAAAAGATAATAAATGGTAAAGTCCAACATAAGGAGGCAAGCTACACCCTAGAAAAAGCAAGAAATTAATCATCTTGGCAACAAAACAAAGAGTAGAAAAGCACACAAACATAATCTCACATCCAAATATGAATATAACAGGAAACAATAATCACTATTCCTTAATATCTCTCAACATCAATGGTCTCAACTCTCCAATAAAAAGGCATAGATTAACAAACTGGATATGCAATGAGGACCCCGCATTCTGCTGCCTACAGGAAACACACCTCAGAGACAAAGACAGACACTACCTCAGAGTGGAAGGCTGGAAAACAACTTTCCAAGCAAATGGTCAGAAGAAGCAAGCTGGAGTAGCCATTCTAATATCAAATAAAATAAAATTTCAACTAAAATTCATCAAAAAAGATAAGGAAGGACACTTCATATTCATCAAAGGAAAAATCCACCAAGATGAACTCTCAATCCTAAATATCTATGCCCCAAATACAAGGGCACTTACATACGTAAAAGAAACCTTACTAAAGCTCAAAACACACATTGCACCTCACACAATAATAGTAGGAGACTTCAACACCCCACTCTCATCAATGGACAGATCATGGAAACAGAAATTAAACAGAGACGTAGACAGACTAAGAGAAGTCATGAGCCAAATGGACTTAACAGATATTTATAGAACATTCTACCCTAAAGCAAAAGGATATACCTTCTTCTCAGCTCCTCATGGTACTTTCTCCAAAATTGACCATATAATTGGTCAAAAAACGGGCCTCAACAGGTACAGAAAGATAGAAATAATCCCATGCGTGCTATCAGACCACTACTGGCTAAAGCTAATCTTCAATAACAATAAGGGAAGAACGCCCACATATACATGGAAGTTGAACAATGCTCTACTCAATGATAACCTGGTCAAGGAAGAAATAAAGAAAGAAATTAAAGACTTCCTAGAATTTAGTGAAAATGAAGGTACAACATACCCAAACTTATGGGACACAATGAAAGCTGTGCTAAGAGGAAAACTCATAGCTCTGAGTGCCTGCAGAAAGAAACAGGAGAGAGAATATATCAGCAGCTTGACAGCAAACTTAAAAGCTCTAGAACAAGAAGAAGCAAATACACCTAGGCGGAGTAGAAGGCAGGAAATAATCAAACTCAGTGCTGAAATCAACCAAGTAGAAACAAAAAGGATTATACAAAAATCAACAGAACCAAAAGTTGGTTCTTTGAGAAAATCAACAAGATTGATAAACCCTTAGCCAGACTAACCAGAGGACACAGAGAGTGTGTTCAAATTAACAAAATCAGAAATGAAAAGGGAGACATAACTACAGAAGCAGAGGAAATTCAGAAAATCATCAGATCCTACTACAAAAGCCTATATTCAACAAAACTTGAAAATCTACAGGAAATGGACAATTTCCTAGACAGATACCAGGTACCGAAGTTAAATCAGGAACAGATAAACCATTTAAACAACCCTATAACTCCTAAGGAAATAGAAGCAGTCATTAAATGTCTCCCAACCAAAAAGAGCCGAGGTCCAGATGGGTTCAGTGCAGAATTCTATCAGACCTTTATAGAAGACCTCATACCAATACTATCCAAACTATTCCGCAAAATTGAAACAGATGGAGCGTTACCGAATTCCTTCTATGAAGCCACAATTACTCTTATACCTAAACCAAAGACCCAACAAAGAAAGAGAACTTCAGACCATTTTCCCTTATGAATATCGATGCAAAAATACTCAATAAAATTCTAGCAAACGGAATCCAAGAGCACATCAAAACAATCATCCACCATGATCAAGTAGGCTTCATCCCAGGCATGCAGGGATGGTTTAATATATGGAAAACCATCAATGTGATCCATTATATAAACAAACTGAAAGAACAAAACCACGTGATCATTTCATTAGATACTGAGAAAGCATTTGACAGGGAATAGGGAGGCAAAGTTTAGAACAGAGGCAGAAGGAACACCCATTCAGAGCCTGCCCCACATGTGGCCCATACAAGACAGCAACCAAACTAGATAAGATGGATGAAGCAAAGAAGTGCAGGCCGACAGGAACCGGATGTAGATCTCTCCTGACAGACATACCCAGAATACAGCAAATACATAGGCGAATGCCAGCAGCAAACCACTGAACTGAGAACGGGACCCCAGTTGAAGGAATCAGAGAAAGGACTGGAAGAGCTTGAAGGAGCTCAAGACCCCATATGAACAACAGTGCCAACCAACCAGAGCTTCCAGGGACTAAGCCACTACCCAAAGACTATACATGGACTGACCCTGGGCTCCAACCTCATAGGTAGCAATGAATAGCCTAGTAAGGGCACCAGTGGAAGGGGAAGCCCTTGTTCCTGCCAAGACTGAACCCCCAGTGAACATGATGGCTGCGGGAGGGTGGTAATGGGGGCAGGATGGGGAGGGGAAGGCCAAATAGAAGGGAAGCGGGAGGGGATAGGCAGATGTTGGCCTGGAAACCGGAAAGGGGAATAACAATCGAAATGTAAATAAGAAATACTCAAGTCAATAACGGTAAAAAAATAAAAAAGAATAATTTGAAAAAAAAATTCACACCCAAAGGTCTGTCTTTAAAATTCTCTTAACCTTTGTGCTTAAAATGTATATTAAAATATTTTTTATAAACCCCCCAAAAAATAGAAAAAAAAGTAGATGTAGCAGAAGCCATGTTAGTAATTAAGAGCTCACAATGGCTCTGGCAGAGTGGCCCAATATATACAGTCAATTGTTGTGAATATATTTGTGGGGAGTAAAATTTTTACCCCTAGCCTTTTAGGAAAATTTTGTATCTGAATCTGAGAATCAAATTGATGCAGAGTCACTAAGACTGAACCCCCAGTGAATGTGATTGTTGGGGGGAGGGCGGTAATGGGGGAGGGTGGGGAGGGGAACACCCATAAAGAAGGGGAGGGGAAGGGGTTAGGGGGATGTTGGCCCAGAAACCGGGAAAGGGAATAACAATCGAAATGTAAATAAGAAACACTCAAGTTAATAAAGGAAAAAAATTGATAGAATCAAATCACAGAATTTTACTTAGCATAAGATCTATGTGGAACGAAAAACCTTATAAGAAAATGAAGAATGGATGTAGCAGCTCACGTTGAATACTTTTCTTTTTCTAGAAAGTTATTTCTATTCCCTTCAGATTATGCAATGACCAGCAATTTTTTAAAATCAAATCATAGGGACAGAGAGGGCCCTCAAAAGTCTCATGATCTCCCAGCACTTTCATGATGGAGTGCAAATAGGCTTACTTTTGTAAGAGTCTTTTGTGAATAATGACAACTACTGTAACTTCAAAGTGGCAATGCCAATTTTATGTGCAGAACACAGAGTCCTACAACTTTACTCCTTCCTTTAGTTCTTACATTCTTTCCAGCCTTCCCTTTCCGAATGCTCCCTGAGCCTTGGAGAGTTGATATAGCTTGGACGTTTGTTTCCCATTTGAGGGAAAGCACTGGTCCATTATGCCGTGCCAATAGTCATTTATTACCAGCACTGTAGACAGTTAAAACTTTCACATTTTAAAAAAGAAAAATTTTGTAGGAGCTTTTTAAAAAAGTTTGTTGGATATATCGATTTACATTTTAAATGTTATCCCCTTTCCCAGTTTCCCCTCCTCAAACCCCCATCCGATCTCCCACCCCCTTTCCTCACATTTAACTAGTTCTGTTTTTTTGGTTTTTGTTTTTAATACAACTCAAATCCACAGAGAATGGTGCTGCCTACAATGGGCTGAGCCTTCATACATCAATTAACAAGAAAGGCAGTCACCTACAACATGCCAACAGACTTCCTCTCAGATGAGTATAGACTGTGCCAGTTTAGTCATCAAATCCAGCTAGCACAGGAGGCTGGAAAGAAGTGGTTAAGAGGATTTGTTGCTCTTCCAGAGGAAACAAATTTGGTTCCCAACACCCTCTTTTTGCCTCACAACAATTTGAATCTCCAATTACAAGGGATTGAATGCTTGCTTCTGACCTATACCAGTACTAAGCAAACATGCAGTGCACATATCCAGTCTGTTAGTCTATGCCTTTGTATTGGGGAATTGAGTCCATTGATGTGAAGAGATATCAAGGAATAGTGATTGTTGTTTCCTGTTATTTTTCTTGTTAGAGATGGAATTATGTTAGTGTGGCTCTCCTCTTTTGGGTTCGTTGCAAGGAGATTACTTTCCGGCTATTTCTAGGGTTCAGTTTCTGTCCATGTGTTGGAGTTTTCCATCTATTATCCTTTGTAGGGCTGGATTTTGAAAAGACGTTGTGTAAATTTGTTTTTGTCATGTAATATCTTAGTTTCACCATCTATGTTAATTGAGAATTGGACTGGCATTTGTGTTCTTTTAGGGTCTTTATGACCTCTGCCCAGGATCTTCTGGTTTTCATAGTCTCTGGTAAGAAGTCTGGTGCAATTCTGATAGGTCTGCCTTTATATGTTACTTGACCTTTTTCCCTTACTGCTTTTAATATTCTTTCTTTGTTTTGTGCATTTGGTGTTTTGACTATTATATGACAGGAAGAATTTCTTTTTTGGTCCGATCTATTTGGAGTTCTGTAGGCTTCTTGTATGTTTGTGGGCATCTCTTTCTTTAGGTTATGGAAGTTTTCTTCTATAATTTTGTTGAAGATATTCACTGGCCCTTTAAGTTAGGAGTCACTCTCTTTTATACCTATTATCCTTAGGTTTGATCTTCTCATTGTGAACTGGATTTCCTGGATGTTTTGGATTAGGAGCTTTTTGCATTCTACATTTTCTTTGATGGTTGTATCAGTGTTTTCTATGGCATCTTCTGGCCCTGAGATTCTCCCCTCTATCTCTTGTATTTTTGTTGGTGATGCTTGTGTCTATGACTCCTGATCTCTAGGTTTTCTATCTCCAGGATTGTCTCCATTTGTGATTTCTTTATTGTTTCTATGTCCATTTTTATATCCTGGATGGTTTTGTTTGTTTGTGTTTTCCTGTAATTCTTTAAGCGATTTTTGTATTTCCTCTTTAAGATCTCCTTGTTTACCTGTGTTGTCCTGTATTTCTTTAAGGGAGTTATTTATGTCCTCCTTAAAGTCCTCTATCATCATCGTGAGATGTGATTTTTAATTTCAAATCTTGCTTTTCCAGGGTTTTTGGATAAGCAGTGTTTGCTTCGGTGGAAAAACTGGGCTCTGATGATGCCAAGTAATCTTGGTTTCTGTTACTTAGATTCCTGCACTTGCCTCTTGCCATCAAGTTGTCTCTGGTGTTAGGTGGTCTTGCTGTCTCTGATAGTGGCTTGACCCTCCTGTAAGCCACTCTGTCAGCACTCTTGGAGACTGACTTTCTCCCAGCAGTATCTGGATACAGAGAGCTATGTCACAGGGTCATTTCTGGGCACAAGCAGAAACAGAAAGGATCCTCTCCCGGACTGCTCCTCAGTTCCTGTGTTCAGAGGGCTCCTGGCGGGTTTTTCTTGGGCCAGGAATTTGAGCAGATGTGGTGGACTTCCCTGTACTCTCAGTATTGTCCAAACTTGTGAGAGTCCCACTCTCCCCAGGGGATCTGGGTACAGAGAGCTATGGGACCAGGTAAGCTTTGGGTGAGGACAGAAACTGGAAGGATCCTGTCTCTGACTGGTCCTGGGTTCTTGTGTCCTGAGGGCTCCAGGCAGGTGCCTTGGAGCAGAAATGGTGGTCTTGCCTCTGCTCTCAGGTGTGTGAAATGGTGGGATTTTTTTAATAATTTAATTAGAACTTTACAACAAAATTGTGGAGAAAAGCAGAAAGTTCTCATGCACTTCTCCACTGCTCTTTAGTTCTCCATACTCTCCACAGACAGCCCCAGAGTTGTATGCTTGCTTAAACTGATAACCTATACAGACATAACTTCACCCACAGATCAGAACTGTGCCAGAATTCACGTTTTTGCAATAGGAAATTGCTCTGTAGCCTAGAGCTGGCCTCAAATCCTCAATCCTCCTGCCTCAGCCTCCTGAATGCTAAGGTAACATGCGGGTAGGTACCCAAATACCTCCATGTGCAACCTAGATGAACTCTTGGTGCCCTTTCTGTGACTTGGAACAAATGGATAGTGGCATTATAATGCATATACAATAGTCTTGTTGTATGAAAATACCCCTGTGTCTCATCTGGTAATCCTTGTCTTCCCAGTTCCTGGCAACTTTTTGATGTTGCTATCTCCTTAGATTTGCCTGTTCTAGAATGCAATGTAGTTGGAGTTATACATCCTTTTGAAATTTGCTTTTTCCACTTGGGAGTATGCCTTAAGATTCCTATTACTCTGTTTAAATAAGACAGAACAAGTACTGAGTCATTAGATATGCTAACATAGAAGGGGGAAATTTCATGGGGCCTTACCACTAGATAAAGAACTACAGGCAACCAAGGTATGATGAGAGCTAGAAAATTAGTCTTCCTCAGGCATGAGCCCTTTCTTGGGTATTCAGTACCAAGTTGTCAGCCCTGAAATCATGTTCCTACACATACAAGTACAGTAAATGTATTAAGCCATTACAAGCTAATATGTTATATATTAGAGGAAAAGAGGGTAATGAGTTTGAAAGGGACCAAGATGAGGGAGGAGTAGACATGGGAAGAGTTGGAGCGAGGAACTGAAAGTAGGAAGTGATTTAATTATATCAGTTTCAGAAAATATTAAAAAGATTGTTTTATCTTCTAATGTCTTGAGAATTACCTAGTGAAGAAAAGTATTCCACTGTATGTTTAGACTACATTTTATGTAACTATTCACCAATATTTTTAAATTATTTTTTATTTTATGTATTGGTGTTTCATTCTGTACCCATACAGGCTAGAAGAGAGCTATTGGATCCCCACAAGTGGAGTTACATATGTTTGTGAGCTGCCATGTGGGGGACCAAACCAGGCCCTGTAGTAGAGCACTCAATGCTGTTAATACTGAGTGTCCCCCTAGCCCCAACCTAGTCATCAATAAAAGACGTTCCCGCTGCTCCCAGTGAACACAGTGCTTTTAGGACCTACATGCAGGTTTGCAGTTCATTTAGGTAAATTCCTAGAAATGTTGGGTAAAAGAATTTTTGAGATTAAATAAATTGCCTATCTTGCCATTCCTTTCTACATTCCTACAGCAGTAAGTTAGAATTCTTTTGTATATGGTCAGCATTTGGCATTGTTAATGTTAGGGTTTTGTTATTTTGTCACTTTTTGTTATTTCTCATTTCCAATTCCCAGATGATGAATGACATTTGCTTTTACTGTGCTTACTTGCCATGGAATTGCCTCTGTGTGTGTGTGTGTGTGTGTGTGTGTGTGTGTGTGTGTGTCTGTGTGTGTACCTCTCTCTTCTCTCTCTCTTCTCTCTCTCTCTCTCTCTCTCTCTCTCTCTCTGTGTGTGTATGTATGTGTGTATGTGTGTGTATATGTGTGTGCACACAAACACACATGTGTGGGTACATGTACACATCTGCCTGAACCCATATCCCCAGTCCTGACATTACAAAATCTCTCTGCCTTACTTCACTCTCTTTGCTCAACCCTTCTTCTTTCTCTCCATCCCCTCCTTTTTTAAATTTTTTATTAGATATATTTCTTTACTTACATTCCAAATGTTATTCCCTTTCCCGTTTTCCTGTCCATAAGCCCCCATTCACTCCCTCATACGGGTATTCTCTCTATACATCCCCCTTATTGCCCCCCCCCATATTCCCCTGCACTGGGGGTCCAACCTTGGCAGGATCAAGGGCTTCCCCTTCCCCTGGTGCCATCCCCTCCTTTTATGGTCATCATTATAGTAGCACTCTCCCAGATGCCTCTGGCTATTTTCTTCATCATATCAAAAATAAACCTTCTGCCCCACCAGACCTAGGAGCAGTCATTTCCTCTTTTCTTTTGTTTTCTTTCTTACTTTTTAAATTTTTTCATTCAAATCTGAAGTGGTGAAATTTTTTCTAGGAAACTTCTTAATTTTTATTCGGATTAATAGTGAATGCACATCTATTTCCATCGGGTGTCATCTCTCCTGAGTAGTGACGTTTAAAACATTGCTAGAATAGAAACAAGGCTCCAAGGTAGAGCATTTGCCTAACATTCATGAAGTTCTAGGTTTGAGTCCCAGCCCTAAACAATGATAGATGATAGATAGATAGATAGATAGATAGATAGATAGATAGATAGATAGATAGATAGATAGGATACACAGACAGATGATAAATGCATAGATGTACAGATAACTTTTGTTCACTTGCAGTGTGAAAAATTATGTTGTATATGTCATTTTGCCAACAGTTAAAACTTTTGAACAACGGTTGGACAGATAGTCATTTGTTAGCTGCTCTATTACTATTATCAATCCTAACATTGGTACAATTTATTTTTAAATCACACATTAATATGCCTGCTCTTTTTTTTTTCCAGAGCTGAGGACTGAACCCAGGGCCTTGGGCTTTCTAGGCAAGCGCTCTACCACGGAGCTAAATTCCCAACCCCATGCCTGCTCTTTTTTTTTTTTTTTTTATTAACTTGAGTATTTCTTATATACATTTCGAGTGTTATTCCCTTTTCCGGTTTCCGGGCAAACATCCCCCTCCCCCCTCCCCTTCCTTATGGGTGTTCCCCTCCCAACCCTCCCCCCATTGCCGCCCTCCCCCCCCACAGTCTAGTTCACTGGGGGTTCAGTCTTAGCAGGACCCAGGGCTTCCCCTTCCACTGGTGCTCTTACTAGGATATTCATTGCTACCTATGGGGTCAGAGTCCAGGGTCATGTATAGTCTTTAGGTAGTGGCTTAGTCCCTGCAAGCTCTGGTTGCTTGGCATTGTTGTACATATGGGGTCTCGAGCCCCTTCAAGCTCTTCCAGTTCTTTCTCTGATTCCTTCAACGGGGGTCCTATTCTCAGTTCAGTGGTTTGCTGCTGGCATTCGCCTCTGTATTTGCTGTATTCTGGCTGTGTCTCTCAGGAGCGATCTACATCCGGCTCCTGTCAGTCTGCACTTCTTTGCTTCATCCATCTTGTCTAATTGGGTGGCTGTATATGTATGGGCCACATGTGGGGCAGGCTCTGAATGGGTGTTCCTTCAGTCTCTGTTTTAATCTTTGCCTCTCCCTTCCCTGCCAAGGGTATTCTTTTTCCTCATTTAAAGAAGGAGTGAAGCATTCACATTTTGATCATCCGTCTTGAGTTTCATTTGTTCTAGGGATCTAGAGTAATTCAAGCATTTGGGCTAATAGCCACTTATCAATGAGTGCATACCATGTGTGTCTTTCTGTGATTGGGTTAGCTCACTCAGGATGATATTTTCCGGTTCCAACCATTTGCCTACGAATTTCATAAACTCGTTGTTTTTGATAGCTGAGTAATATTCCATTGTGTAGATGTACCACATTTTCTGTATCCATTCCTCTGTTGAAGGGCATCTGGGTTCTTTCCAGTTTCTGGCTATTATAAATAAGGCTGCGATGAACATAGTGGAGCACGTGTCTCTTTTATATGTTGGGGCATCTTTTGGGTATATGCCCAAGAGAGGTATAGCTGGATCCTCAGGCAGTTCGATGTCCAATTTTCTGAGGAACCTCCAGACTGATTTCCAGAATGGTTTTACCAGTCTGCAATCCCACCAACAATGGAGGAGTGTTCCTCTTTCTCCACATCCTCGCCAGCATCTGCTGTCACCTGAGTTTTTGATCTTAGCCATTCTCACTGGTGTGAGGTGAAATCTCAGGGTTGTTTTGATTTCCATGCCTGCTCTTTTAAGTCACTCAGATATTCATTCTTTCTGTTTGTTGATTTATTTTTAGTAAATCTGGAATTGCTTATATCAGAAATGTATTTTCACATGACGATCCGAAGGGATTTTACACATCTGTTCACACAGAATTAATAGAACCTTTTGGGATGGAGGACTCAAAGGAGAGCCCTTGCTTACATCATCCTCTTGAAATTAAATATTCCGGAAACATATTCTTCACACTGACTCTTACGTCACAAAGTAAGTATAAAAATATAATCTATCTCTTTTGGCTTCAAAAATTAAAAGTTACATTTTGAGAAAATTATGTTCCTTTTTAATGCAATAGTTTTAATGTAAGTATGTATGTGAATGTATGTGTATATGCATGTGTATGTATAAATGTATGTATATGTATGTGTGTGGTATGTGTGTATAGGTATGTCTGTGTACATATGTTTATGTGTATATTTGTGGGTGTCTGTGTTTGTGTATGTGTGTGTTTCTGTGTGATGCTATTTATGGATGTATGTGTGCATATGTATGTATGTGTATGTGTGTGCCTGTGTGTATGAATGACTGGGTATATGTATGTGTATGTGTGTTTGTATATGTATGCATGTGTGTATGTGTGTATATTTATATGTGTGTACACGTGTGAAAGTGTGTGTGTGTGTGTGTGTGTGTGTGTGTGTGTGTGTGTGTGTGTAAGCTTGCTGGAAGATTGAAGCTTAATCCTTGTATGTATTAGACAAATAGTCTACCATTTCCCTACTATCCTTATAACCAAATTCTGGACCAACTGGCAATCAACCAAAGATCACAGATACTTAAGATACAGGATCAGTTGTGCATAATGTAACAAAATATCTCTATAAGTTCTTTAATATATTTTCAATAGGTAGGGTTTATTATTTATTACAGTAAGACTTATTTTGTTTTGAACATTGCTCAGAAGTAAGAGAAAATTGGATTTTTGTGTCAATCAAAAATACATTTTGAATGAAATATTTTAAAAATTTTTATTAAAAAATGGTCAAGAACGATGATGTAATACCTTTAATCCTAGCACATAGGAGGCAAAGGCTAAGGCAGGCAGACCTTTCTGAGTTTGTATTAGAGTTGCAATCTAGTATAGATATCCAGTTCCAAGCTAGCCGAATACATATGGTGAGACTTATAAGGAGCCAACAAGCTAATAACTAGCAGGTGATCTTCCTGAGATGACTTTGCCTTAGATTAAAATCTATGGTGAGACTTTAGTAGGCAAGGCCCATAAGAAAAATATTGTCTCATAGTGATGCTATATAAATAGATGACTTCTTAATTCTTAATTGATTCTATAAGAATTCCAAAAATTATATCACTATATATTAAGCTCTTTAATAGTGGGACTGCTATTACATCCTTTCTGATAGTCAAAACTGCAATGAGAACTCTGCCAGTCTCCCATGTGTCACCAGTTAATCGCATTTTAGATAGTAAGCAGACATTCTACAACTCAGAGCACATTCCAAGATGCTGTAAGATCATTAACCAAAAATCATAAAAAGAGAACTAATGATTTATTATAGGTGCTAGGACAGAAGATAAAATACTGACTGGTTTTACCTATATAAAGCTTTATTAATAACTTAGTTATGGCTTTTAACTCTCCTTGAACCTCTGGAGCTATAACAGGTGATGAACATTTAGCCAGGTTATTACTCCTAATGGATATTCATGTAAACATTCTCTGTTGTAAAGTTCTTATTTGATTTATGATTTGAATTTATGTGTAGACTTGTGATGAATATTTTACCATGTAATGATGTATTCTGAAAGATGTATAAGTGCTGAGGACAAAGGCACATGAATTTCCCTTGTCACACTTAGGATCGTCATGATCATTCTGCTTTTCCCTTTTTCTTAGAGAGTTTTCATAGGAAATGTTTTGCAACCTATGAATGAATGCTAAATTTACTTTTCAACATGTCCCTTTTTTCCTGTGACTTCAACTAACAAGCTGAAAGTTAGAGTTGTGCAATTCCTGTGGAGATAGAACAAAGGCCACATTACTTAATCCCCTGCTGTTAGGCTACAGGTGTTAATCACCTAAGCCAGCAGCTTTTAACTCTCAGAATTAGCAAGACAGTTTTTAGGACTTTGTAGAAGTTATTGTCAGCATTCAGTATAGAGAGTTAGAACATCTGGAAACCCTCAGTCTTTAAAGCCACACCAAAGTCCTACTCTCTGTTTCCTTTCAACCTGCTCCAGGCAGGGAAGCTACTGATGTAGCAAGAAAGGCAGGGCTGTCTCTATGTAAACACTAGGGGCCTGGCAGTTGCAAAAGCATCTCCTGCAGGAGGACCTAAGTGAGGGCTGCCTGAAAGGACAAGGATTGCAGGTGCAAATAGTGCTAGCCAATCAGGAACTGCTGTTTAGAATAGATACTTTCTTGGAACCAATGGTGTGTGGGTGGAAAGTATTAAAGGAGCTTGCAGCAGGGCTCAGATGAGCTAGCTGCAGCATTTCTCACCTGTGTGGGTCATTGACTCTGCACTAACTCGCCCCCAAACCCCAATAGTGGGTAGGGTTGGTCTGAGAGCTATTCAGGCTACAGGCAACATCCTGGTAACTTGTGTCAATTTTTTTAAAGTTATGGCAATTTTGCCCTATATAATAAAAATAAATTTGAAACTGGGTAGTGGTAGCATGTGTCTTTACTTACAGCATTTGCAAGCCACAGAGGGAGGCAGACCTCTATGAGTTTGATGTGAGCCTGGTCTACAGAATGAGTTCCAGGATAGCAAGGACTACACAGAGAAACCCTGTCTTGAAAAACAACAACAAAACAATACAAACAAAAAGTATTTGAATTTCTGTTTAAAGGATATTTCTATTTCTAAGTGTTGTCTGATAGATATACAATAGAAGTCAATAGGCTTTGGGGCTAGATGGGTGGCTCAATGATTTAAAAAAACAAAGTATTTACTGCTTTTGTGGAAGACCCAAGTTTAATTCTCAGCCCCAATTCCAGGTACTCAGAACAGTGTGGAACTCCAACTCTAGGGGATAAAATGCCTCTGCTCACTGAGGGCACATACACTCACATACACAAACACACACAACTACACATAATTAATTCTATTAACTTACTGTAGGATTTAGCTTTTACTCTGAATAACTGAGAAGGCATTAGAGGATTTTGCTAAAAAATGACCTCTTGTGACTCTGCTTGAACAAGATCGCCTAGTATTCTATGAGTGGGTGGGTAATATAGACAGACCATAGAGGAAACCAGAGAAACCAGCTGAAGGCAAGTCAATAGGTGGGGAATCATGTTAAATTTTAGGTTCCTATTACTTATGCAATTGCCAAACCTGCACCAGCCACGCATGCTCTGGGATCAGTCTCCAGTACACAAAGAGGGAGTTAAAAGAAAGAAAGAATGAACAGAGTAAAGCTGAATGCCACCAGGTGGTTCAACCCTGAGTCCTGCCACTTGGGACTCTGAGACAGGAGAGCTATGAATTTAGGGTGAGCCTTAGCTACCCTTCAAGAACCTGTTTTGTCTTTTCTTTCTTTTTTTTAACTTTTTTGATGATTTAATGGCAGGGTTGGGGTAGGAAAATTCTAGCTGCTGCTCTTACCTTCCTTTGGTAATGAGGCTGCCCATGGGTTGGATGAGGTTGACT
Source organism: Rattus norvegicus (assembly GCF_021556685.1). Lineage (NCBI taxonomy): Eukaryota > Metazoa > Chordata > Mammalia > Rodentia > Muridae > Rattus > Rattus norvegicus. The sequence continues at coordinate 126,552,548 of NC_141539.1, read as the reverse complement.
ATGGACTATGGAATTGTTTAGGAGATATCTATGGCCCCCAAAATATCGCTAGGCAGCATGAGGTTTCTTCCAGCTGGTGAGGAGGAATGTCAAGTAGCACTAAGGCTAGTGTGGCTATGGGCAGGTCCTCTCAAATGGGTGTCCTTCATCACTTTAAGTTTTGAGGAATTTGCCCACAGTCTCAGGGAACTGTGGTTTGGTCATTGTCCCTCCAAGGCCCAAGGCTCCTCCCAATTGTTCCTAACTCCTATCTTAAGGAGTCCAGGGACAGACTGATAGGCGTTCATTCTGCAGGAGTTGGAGGGGAGGAGGTGATTCAGGTCTTGTGGAAAGATGGGTGGCTCAGATAGGGACAGTGGTGGTCTTGAAAGCATTGCAATGTGTTTTGAATGCCTGGTATTTGAGGAATGTAGCTGGGCTTAGTGGTGGTGGCAGTGGCAGCAGCATAGGACAGAATGGTGGCCTAAGCCCAGAGACTAGAATGTGTAGCTAAGGCCTATGGTCCCAAAGTCTTTCCAATATGAGGTCAATAGTCCTAATATAGGGTTAGATGGTGAGAAGGGCAGATGCAGAAAGGGTGGCCAGAAGAGGCAGAATGCAGATGGTGTAAGTTTCCAGGGCTCAGAGCTTGTGAGGGTTCACCCACCCTCATACTGGAAGCCCACTCTCTTCATCAGCTCATCTGCCTCTGTGGGACCGAGGCTGCCATAGACATAGGGAATGGGCTGGGGCTTCTCTCGACCAATCTTGTGCAGCAATGTTGTGAAGATATGCCAGGCTTCCGAGTTCATCATTATGGACAAAGTCTGTTGCCATAGGTTAGGTCCAGCTCAGACTCCTCAGGGTTGAAGAACAGGCCAGGCTTCTTGGTCATCATCTTGGTGTATACCGCCTCATTGCACACAGATGACCAGCTTGTTACACTTGCACTGCTGGTGGAAGATGTCACCTGCCACATCGCAGAACTGAAGTTTCACTTCAGCTTTGCACTCATTCAGAGCTTTGCCACAGTGCAGGATGAAGGGTACTCCATCCCACTGTTCATTCTCCACATAGAGGACAGCTGCTGCTAAGGTAGCAGTGGTAGACCCATGGGGTACTGTGGGGTCATCTAAGTACCCATTGGTACCTTCTCCTTCTCCACTGGGGTTCCCCACATACTGGCCAAGGACCACGTTGTCAATTTCCACCTCTGAGATACATTTTAACACTTTGACCTTCTCATCATGGACATCATTTGAATCTGTAGAGGCAGGCTTTTCCATGGCCACTAGACACAACATCTGCAGGAGGTGGTTCTGTATAACATCCCCTATGATCCTAAATTCATCAAAATAGCCCCGACAACCCTCAGTATCAAAGGGCTCTTTAAATGTAAGGATCACAAGCATGGACAAGCAATGTTGTCTCGATTCCAGATGGGTCCAAAGGTCCTGTTGGCAAATCTCAGCACCATGAGGTTCTGGACCAGGTAGTGGTCAATGCGGTAGATCTGGTCCTCACGAAACAGAGAGGAGATGTGGTTCAACAGTTGATTGGAGCTCTGCAGGTCTCTCCCGAAGGGCTTCTCCACTATGATGCGGTTCCAGCCTGTCTGACTCATACAGATCTCTTGAATGTTCTTGGTGACTGCTTCATAGACAGTGGGGGGCAAGGCCAGATAGAATAGATGGTTAGCCTGCATCCCCTGGTGCAGGGCATTCATGTAGCTATTGAGGTGCTTGTAGAAGGCTGGATCATCATACTGGCCAGCTACATAGGTGTTACAGGCAAAGAACTCCTCCTGCTTGGGTCTTTCTTCTGGAGTGACTTTAAAGAAGGGCTCACTCTGCTTGCGGATGTCATCCACTGTGAGTCATGAGCAGGCATAGCCTACAATGAAGGTGTCTTTGGGTAAAAGGCCATCCCGGAACAGCCACCAGATGGTAGGATAAATCTTCTTCTTGGCCAGGTCACCCGATGCACCCATGATGATAAATATGTGTATCAGCCTTGTGGAAGGCATCACCATGGTACAACTCTTCCCTTAGGATCCCACACACCTGGGTCCAGCTCAAAGCCATCTGCTCTGCCATGATGTTTTCTGAATTTAGTTGCTGCTGCCAAACACGTTCACAGATCTGGAGTGCATAGCCCGTTTCTTGTCTTTTCATTTTTATTGGAAAAAATGTAATACATATTTTGTTCCTCTCCCCAAATTCTTTCCAGATCCTTCCCACCAATCTATTATCCCAAATCTCTCTCTCTCTCTCTCTCTCTCTCTCTCTCTCTCTCTCTCTCTCTCTCTCTCTCTCTCTCAGTATGTATCTTTCTGTCTCTCTCTCCCTCCCTCTCTCCCACTTTTCTTCCTCTTTCTTTCTTTCTCTTTCTTTATATCTTTCTTTCTCTTTCTTTATATCTTTCTTTCTTTATATCTTTCTTTCTCTCTTTCTTTCTTTCTTCATTTTACATCCCAATAGGAACAGCCCTCTCCTCCCAGCCAGCCCCCAGAGAATCTCCCCCACTCTCCACTCCTCCTCTAAGAAGGACTCACACCCTCCTGGATAAATCCTCAACACTTCTCCCTTCTCCAGCACATCAAGTCACTGCAAGACTAAGTGCATGCTCTCCCACCAAAGCCAGAAAAGGCAGCCCAGTTAGGGGAACAGGATCCACTGGCAGTTGACAGATGCATGGCCTTCCCATGCTTCAGCTGTTGGTGAACCCATATAAAGACCAAGCTGCAACCTGCTACATATGTGCAATGAGGGGTTTTAGGTCCAACCCGTGCTCACACTTTGATTGGTGGTTTAGACTCTAGGAACCCCTATAAAGGTCCAGGTTAGTTGACACTAGTGATCTTCAAGTAGAGTCCCTGTCCTCTCTGGGTCCCCCAATCCTTCCCCTAACTCTTCCATAAGACTCCCTTAGTTTCATCTAGTGTTTGGTTGTGGTTCTTTGCATCTGTTTTCATTAGCTGCTGGGTAGAGCCTCTCAGAGGACAGTTATGCTAAGCGCCTGTCTGCAAACATAACAGAGTATCATTAATAGTGTCAGGGATTAGTGTTTGCCCATGGGATGGGCCTCAGTTTTGGGCTAGTCATTGGGCCACTCCCTCCATCTCTGCTCCATCTTTGTCCCTGCACATTTTGAAGGCAAGACATATATCTTGGGTCAAAGTTTGTGTGGATGGATTGCTATCCTTAGTCCTGCACTAGGAGTCCTACCTGGCTATAGGAAGTGTCCACTTCAGGAAGCATATCCCCAAGTGCTAGAGGTCTCAATAGTCACCCTCATAGACAGCCTGGGATCTCCTGCCACCCCTTTCCTAGGGCTTTGGTACATCCTGGAGATGCCACCTGCCTGGCTACAACCTCTGATTTCCATTCTCTGTTCCTTGCTCTCCCTACGCCTAATCCGCCAACCCCGCTCTTCTACCCATCACCTCTACCACTCAGTTCCTTCCCTCCATATACCTCCCATATCTATTTTCCCCTTCTGAGAAAGAATCAACTCTCCTCTTTCCTTATTCTTTGGCTTCTTTGTCTCTGGTCTGTGGAGTGGTTATGTTGTAGTTTCTCGCTTACATCCACTTAGAAGTGAGTACCTGCCATGCATGTCCTTTTGAGTCCAGGTTAGCTCATTCACTATAATATTTTCTAATAAGATTCATTTGCCTGGAAATCTCATAGTATCCTTGTTTTTAATAGCTGGGTGGTATTCCTTTGTGTAAAAGAATGACATTTTCTGTATCCACTCTTCAGTTGAGGGATAACTGGGCTGTTTCTAGTTTCTGAATATTATGAATAAAGCTACTATTATCACAGATGAGCAAGTGTCCTTGTGAGATGGTAGAGAATCTTTGAGCATATACTCAGCCAGTAGTAGTATAGTTGGTGTCTTGATGTAGAACTATAAATTTCTGAGAAACCACCAAATTGATTTCCAGAGTGATTGTACTGTTCCTTGCACCAGCAATAATGTGTTCCTCTTTCTCCACATCCACACCAGCATGTGCTAACACTTGAGCTTTTGATATTAGCCACTCTGATAGGTATAAGACAGAATCTCTGGGTTTTTTTGATTTTCACTTCCCTGATGACTAAAGATGTTGAACATTGCCTTAAGTGCTTCTTAGACATTCAAAAATTCTCTGTTAAGCATTCTGTGTTTCATTTTTAAGGCTGGTTTGTTGGTATCTAACTTCTTGAATTCTTCATATATTTTGGATATTAGACCTCTCTCAGATAAGATCTATTCCAAATCTGTAGGCTGCCATTTTGTCCTATGACAGTGTCCTTTGACTTACAGAATCTTTTCAGTTTCATGATGTCCATTTCTCAATTGTTGATCTTAGAGCATGAGTAATTCTGTTCACTTTACAAAGCTGTCTCCTGTACCAATGCTTTCAAGGCTCTTTCACACTCTCTGTTCTATTAGATTTTATATATACACTTTAATGTTTATGTTTTTTTCTGGGTTTTTTATCTTTTTTTTTATTAACTTGAGTATTTCTTATATACATTTCGAGTGTTATTCCCCTTCCCGGTTTCCGGACCAACATCTATCCCCCTAGGCCCCCCCTCCCCTTCTATATGGGCTTCCCCTCCCCATCCTCCCCCCATTACCACCCAACCACCATCAATCATGTACACTAGGTGTGCAGCCTTGGCAGGACCAAGGGCTTCCCCTTCCACTGGTGCTCTTACTAGGCTATTCACTGCTACCTATGAGGTCAGAGTCCAGGATCAGTCCATGTATAGACTTTGGGTAGTGGCTTAGTCCCTGGAAACTCTGGTTGGTGGGCATTGTTGTTCATATGGGGTCTCGAGCTCCTTCAAGCTCTTACAGTCCTTTCTCTGATTCCTTCAACGGGGGTCCCGTTCTCAGTTCAGTGGTTTGCTGCTGGCATTCGCCTAGAATTTGCTGTATTCTGGCTGCGTCTCTCAGGAGATATCTACATCCGGTTCCTGTCAGCCTGCACTTATTTGCTTCATCCATACTATCTAATTGGGTGGCTGTATATGTTTCTCTTTTGTGTAGATGAACGCTACTGATTTATTTGAGTTAATTTTATACCCAGCCACTTTGCTGAAGTTGTTTATCAGCTTTAGTAGTTCTCTGGTGGAACTTTTGGGATCGCTTAAATATACTATCATACCATCTGCAAATAGTGATATTTTGACTTCTTCCTTTCCAATCTGTATCCCCTTGATCTCCTTTTGTTGTCTGATTGCTCTGGCTAGAACTTCAAGAACTATATTGAATAAGTAGGGAGAGAGTGAGCAGCCTTGTCTAGTCCCTGATCTTAGTGGGATTGCTTCAAGTTTCTCTCCATTTAGTTTAATGTTAGCAACTGGTTTGCTGTATATGGCTTTTACTATGTTTAGGTATGGGCCTTGAATTCCTATTCTTTCCAGGACTTTTATCATGAAGGGGTGTTGAATTTTGTCAAATGCTTTCTCGGCATCTAATGAAATGATCATGTGGTTTTGTTCTTTCAGTTGGTTTATATAATGGATTACATTGATGGTTTTCCATATATTAAACCATCCCTGCATGCCTGGGATGAAGTCTACTTGATCATGGTTGATGATTGTTTTGATGTGCTCTTGGATTCGGTTTGCCAGAATTTTTTGAGTATTTTTGCATCGATATTCATAAGGGAAACTGGTCTGAAGTTCTCTTGTTGGGTCTTTGTGTGGTTTAGGTATAAGAGTAATTGTGGCTTCATAGGAGGAATTCAGTAGCGCTCCATCTATTTCAATTTTGTGGAATAGTTTGGATAGTATTGGTATGAGGCCTTCTAGAAGGTCTGATAGAATTCTGCACTGAACCCGTCTGGATCTGGGCTCTTTTTGGTTGGGAGAATTTTAATGACTGCTTCTATTTCGTTAGGAGTTACAGGGTTGTTTAAATGGTGATTTAACTTCGGTACTTGGTATCTGTCTAGGAAATTGTCCATTTCCTGCAGATTTTCAAGTTTTGTTGAATATAGGCTTTTGTAATACGATCTGATGACTTTTGAATTTCCTCTGATTCTGTAGTTGTATCCCTTTTCATTTCTGATTTTGTTAATTTGGACAAACTCTCTGAGTCCTCTCGTTAGTCTGGCTAAGGGTTTATCTATCTTGTTGACTTTCTCAAAGAACCAACTTGGTTCTGTTGATTCTTTCTATGGTCCTTTTTGTTTCTACTTGGTTGATTTCAGCTCTGAGTTTGATTATTTCCTGCCTTCTACTCCTCCTGGGTGTATTTGCTTCTTTTTGTTCTAGAGCTTTTAGGTGTGCTGTCAGGCTGCTGATATATGCTCTCTCCTGTTTCTTTCTGCAGGCACTCAGCGCTATGAGTTTTCCTCTTAGCACCGCTTTCACTGTGTCCCATAAGTTTGGGTATGTTATACCTTCATTTTCATTAAATTCTAAGAAGTCTTTAATTTCCTTCTTTATTTCTTCCTTGACCAGGTTATCATTGAGTAGAGCATTATTCAACTTCCATGTATATGTGGGCGTTCTTCCCTTATTGTTATTGAAGACCAGCTTTAGCCCGTGGTGGTCTGATAGAATGCATGGGATTATTTCTATCTTTCTATATCTGTTGAGGCCTGTTTTATGACCTATTATATTGTCAATTTTGGAGAAAGTATCATGAGGTGGTGAGAAAAAGGTATATCCTTTTGTTTTAGGATAGAATGTTCTATAAATATCTGTTAAATCCATTTGGTTCATGACTTCTCTTAGTCTGTCTATCTCTGTTTAATCTCTGTTTCCATGATCTGTCCATTGATGAGAGTGGGGTGTTGAAATCTCCTACTATTATTGGGTGAGGTGCAATGTGTGCTTTGAGCTTTAGTAAGGTTTCTTTTATGTATGTAGGTGCCCTTCTATTTGGAGTATAGATATTTAGGATTGAGAGTTCATCTTGGTGTATTTTTTTCTTTGATGTATATGAAGTGTCCTTCCTTAGCTTTTTTGATGACTTTTAGTTAAAAGTTGATTTTATTCGATATTAGAATGGCTACTCCAGCTTGCTTCTTCAGACCATTTGCTTGGAAAGTTGTTTTCCAGCCTTTCACTCTGAAGTAGTGTCTGTCTTTGTCTCTGAGGTGTGTTTCCTGTACGCAGCAGAATGCAGGGTCTTCATTGCATATCCATTTTGTTAATCTATGTCTTTTTATTGGGGAGTTGAGGCCATTGATGTTGAGAGATATTAAGGAATAGTGATTATTGCTTCCTGTTATATTCATATTTGGATGGGAGATTATGTTTGTGTGCTTTCATTCTCTTTGTTTTGTTGCCAAGACGATTAGTTTCTTGCTTTTTCTAGGGTGTAGCTTGCCTCCTTATGTTGGACTTTACCATTTATTATCCTTTGTAGGGCTGGATTTGTAGAAAGATATTGTGTAAATTTGGTTTTGTCATGGAATATCTTGGTTTCTCCATCTATGTTAATTGAGAGTTTTGCAGGATACAGTAACCTGGGCTGGCATTTGTGTTCTCTTAGGGTCTGTATGACATCTGTCCAGGATCTTCTTGCTTTCATAGTCTCTGGTGAGAAGTCTGGTGTGATTCTGATAGGTCTGCCTTTATATGTTACTTGACATTTTTCCCTTACTGCTTTTAATATTCTTTCTTTGTTTTGTGCATTTGGTGTTTTGACTATTATGTGAGGGGGGATTTTCTTTTCTGGTCCAATCTATTTGGAGTTCTGTAGGCTTCTTGTATGCCTATGGGTATCTCTTTTTTTAGGTTAGGGAAGTTTTCTTCTATGATTTTGTTGAAGATATTTACTGGTCCTTTGAGCTGTGAGTCTTCACTCTCTTCTATACCTACTATCCTTAGGTTTGATCTTCTCATTGAGTCCTGGATTTCCTGTATGTTTTGGACCAGTAGCTTTTTCCATTTTGCATTATCTTTGACAGTTGGGTCGATGATTTCTATGGAATCTTCTGCTCCTGAGATTCTCTCTTCTATCTCTTGTATTCTGTTAGTGATGCTTGTATCTGTGGCTCCTTGTCTCTTCCTTTGGTTTTCTATATCCAGGGTTGATTTCCTTTGTGCTTTCTTTATTGCTTCTATTTCCATTTTTAATTCCTTCACCTGTTTGATTGTCTTTTCCTGGAATTCTTTCAAGGATTTTTGTGATTCCTCTCTATAGTCTTCTACTTGTTTATTTATGTTTTCCTGCATTTCTCTAAGGGAGTTCTTCATATCTTTCTTGAAGTCCTCCAGCATCATGATCAAATGTGACTTCAAATCTAGATCTTGCTTTTTCTGGTGTGTTTGGATATTCAGTGTTTGCTTTGGTGGGAGAATTGGGCTCCAATGATGCCATGTAGTCTTGGTTTCTGTTGCTTGGGTTCCTGTGCTTACCTCTTGCCATCAGGTTGTCTCTGGTGTTACCTTGTTCTGCTATTTCTGACAGTGGCTAGACCTTCCTATAGGCCTGTGTATCAGGCCTGCTGTAGACCTTTTTCCTGTTCTCTTTCAGCCAGTTATGGGAACAGAGTGTTCTGCTTTCAGGCGTGTAGTCTTTCCTGTCTACTGGTCTTCAGCTGTTCCTATGGGAGTGTGTCCTGAGTCCACCAGGCAGGTCACTTGGAACAGAAAAGTTGGTCTTACCTCCGGTCCGGCGGTTGAAGTTGCTTGTGGGGGCATGCTTTTGAGCTCTCTGTGAGGGCGGCAACCAGGAGGACCTGTGCCGCCTTTTCCCGGATCCCCCGTGCACCGGGGTCCAAGATGGTGGTAGGTGTTTTCCTCTGGAGTCAGAAATGTGGACAGAGTGTAGTCTCTTCTGGCCTCCCAGTCCTGTCTGCCCCTCTGAAGTTTTAGCTCTCCCTCCCACGGGATTTGGGTGCAGAGAACTGTTGATCGGTCCCTTCAGGTCTGGGTGGTGTCTCTATGTTTATGTTTTTGATCCAGTTGCACTTGAGTTTTGGGCTGGGTAATAAATATGGATCTATTTGTATTCTTGTACATGTAGATAGCTAGTTAGACCAGCACCACTTGTTAAAGAAGCTTTTTTTTTTTCCATTACAGGGCTTTGGATTCTTTGTGAAAAAGCAAAGTTCCATAGGTGTGTGGGTTTATATCTAGGTCCTTGATTTGATTCCATTGTTCAACATGTCTTTCTGTACCAATCCCATTGAGGTTTTGTTACTATTGCTCTGTAGTACAACTTCAAGTCAGAGATAGACATACCTCCAGAAGTTCTTTAATTGTTCAGGGTTATTTTAGCTAAAATAACCTGCATTGTTTTGTTTTTCCATATGAAGTTGAGAATGCTCTTCCAACATCTGTACAAAATGTGTTGGAATTTTGATGGCAATTGCATTGAATATACAGATAGCGTTTGGTAAGATGTCCATTTTTACAATTTTAACACATTCACGACAGTGGGGAATCATTACATCTTCTGATATCTTCAATTTCTTTCTTTGGGGACTTGAAATTCTTAGATACTGTTTTTCTGCTTTTTAGTTAGTTTGGCTAAGAGTTTGTCCATCTTGTTTAATTTTCTCAAAATTTAAATCATGGTTTTTATTTATTCTTTGTATTGTTTTTTTCTGTTTCTAATTAACTGGTTTCAGCCATGAGATTATTTCCTGAAATCTTCTACTCTAGGATATGTTTGCCTCTCTCTCTTTTCAGAGCTTTCTGGCATACTTTTGAATTGTTAGTATGACAAGTCTCCAATTTCTGGAAGGCACTTAGTACTATGAGCTTTCCTCTTACCATTGCTGTTATTGTATCCCATGCATTTTTGGTATGTTGTTTCTTCATTCTTATTGAATTCTAGGAAGTCTTTAAGTTCTATATTTCTTCCCTAACCCTGTGCCCTGTGACCATTTGGCAGAATGTTACTCTGTTTCCATGAGTATGTATGCTTTCTGTTGTTTCTGTTGTTGTTGAAATCCAGCTTTAATCCATGGTGATTGACAGGATACAAGGATTTATTGCAGTTTTCTTATATCTGTTGAGACTTGCTTTGTATCTGTGTACATGGTCAATTTTGGATAAGGTTCCATGAGGTGGTGAGAAGAGTGTATAATCTTTTGGGTTTTCATGAACTGTTCTGCAGTTAGATCCATTTGATTCATTACCTCTGTTAGTTTCATGATTTCTCTCTTCAGTTTCTGTTTTGGCAACCTGTTAATTGGTGAGAGTTGGATGTTGAAGTTTCCCACTATTAATGTGTGGGGTTCAGTGTGCGAATTAACTTTAAATATGTTCCTTTGTGAGTGTGGTGCTCTTCAATTGGGGCATAGATGTTCAGAAGTGAGGCTCATCTTGGTAGACTGTTCCTTTGATGAGTATGAAGTATGCGTCCTCATCTTTTTGATTTGGTTTAAAGTCTATTTAATTAGATATTAGAATGGCTATTCAACTTGTTTTTTCTGTCTGTTTTTTCTTCTCCAGCTTTATTAACTTGGGTATTTCTTATTTACATTTCAATTGTTATTCCCTTTCCCGGTTTCCAGGCCAACATCCCCATAATCCGTCCCCCTCCCCTTCTATATGGGTGTTCCCCTCCCCATCCTCCCCTCATTACTGCCCTCCCCCAAAAAATCACGTTCACTGGGGGTTCAGTTTTGGCAGGACCAAGGACTTCCCTTTCCACTGGTGCTCTTACTAGGCTATTCACTGCTATGTATGCAATTGGAGTCCAGGGTCAGTCCATGTATAGTCTTTGGGTAGTGGCTTAGTCACTGGAAGCTCTGGTTGGTTAGCATTGTTGTTCATATGCGGTCTCGAGCCCCTTCATCTCTTTCAGTCCTTTCTCTGAATACTTCAACAGGGGTCCCGTTCTCAATTCAGTGGTTTGTTGCTGGCAATCACCTATGTATTTGCTGTATTCTGGCTGTGTCTCTCAGGACAGATCTACATCCAGTCCCTGTCAGCCTGCACTTCTTTCCTTCATCCATCTTACCTAGTTTGGTGGCTGTCTATGTATGAGCCACATGTGGGGCAGGCTCTGAATGGGTGTTCCTTCTGCCTCTGTTCCACACTTTGCCTCACTGTTCCCTCCCAAGGGTATTCTTGTTCCCCTTTTAAAGAAGGAGTGAAGCATTTGCATTTTGGCCATCCTTCTTGAGTTTCATGTGTTCTGTGCATCTAGGGTAATTCGAACATTTGGGCTAATAGCCACTTATCAATGAGTGCATACCATGTGTTTTTCTGTGATTGGGTTACCTCACTCGGGATGAAATTTTCCAGTTCCAACCATTTGCCTATGAATTTCATAAAGGCATTGTTTTTGATAGCTGAGTAATATTCCATTGTGTAGATGTACCACATTTTCTGTGTCCATTCCTCTGTTGAAGGGAATCTCGGTTCTTTCCAGCTTCTGGCTATTATAAATAAGGCTGCTAAGAACATAGTGCAGAATGTGTCTTTGTTATATGTTGAGGCATCTTTTGGGTATATGCCAAGAGAGGTATAGCTGGGTCTTCAGGTAGTTCAATGTCCAATTTTCTGAGGAACGTCCAGACTGATTTCCAGAATGGTTGTACCAGTCTGCAATTCCACCAACAATGGAGGAGTATTCTTCTTTCTCCACATCCTTGACAGCATCTGCTATCACCTGAGTTTTTGATCTTAGCCATTCTCACTGGTGTGAGGTGGAATCTCAGGGTTGTTTTGATTTGCATTTCCCTTATGACTAAAGATGTTGAACATTTTTTTAGGTGTTCCTCAGCCATTCAGCATTCCTCAGCTGTGAATTCTTTATTTAGCTCTGTACCCCATTTTTAATAGGGTTATTTGTCCCCTTGCAGTCTAATATCATGAGTTCTTTGGAAATTTTGTGTATAAGCCCTCTACCATTTGTAGGATTGGAAAAGATCTTTTCCATATGTGTTGGTTGCTGTTTTGTCCTAACAACAGTGCCCTTTGCCTTACAGAAGCTTTGTAGTTTTATGAGATCCCATTTGTCGATTCTTGATCTTAAAGCATAAGCCATTGGCGTTTTTTTTTATCTTTATTAACTTGAGTATTTCTTATTTACATTTCAATTATTATTCCCCTTCCCGGTTTCCAGGCCAACATCCCCCTAACTCCTCCCCCTCCCTTTCTATATGGGCTTCCCCTCCCATCCTCCCCCCATTACCACCCTCCCACCAACAATCACGTTCACTGGGGGTTCAGTCTTGGCAGGACCAAGGGCGTCCCCTTCCACTGGTGCTCTTACTAGGCTATTCATTGCTACCTATGAGGTTGGAGCCCAGGGTCAGTCGGTTGGCATTGTTGTTCATATTAGGTCCCGAGCCCCTTTAAGCTTTTCCAGACCTTTCTCTGATTCCTTCAACGGGGGTCCCGATCTCAGTTCAGTTGATTGCTGCTGGCATTCGCCTATGTATTTGCTGTATTCTGGCTGTGTCTCTCAGGACAGATCTACATCCGGTTCCTTCAGCCTGCACTTCTTTGCTTCATCCATACTATCTAATTGGGTGGCTGTATATGTATAAGCCACATGTGGGGCAGGCTCTGAATTGGTGTTCCTCCTGCTTCTGTTCTAAACTTTGCCTCCCTATTCCCTGCCAAGGGTATTCTTGTTCCCCTTTTAAAGAAGGAGTGAAGCATTCGCATTTTGGTCATCCTTCTTGAGTTTCATGTGTTCTGTGCATCTAGAGTAAGTAATAGTCACTTATCAATGATTGCATACCATGTGTGTTTTTCTGTGACTGAGTTACCTCACTCAGGATGATATTTTCCAGTTCCCTCCATTTGCCTATGAATTTCACAAAGTCATTGTTTTTGATAGCTGAATAATATTCCATTGTGTAGATGAACCACATTTTCTGTATCCATTCCTCTGTTGAAGGGAATCTCGGTTCTTTCCAGCTTCTGGCTATTATAAATAAGGCTGCTATGAACATAGTGGAGCATGTGTCTTTGTTATATGTTGGGGCATCGTTTGGGTATATGCCCAAGAGAGGTATAGCTGGGTCCTCAGGCAGTTCAATGTCCAATTTTCTGAGGAACGTCCAGACTGATTTCCAGAATGGTTGTACCAGTCTACAATCCCACCAGCAATGAAGGAGTGTACCTCTTTCTCCACATCCTTGCCAGCATTTGCTGTCACCTGAGTTTTTGATCTTAGCCATTCTCACTGGTGTGAGGTAAAATCTCGGTTGTTTTGATTTGCATTTCCCTTATCACTAAAGATGTTGAACATTTCTTTAGGTGTTTCTCAGCCATTCAGCATTCCTCAGCTGTGAATTCTTTGTTTAGCTCTGAACCCCATTATTTTAGCTTTTTAAAAAAATTTTTATTAGATATATTTCTTTACTTACATTTCAAATGTTATTCTCCTTCCCAGTTTCCTGTCCATAAGCCCCCATCCCCTCCCCTCCTCCTCTCCCATAGGGTATTTCCCCTATACATCCCCCTTATTGCCCCCCCAAATTCCCCTGCACTGGGGGTCCAAGCTTGACAGAGCCAAGGGCTTCCCCTTCCTCTGGTGCTCCAACAAAGCTATTCTCTGCTACATATGCAGTTGGAGCCCGGGAACCCCATCTTGTAATAGGGTTATTTGTCTCCCTGTGGTCTAACTTCTTGAGTTCTTTGTATATTTTGGATATAAGCCCTCTATCTATGTAGGATTGGTAAAGATCTTTTCCCAATCTGTTGGTTGCCGTTTTGTCCTAACCACAGTGTCCTTTGCCTTACAGAAGATTTGCAGTTTTATGAGATCCCATTTGTCGATTCTTGATCTTAGAACATAAGCCATTGGTGTTTTGTTCAGGAAATTTTCTCCAGTGCCCATGTGTTCCAGATGCTTCCCCACTTTTTCTTCTATTAGTTTGAGTGTATCTGGTTGGATGTGGAGGTCCTTCATCCACTGGACTTAAGCTTTGTAGAGGGTGATAAGCATGGATCAATCTGCTTGAACCAGCACCATTTGCTGAAAAGGCTATCTTTCTTCCATTGAATGGTTTTGGCTACTTTGTCAAAAATCAAGTGACCATAGGTGTGTGGGTTCATTTCTGGGTCTTCAATTCTATTCCACTGGTCTATCTGCCCATCTCTGAACCAATACCATGCAGTTTTTATCACTATTGCTCTGTAATACTGCTTGAGTTCAGGGATAGTGATTTCCCCAGAAGTCCTTTTATTGTCGAGGATAGTTTTAGCTATCCTGGGTTTTTTATTATTCCAGATGAATTTGCAAATTGTTCTGTCTAACTCTCTGAGGAATTGGGTTGGAATTTTGATGGGGATTGCACTGAATCTGTAGATCACTTTTGGTAAATTGGCCAATTTTACTATATTAATCCTGCCAATCCATGAGCCCGGGAGATCATTCCATCTTCTGAGATCTTCAATTTCTTTCTTCAGAGGCTTTAAGTTCTTATCATACAGATCTTTCACTAGCTTGGTTAAAGTCACAGCGAGGTACTTTATATTATTTGGCTCTATAATGAAGGGTGTCATTTCCCTAATTTCTTTCTCGGCTTGTTTCTCTTTTGTGTAGAGGAAGTTTACTGATTTATTTGAGTTAATTTTATACCCATCCACTTTGCCTCTTGTCACATAATACCAAATGCTCTCAAACACCAAACCCAAAAAACAAAGAAAGAATACTAAAAGCAGTAAGGGAAATAAGTCACGTAACATATAAAGGCAGACTTATCAGAATTACACCAGACTTCTCACCAGAGACTATGAAAGCCAGATGATCCTGGACAGATGTCTTACAGACCCTAAGAGAACACAAATGCCAGCCAGTGTACTGTTTCCAGCAAAACTCTCAATTAACATAGATGGAGAAACCAAGATATTCCATGACAAAACCAAATTTACACAATATCTTTCTACACAACCAGCCCTACAAAGGATAATAAATGGTGAAGACCAACACAAGGAGGCAAGCTATACCCTAGAAAAAGCAAGACCAATTTCCCTTATGAATATCGACGCAAAAATACTCAATAAAATTCTGGCAAACCAAATCCAAGAGCACATCAAAACAATCATCCACCATGATCAAGTAGGCTTCATCCCAGGCATGCAGGGATGGTTTAATATACAGAAAACCATCAACATAATCCACTATATTAACAAACTGAAAGATAAAAACCACATGATCATTTCATTAGATGATGAGAAATCATTTGACTTGGATCTAATTTTTGTACAAGATGATAATGCAAGTCTAATTTCATTCTTCTGTATGTGGGAATCCAGTTTTCCCTGAGCCATTTATTTAGGTTTCTTTTATACAGTGTATATATGTGTGGATATTAGAGAAAAACTGCTTTCAGATGACAAGTTTTATCTTTCTGAGTTTTTGAAGAATTAGTTGTATTTTTTTTAAAGTCTGGCAGAATTCTACTGTACTCACTTCTCAACCCAGAATTTCTATAGTCAGAAAGGTTTTATTACTATTTATATTTCCTCCTTTGTTGTGGGTCTATTTGAGTTGTTATTCTCTTTGTGGTTTAATTTTGGTAGTTTGCATGGATTTGGATTCATCATTTCTTTTTCATTTTCGATTAATGGAATGCAATTGTTTGGTTTTTTTAAAATATTTCTTTTGTATATGTTCCAATGTTTCCTTATTCACTCATTTTTGTATTAGATTGTCTCTTTCTTTTGGTTAGGTAGACCAAGGGTCTTTAGATTTTATCTTCTTATTTATTTATTTATTTATTTATTTATTTATTTATTTATCTATTTATTTTAACATCCCACTCTTCCTGGTTCCTCCCCCTCACAGAATCACTCACAAGAATCAATGCCCCCTATCCTTCTCCACAGAGATGTGGGGGAAAGCCCCTCATTTGATATCCGCCTACCCTAGCATATCAAGTCTCTTCAGGATTAGACACATTCTCTCACACTGAGGCAGCCCTGTTGGGAACAGGATTCCAAAATCATACTACAACTTTAGGGACAGCCCCATCTCCAGTTGTTGGGGAACCCAAAGGCAGACTGACCTGCACATCTGTTACATATCAGTCTAGCCCATGTATGCTCTTTGGCTGGCAGCTCACTTTCTGAGAGCTCCCAAGGGTGCAGTTCAGTTGACTCTGTTGGTCTTCCTGTGGTCTATCCCCTTCTGGGCCTTCAATCCTTCCCCAACGCTTCCATGAGTCCCTGACATCAGTCCAATGTTTGGCCGTGGGCCTCTGCATCTGTTTCAGTTAGCTACTGGGTGGAGCCTCTCAGAAGACTGTCATACTAGGCTTGTGTCTACAATCATAACAGAATATCATTAATAGTCTCAGAGATTGGTGCTTGCCCATGAGGTAGGTCTAAAATTGGGCTCTGTCTTCCATCTTTGTCCCAGCACTTTTTTAGACAGGACAAGTTTTGGGTCAGATGTTTTGTGGGTAGGTTGGCATATTTATACCTCCACTGGGAGTCCTCCTAGCTGCAGGAGGTAGTCTCTCCAGGTTCCATGATCCCACTGTCAGGCATCCCAGCTAAGGTCACCCAAATTGACTCCTAAGTGCCTCTCCTCTCCCACATCTCTCTGGTTTTCTACCTTCCATCACCCCAACCCCTAACAACTACACATTTCCATTCCTACTCATTCTCCTGGCCCTCTGGGCTTCTCTCCTGTCTCTGTCCATACCTGATCCTGCCCCCCTCTTCCCTCACCCTTCCCACACTCACCCAGTTTCCTCCATCCCTTTGCTTTCCATGATTATCTTGTTCCCAATTCTAAGGTGGGATTGAAGCATCCTCACTTGTGCCTTACCAAACTGAGAATAGGACCCCCTTGGGGGAAATAAGAGAAAGTATTGAAAGAGTTGAAGGAGCTTGCAACCCCATAAAAACAACAATGCCAACCAACCAGAGCTTCCAGGGACTAAACCACTACCCAAAGACTATACATGGACTGACCCAAAGCTCCAACTGCATGTGTAGCAGAGAATAGCCTTGTTGGGGAACCAGGGGAAGGGGAAGTCCTTGGTCCTGCCAAGGTTGGACCCCCAGTACAGAGGGATATGGGGGGGGGAATAAGGGGAATGTATAGGGGAAACACCCATATGGGGGAGGGGCAGGGGAGGGATGGGGGCTTATGGACAGGAAACTGGGAAGGGGAATAACCTTTGAAATGTAAGTAAAGAAATATATCTAATAAAATTTTTTAAAAGTGGGGTCAGAGCTAAACAAAGAATTCTCACTGAGGAATCTTGAATGGCTAAGAACCATCTAAAGAAATATTCAACATAGTCATCAGAGAGATACAAATGAAACCTACTCTGAGATTCTACCTCACACCAGTCAGAATGTCCAGGATAGTTTGTATTCTTACTTGTGCTTTGTATTTCATTTTTATCTCCATTTATATCTTAGTAGGATACCTGGCTATTTTTTTAATGTCTTTGATATGAAGGATTGCTTGCTTACAGTATTACAATTACTAAACAGTGCTTAGTACTCTTTTGTGCTTGGATATGAATGTTTTAGTCAGTTTATGTCATGGAAAACGTTTCTTTCTACTTCAACTACAGTGGGTGGCTTTGCTGCATGTAGAGGTTTAGTTGGGAAGTCATAGCCTTTGAGACATTTGAATGTGCCGCTCCAGAATCTTCTGGCTCTGGGATTCCAGTGAAGAATGAACAGTTATTCCTTTGATGGGTTTTCCTCGATCTGAGCCTTGCATCTTTTCTCTTGCTTCATCAGTCTTTCATTGTTCTGTGTATCGGTGTTTTAACCATGACATGCTATCAGATATTTCTTTTCTGATCTTGATTAGTTGGGGTTCTGTGTACTTCATATATCTGTGGCTGTATCTTTTCTGTGCCTATGTTTAGAAAATTTGGTCTTTTGTCCAAATGAGTTCCACATTTACTGAATATTCCCATCCTGTGCTTTTAAATTTTTATATTGTTTCTTATTTCATCTAAGTCCTCCACTTATTTTAGGCCTGAGAGTCTATCTTTGGCTTGAGTCATTACTTGAAATGCTTTCCCTGAGATTTCTAATTGAGATGTTGGTTTTTCAATTCCATCTTCATTTTAACTTGCTTCTCTTCAATATTTCTATCTTATTCTGGAATTAGGATTTCAAATTATGAATTATCTCTATCATGTCATTAAACTGTGCATTTGTATTGTCTTGAACATCACTCATACATATTCTCTTTTTGGAATTTAAGAAAGTTTGTGTTCGTGTCTTCTTTAGTTTCCTTGATTTGTTTGATAAGGTTTATGACCATTCTTACAAATTTCGTGTCATGGAGCTTGTCTAGGTAGTTTTCATTAGGAAATACTCCCATCACACTAGTAGATTTGATAGGAGACATACTGTCTTGGCTCTTCATGTTGTTTTGATTTGCAATTTGACTGAGAGATTAGTGACAGCAGTTATTGAGTTTGTGCCTAGATTTTCTGTTCAATTTTCTTATGATTTGCTCTTTCCCCAAATCACAGTCTGAATGGCTGCAGCTATTCAGTAAGTCCTGAAAATGGTAATATCAAGTCTATAAGTTTATTTTCAATATTATATTAACCATTCCCTTATTTTGCCTGTCCATGTAACATTTACAACTAAATTTTGAATATTGATGAAATGAAATCTTGGATTTCAAATTGAACTTTCTCCCTCTCTACTCCTCTCTCTGTCTGTCTCTGTCTCTGTCTCTGTCTCTGTCTCTCTCTGTCTCTCTCTCTCTCTCTCTCTCTCTCTCTCATATGTCTCTTACTATAAAGTAGGGTGAGTTTTTAATTTGATGTTTAGGGCTGGAAGGTAGCTCAGTGGTTAAAAGCATTCGATGAAGACTATACATGGACTGACCCTGGGCTCCAACCTCATAGGTAGCAATGAATAGCCTAGTAAGAGCACCAGTGGAAGGGGAAGCCCTTGGTCCTGCCAAGACTGAACCCCCAGTGAATGTGATTGTTGGGGGGAGGGCGGTAATGGGGGGAGGATGGGGAGGGGAACACCCATATAGAAGGGGAAGGGGAGGGGCTAGGGGGGATGTTGGCCCGGAAACCGGGAAGGGGAATAACAATTGAAATGTAAATAAGAAATACCCAAGTTAATAAAGATTTAAAAAAAAAAACATTTGATGCTCTTAGAGAGGATTCAGGTTCAATTTCCAGCACTCACATGGTAGTTCACAGCCATTTCTACCTCTATCCCTGGAGACTGAGGCATTCTTTTCTTTCTCTGCCAACACCATTATGTTTGTGGTACACTTACACACGTGCAATGAGAACAAAAATAAACCTAATGAATCTAATATTTATCTTTTAAATGTGAAGTGTATTTATTACTCACAAAGAACAAGAGGAAGAATAGCAAAGATGGGTAAAGAAGGATGGGGGAAAGAGAGAAGGTAGATTCTTCTGGGAGTTTTTCCTGCTGAGATTTTGTCTTGCTTCATGTATTTTAGTTAATAGGTATGCATGTTTTGCTTTCATATATGTATGTGAACTGTCCATACCAGCAGAAGTCAGAGGATTTTGAGAACCAGCCCTGGGTCCTCTGAAAGAGCAGCAAATGCTCTTAACCACTAACCCATCTCTCCATCCTTTCTGCTCAGAATTTTATACAATGACTGTAAAGTAAACATTATAGAATAGCTTTGTGTATGACATATTCTTGATGAACTTTCTATAAAATACTGTAATTTAATTTTAACTGAAGTTTGGAAAATATGTTCTGAGGCTATGACTATAATATCCAGATGAAACACTTGTTTTGATCAGGATATTGTTTGATATTTGCCTAAGGAATATTAACTGTTTTCTTCTCTATCATATCTTCTCATTTTTATCTCCAGATATCCAGGAGGGCTTTCTTTCTACAGATGTAGAGAAGACTGTGTTGATACCTGGCCATAGCAGCTTCATGATCACCGAAGTTGAGAATATGCAGACTGCTAAAGCCTTGGCAACTATGCCTCAAACAGTAAAATCAACACTGAACTTTCCATTAGGTTCTTGGTTCTTGTACAACTTTGGCTCAATTAGAGGACGGAATTGGACCATAGGTACAAAGCCATGTAATTATTGGATTCAACAAGATAGTCTTGATTTTATGTCCCTTAATCTTGTGAAGTATATTGATGTGGGAAACACACTAAATTTTCAATTTAAGATTATTCCAACTGCAAAAGGTAAGCTTGAAAAAAAAGTGTTTCTTAAGTATAAAACATACTCTTTGATACTCAATTTCGCTTCCCTGATTGCTAGGATTCTATTACTAACAGAGATATGTTCTAATAATGGTTATATTCTAAGCTTTTTATTAAATGTTTTGTAGAAATGTTGAATGTTTTTCATCACCCTAAAATCTAGATAATACTCATTTTTAAAATAAGTCAGGCAAATAGTAGCATATGCCTTTAGTCTAGCATTCAGGAGGCAGATGATGATGAATCTCTGTAAGTTCTAGGCCAGCCTGGTTTACAGAGTGAGTTCCATGACAGCCAGGGCTGTTACATAGTAAAGCCCTGTCTAACAAAACCAAAGGGGAAAAATGCAGAAATGAAGGTAAATTCATAGTAAACACTTTAGTCATATTTTAGCATAATTTTTTGTTGTCATTCTAAAAGAAAGCTTTAATTTCTTTTTTACAATATTATTTATCT
Organism: Rattus norvegicus; assembly: GCF_021556685.1. Taxonomy (NCBI): domain Eukaryota; kingdom Metazoa; phylum Chordata; class Mammalia; order Rodentia; family Muridae; genus Rattus; species Rattus norvegicus. Next base: position 126,532,016 of record NC_141539.1, on the reverse strand, counting down.
TAGGTAATTTTAAAGAATGTGTTTATTTTTATTTTGTATCTATGAGTGTTTTGCCTGCATGTATCTGCACCATGTGTCTGCCCACAGTGCCCATAGTGGTTTTTAAATCCCCTGGAACTCAATGGCACGTGTAAGCCATCATATGAGGGTTGGAAATCAAACAAGTTCCTCTACAAAAATGCCAAGTTCCCTTAACCACTGAGCAATCAATCTCTCCAGCCCCTATTTCAGGTACTAATTCAAGCCAAAAACTTTTACACCAAATATTATATATTTTATATATTTTATATTTCCCCATAACTATTTTAAAATGTGTGAAGCTAGGCCTCAGCAAGTTAGGACAATTTCTACCAAGACGGCCACCTGAGACCATGATCAACAGAGTAGAGAATGGAGGAGAGAATTTAGAACCAAATCCCACAAGTGGTCCTTTTGACCTTCCCAAGAGCACCATCTAATGTGTATGCACACCCACACTCATCTGCAGACACAGTCTCTCTCCTCTCTCTCTCTCTCTCTCTCTCTCTCTCTCTCTCTCTCTCTCTCTCTCTCTCTTTCAAAACGAAACACATGTGAGGAGTGAGGGTTAATGAGATGGCTCAGTAGGTATAAGTACTTGCCATGCAACTCAGATGACCCAAGCTTGGCCTCTGGATCCCACAGTTGAAAGAGAGAATTAACTCCCAAAAGTGACTCTATCACCTGCACATGCCCACCATGGCATCCATACATGCACATTTGAACACACACACACATACACTCAACAAGAATGAATTAGTAAATAATTATAAGAACTTTTAAGAATTTTAAGTATGTGAAACCAAAACGTCCAAGTCTAAAGTTTCTCTGAAGTAATGGGATGTATTAAGCCATTAGAGATACTAGCTAAAAAGGACAGGGTCCTGGGGCAACTACAGGCAGCATGGCAAGGGAGTTATTGAACAGAGGAAGGCATAGAGTGTGTATATTAAAAGTCCTAGATTAGGGGTTGGGGATTTAGCTCAGTGGTAGAGCACTTGCCTAGCAAGTGCAAGGCCCTGGGTTCGGTTCCCAGCTCCGAAAAAAAGAAAAAAAAAAGATAAAAGTCCTAGATTATAGATGAGACCAGTGGGAGAACTCACAGCAGGGCTATGTTGAGCTAGATGAATGATCAACAAGAAGTACTTGTTGTTTGAGGTTGCCAAACCTATTAATTGTCCTATTAAACAGGACAGTAGTGCAGCTGCTAGTGACCAATAAGATTTAAGTAAGGTTTCAATGTATATATACTTACACGCATATGCATGCATGAATTCTCAGTGTCACCAATGGTCAGCAGACAAGTCTTGGTGGATAGGAATCAGGTTTAGTGTGTATCCTGTAGAAGGAAGGGCTACTTCCTTAAAGCTCTGTCATCCCATGCTCAGAGCTTGTGGGGGTTCCTGATGTCAACTTGACAAATAAAAATCACCTGGGGAAAAGGCCTCTGAGCATGCTTCTGAGGGATTTGTGTATGCATTCATATTGTTCTCTGCTTCTTGGCTGTGGATGAAATGCCCATCTGCTTCACCAGAATAGACATTGCCTTGAACTGTGAGCTAAAATAAACTTTTCTTTCTATACATTGCTCTTGTCAGGGTATTTGTCACAGGAGCAATGAGAGAACTAAGACAAGTCAAAAGAGTATCTGTGGGCAGAGAAGTCAGTAGGGTTGCAGGCTGGACATGATAAGGAATTGCCTATGCCTTCTCTAGAACACAATAGTGGATTTTGACATCATACTAGTTTACTAAAGAAGTCTAAATATGCCAAAGTTAAAGAAATGTGTACTGGAGAAAAGCAGAAGAGAGGGATGAAGGCAGTGTGGAACACTGGGAAGAGAAACAGAGAAAGAGGTATGAGTCTGTCTTTAGAGCACTGACATGTTTTAGGTTTCAATAGAGGATGAGTTGGAGCAGGAGAAATAATCAAGCAATTTCTGTCTAGGTGTGCTCTAGTTGCTCTTTCAGTGCTGGGACTACATGTTGGTTCAGAGCTCTCATGTTCCCAAAGCCAGAAGAGACAAACCAGGTCCTATGAGATGATTGCTCCTGTCTGTGTGCACAGTTCTTATTATCCCCTCTTCAGGTTTAGGGCAATGATTGAGAATGGAGTTCTGACCAGCATGTGGAGAGAGTGAGAGAAAACGCATCAGTTCCTCTTTCTTTCCACCTTCATTTTTGAAAAGGCCTGAGATAGGTTAGGTACTGTGGGGTTTCAGGCCTCCTACTCCATAATAGAGATCTCTGGAGACTCTGTGAGAGATTTGTGAAGTCAGGTGCCAACCCAGACAAAGTGACAGGTGCCTCGCTGAGCCTGAAACATCCATTCTATAGCCCTAAATGAAGGCCTCTCTCCCTCTTCCCATTGATTGGATTTTGCAGAAGGTGCAGTCCTTCCCATCTGACTTCCCAAATTCCTCACCCTTTGTGCACCCCTCCTCTCATCAGTCCTGGAAATTATTCCCACATCGTGTCTTGCAAATCTTCAGTCTTGGACATCAGTTACTTTGAACATTGCCCTGGGATATAATTGTGTCAGCATCAGCTTTGGTCGTGTCCCAGAGCCTGACCTCTCTTAATACATGCACTTAGTCACATAGTAAGCTGTCTGGATTGTTTTGATTTTATTAACCTTTGTTTTGTGTTTGTGAGGCTCTATGATTACACACATAGACCACGGTGCATGTGTGGGGAACAGAGAACAACCTTTGAGAGTAAGGTGTCTCCATCTAAACTATGGGTCCCCAGAACGGGACTCAGGTCATCTGTATTGTAAAGAGCAAATGCCTTTATCCTAGACCTTTATTTTTCACAAGCCTTAGCTTTGGAAAAGGGGTCACCAAAAGGCAGACAAGCAGGAGTCAATCTTTGGGATGAGAGACCCAGCATCTGATGTTTCTATGAAGCCCTAAGATATCTGTGTATGGAAAATGGAGCATCATTTTTATTCCCTATAGGATTGATAACTTGTTCATGGACATTCTTTGAACAATTAATATGTGCATGCAAAGTTAAGCAGGTGTCTGGCCCAAAGTAAAGGACAGATCTGAAATGTAGGTGGGAGTGCCAGGCTTTTGTCTTTCTAGTTTCCTGGTGGACCTTAGTGGAAGTTGATGCTTTTTAACAAAAGACGTCTCTAGGTGCCTGTTGTGGAATGTCAAGATAGATATCCAAATTCTCATCCCATTTGAGTCACTCTTCAGACATCTGCAAGTTCAAGTAAATGCTTTTAGCAAAGCTTTTAAGGATCTACAGCTAAGGAGCACGCACACTGTTACTGCCCACACTTTGGTAGAAGTCGATCTACAGAAATCCAAATGTAAAGATATTATATTATAAAACTTCACAGTGTTTAATCTCCATGGGTAACACTTACTATTAAGAGAAAAGGGGCCCAGAATTTCTTTGTCTTTTGTGCTCTGCCTCGGAATTGCCTCTGTGTGGGTACAAGTCTAATAAACAATGCTAGGAGATGCCAGAGTGAAGAAAGGCTTTCTTCTTCCAGCAAGTAAGAATCCAGTCAAAGTAATTTCCTAAGCAATGTCTCTGCAGAAAACGGAAGCAGAAAAAGTCTTTACTGAAAAAAATTATACATACTTCACCTAAGACTGTTGTAAGAAGGGAACATTTTTGAGCAAGTTCAGTTCAAGTTCAAGGTTGTGCATTGTTCATAACTGGGCATGGCAACTAGAAATATCACAGGACAGAACACAAAGTATTACATCAAAGTCTCCCCTAGATAACCTAAAAAGTGTGAGTCAGAGAGGCTGGTATGTTTTTCTGCTTCCTTAAATGTCTTTGAAGGAGGTCATCACAAATATCGCTACAGATCTTTGAAGGAGCACTCATGTGCTCTTGCAGAGAACTGAGTTCAGTTCCCAGAACACACAAAACTTTGCAAGGATACTAGTAGTCATTTAACAGGCATCAGCTTCCTCTGCTCCATAGTTGTAGGTAATTTTACTGGAAACATAACCAGTAGTTCCCAAGAGACCTTGCTATCCATCTGAGAACCTGGGTAAGAAGGGAGGAATGGGAGAGAAAAAATATTCTCTGAGGAAAATGTTTCTGAAGGTAAATTTTTCTAAGGATTATTAAAATTGCCAATCATTATTAACTTGTTTGTATAGTTTTTGTTATGTAATAATGTTAACTGTTGGCACTGATTCCATAGGTATGTCAACATATCCTATCCCTCCAGTCTCTGTGATGATTGGAAACCCATCGTTGTTGGATGTTAAGGCACAAGGTTTCTTTGACCTCTTTTTTAATTATTATCTAAACATTCACGTATCTGGCAAATTTTTTCTAAAAGTAAGAATTTTTTGTCATTATTATTACAAAACAGTTTATTAGATAAGAAAATGTTGGCTTAGAGCTGTGAAATACAAACTTAATCCTTCTACCCAGAATAAGTAAGCACATTTAACATGTGTGGTATTTTATATGGCAGGGTGGATAAAAGTTAGAAATATGTGATCTGGTCAGAAATGGTACATACCTTTCATTCCAACACTCTGGGGGCAGGAGCATACAGATATATCAGAGTCTAAGGCTAGCCTGGTCTACATACTTAGATCCAGGCCACAAGGACTACATAGTAAGAGAATCTTAAAAGAAGAAAAAATACTTTTATGTTTTACATTTTTAAACCTCTTTTCTAAGTTAATGTTTTGTGTTCTCTAAATTGTTAATCATGAGGTCTCTCTATTTCCCCTCTTTTTTCTTTCCCCCATCCTCTACCCCTTATTATTTCATATTTTACCTTAATAGTTTGAACTTCAAACCTCACTCTACATTATTTTTGGTCATTTTACTCTATATGATTATTGATAGTATAGTACTTGGCCTTAATATATTTTATTATATTTATGATTTAGTTTGATGATTCCACTAATATATCAGTTTGTTTCTTCTTTCCTCTGTAATGCTAAGATTGTAATGGTGAGCTTTCACTATCAACTTGATATATTCTACAATCACCTGGGAAATGAGTCTCAATGAACTTCATATAGAGATCCTGCCTAAGAAAAATTCTTTTTATTAGGCTAACAGAGGGGACAATACTCACCCTCGATAGAGCAGGAGCATTTCATGGGCTGGACAATGGACTGAATAAAAAATGTAGGGGCTGGGGATTTAGCTCAGTGGTAGAGCGCTTACCTAGGAAGCGCAAGGCCCTGGGTTCGGTCCCCAGCTCCGAAAAAAAAGAACCAAAAAGAAAATGTATGACCTGAGCACTAAGCTGGGGAGGTTCATTCATTGTTCTCTTCTCTTTTTAAAGAGATTATATTTTTTATGCTTTTGCCTTCATGTATATACATATATGTGTGCCTGATGCTCTAAAAGGCCAAAAGAGGATGTTGGATACCCTGTACCTAGGATTACAGATAGTTGGGTGCTGCCATGTGGGTTCTGGGAACAGAATCAAGGTCCTGTACAAGAGCAATGGGCTCTCTTAACCATGGAGCCACTCTGTAGTCCTTGCTGTCTACTCTTGCCTGTACAGGGCATGTAACTATCTATATTCAGGTTCCTGACACATTGATCTCCCTATGATGATAAGCCAGAACTGTTAGCTGAAAGCCAAGTAACCACTTTCCCTTTTAAGATGCTTGTATCAAGGGGTTTGTTTGTTTGTTTGTTTGTTTGTTTCACCTCAAGAAGAACAAAAACTAAAGCAGAGGGTTAAAGCTCTCTACCAAAAAGAATCCCAGATAAAATCAGACAACATATCCATCCCAGTAGATACACAATCACATCTCAAAAACACAATGTGAAAAGACACAGAATACCTCTAAAAGATCCCAACTCTTGAGTCACCAGATTTAAAGATATCAAAATAGTTAAAGACCCAGGACAGAGATTCCAAAGGAAATGTTTAAAACTGACCAGAAATCTGAAGGAGGACTCAAGTAAGCATATGAATAAAAAAAATGTCAGTTCTGGTGCTCAAAAAGATAGTTGGTATCATGGACAAGAAATTTAATCAAGAAAAGGAGATTTTGCAAATAAAAAACTACTAGAAATACTGGAGATGAAAATTTTAAATGCATCAAATAAAAACATAGTGGAAAGGATTGCCAGTAGTGTTGACCTAGCAGAAGAAAGAACATGTGAGAATGAAGATCATGTCTTGGAAATAATACATTCACACAGCAATTAAAGGCAAAAGTAACCAGTCACACATGCCTTAATTTTCAAGGACTCTGTGACTTGAAAGTTTGATCATGAAACCAAGTTCAAGAATACATAGGATAGGAAAAGAAACTGAGGTGCAATCAAATTGCATAGGAAATTTGTTCAAAGAAATTATAGAAGAAAATTTCTTCCAAATAGAGGATGATATGAACATCCAAATTTTTTATTGGTTATTTTATTTACCTTTCAAATGTTATCCCCTTTCCTGGTTTTCTCTCAGCAAACCTCCTATCCCATTCCCCTCCCCTGCTTCTATGAGGGTGGTCCCCTACCCACCCACTTACCCCCCACCTCATTGCCCTGTTATTCCCCTACACAGATGCATCGAACCTTCACAGAACCAAGGGCCTCCCCTCCCACTAATGCCAGATAAGGTCATCCTCTGACTCATATGTGGCTGGAGCCACTGGTCGCTCCATGTGTAGCTTTGGTTGATGATTTTGTCCCTGGGAACTCTGGTGGTGTCCGGTTTGTTGATATTGTGGTTCTTCCTATGGAGTTGCAACCCCATAAACTCCTTCAGTGCTTTCTCTAATTCTTCCATTGGGATACCTAGGCAGAGTCCACTGGTTGGCTGTGAGTATCCACATATGTATTGGTATGGATCTGACAAAGCCTCTGAGGAGACAGCTATATCAAGCTCCTGTCAGCAAGCACTTCTTGCTATCAACAATGGTGTCTGGGTTTGGTGTCTGCATATGGGATGGATTCTCAGGTGGTGCAGTTTCTGGATGTCCTTTCCTTCAGTCTCTGCTCCATACTTTGTCCCCATATTTCCTTTAGACAGGAGCAATTCTAGGTTAAATTTTTGGAGATGAGTAGGTGGCACCATTTCTCATCCAGGGGCCTTGCCTAATCTCTGGAAATTGTCTCTACAGTTTTTCTCTCCAATTTATTGGGTGTTTCAGCTAATGTCATCCCCGCTGGGTCCTGGGAGCTTCTTGTTTTCCTGGCATCTGTGACTTACCAGTGGCTACCCCAGTTCCCATCCCCCATTGCAACACACCTCTGATCAGTTTCCTGACCCTCGAAATATCACCCTGTCTTCTCCCATACATGAACCTGCTCCCTTTTCCCCTCCCCTTCTCTTTCCCTTCCCCTCCTATCTTTTTCCCAAGTCCCTCCTGCCCTCTACCTCCTGTGACTATTTTGTTCCCCCTTCTTTTTTTATTGAATATTTTTATATTTACATTTCAAATGTTATTCCCTTTCCCGGTTTTCTGGACATAAGCCCCATCCCATCCCCCTCCCTTCTTCTATAAGTGTGTTGCCCTCCCCATTCACCCCTCCTTCCAGCCTCCCCCTGACATTCCCTTACACTGGTGGTCCCACCTTAGCTGGACCAAGGGCTTCTCCTCCTATTGGTGTCCAACAAGGCTATCCTCTGCTACATATGCAGTGGGAGACGTGGGTCAGTCCATGTCTTTGGGTAGTTATTTAGTCCCTGGAAGCTCTGGTTGGTTGGTATTGTTGTTTTTATGGGGTTGCAAGCCCCTTCAGCTCTTTCAATCCTTTCTCTAATTCCTACAACAGGAGTCCCCATTCTCAGTTCAGTGGTTTGCTGCTATCATTTGCCTCTGTATTTGACATGCTCTGGCTGTGTCTCTCAAGAGACATCTATATCTGGTTCCTGTCAACATGCCCTTCTTAGCTTCATCAATCTTATCTAGTCTTGGTAGCTGTATACATATATATATATGGGGCACATGTGGGACAGGCTTTGTTCTCCCTTCTAAGAAAGATTGGCACATCTCAACAAAACCAGGAGCTGGTTCTTTGAGAAAATTAACAAGATAGATAAACCCTTAGCCAGACTAACCAGAGGGCACAGAGACAGAATTCAAATTTACAAAATCAGAAATGAAAAGGGAGACATAACAACACAATCTGAGGAAATTTAAAAAGTCATCATATCTTACTACAAAAGCCTATACTCAACAAAACTGGATAATCTGGATGAAATGGACAATTTTCTAGATAGATACCAGGTACCAAAGTTAAATCAGGATCAAATAAACCATCTAAACAGTCCCATAACCTCTAAAGAATAGGTGCAGTTATTAAAAGTTCCCCAACCAGAAAGAGCCCAGGACCCAATGATTTTAGTGCAGAATTCTATCAGACTTTCAAAGAAGACCTAATACCACTACTTCCCAAACTATTCCACTAAATAGAAACAGAAGGAACTCTACACAATTCCTTCTATGAACCAAAGTTATGTTTATACCTAAACCACATAAAGACCCAACAAAGAAAGAAACTTCAGACCAATTTCCCTCACAAACATCCAAATTCAATAGAGATAGGACTTAAGTATCTAAGTCACGACATATATGACATACTAATATGAGAAAACTAGCAATATCTAATACTTCAAGACAAACACTATGTATGCTCACTTGGGGAAGTGTTTGTTAGGCATGTATGAAGCCCAGGGTTATAACCCAGTACCATATACACCAGGCATGTTAATGCACACTTATAGTCCCATCACTTGAAAGGTCAAGGAAAAGAGAAAAAACAATTCATGCAAGTTGTCCTCTGAGCTGCACACAACTCTCTCTCTCTCTCTCTCTCTCTCTCTCTCTCTCTCTCTCTCTCTCTCTCTCTCACACACACACACACACACACACACACACTCCACACACACACACAAAAAAAACACACCACACGAGTGTAAGAAAAAACTAACAAACACAAAATGAGACAACTTGTGACATGAATTTTGTATACCTGACTTGATGTTTTATATCTCTCTAACTTGTCATTTAGTTGTTTTCTTGTTCTAGCATGTTATATGCTTAATAAAGTCATGCATTTATAACCAAAAATACAACTACCATAGATCATTCTCTGGATCTTTAAAAACAGTATAGTTTGGATGTTTCTGGGGTACTAAATTTCATTTTTGGATCTTTACAGGGTTCCACTACACTAGCACTGATTTTTTGGGAGGGATCAGTTTCATGCTTGGTTATATCACTGCTCCCAACCATAAAGAGCAGCTGCAGTTACCTCAGGACTATGCAGCACCGTCCTGGCAGGAACATACCACCTGAAGACTGGATTAGTGGAGTTCACAAGGACAGCCATGGTTTCAATATGATCAAAACTCTGCCGGTAAGAAATCTAGCTATAGCACCTTTTTTTTTTCCTTTTCTTTTTTTTTCGGAGCTGGGGACCGAACCCAGGGCCTTGCGCTTGCTAGGCAAGTGCTCTACCGCTGAGCTAAATCCCCAACCCTAGCTATAGCACATTAAAAAGAACAAGCGATGTATGTGTTATGGGTGCTACTATGGCCATTCTATGTTAGGATTTCTGGTCTGAGAGACTCTAGCGTTCCATCACATTTCAAACTCTGGATCACCTGGAGAAGATGATGGTAATGATTCATTTCTATTCTGTTTTCTTGTTTTTTATATTTTTTTCTTTTCTTTGATTTGGATATTCTCTTTATTTACATTTCAACTATTATCCCCTTTCCCACTTTTCCCTGGGGAAAACCCCTATCCCATCCCCCTTCTCTCTGCTTCTATGAGGGTGTTCCCCACACACCCACTCCCTCCCATCTCCCCACCATGGCACTCCCCTACACTAGGGCATCGCTCCTTCATAGGACCAAAGACTCTCCTCTCATTGGTGGCCAACAAGGCTGTCCTCTGCTACATATGCACCTGGAGCCATGGGTCGCTCCATATGTACTCTTTGGTTGATGGTTTCCTCCCTGAGAGCTCTGGGGTGTTTGATTTGTTGATATTGTTGTTTTTCCTATGAGGTTGCAAAACCCATCAGCTCCTTCAGTCTTTTTAACTCCTTTGTTGGGATCCCCAGGCAAAATCTGATGATTGGCTACAAGCATCCACCTCTGTATTTGTCAAGTTCTGGCAGAGCCTCTCAGGAGACAACTATATCAGGCTCCTGTCAGGCTCCTTCTTGGCACGATAGTGTCTGGGTTTGGTGACTGTATATGGGGTAAATCCCTAGGTGGGGCGCACTCTGGGTGGGGGTGGCCTTTCCTTGAGTTTCTGCCCCACATTTTGTCTCCGTATTTCCTCCTGTGAGTAGTTTGTTACCCTTCTAAAAATGACTGAAGTATCCACATTTTGTTATTCCTATCTCTTGAACTTCATGTGGTCTATGGATTGTATCTTGGGTATTCTGAGCTTTTGATACTATCCACTTATCAGTGAGTGCATGTCATGTGTGTCTTTTGTGATTGAGTTACCTCACTGAGGATAATTTTTTCCAGTTGCATCCATTTGTCTAAGAATTTCATGAAGTCATTGTTTTTAATAACTGAGTAGTATTCCATTGTGTAGATGTACCACATTTTCTGTATTCATTCCTCTGTTGAAGGACATCTGGATTCTTTCCAGCTTCTGGCTATTATAAATAAGACTTCTGAACATAGTGGAGTATGTGTCCTTGTTATCTATTGGAGCATCTTTTGGGTATAAGTCCAGGAATGGCATAGCTTGGTCCTCAGGTACTTCTATGTCCAATTTTCTGAGGAACCTACAGACTGATATCCAGAGTGGTTGTATCAGCTTGCAAACCCACCAACAATGGAGGAGTATTCCTCTTTCTCCACATCCTCACCAACATCTATTGTCACCTGAGTTTCTGATTTTAGCCACTCTGACTAGTGTGAGGTGGAATCTCAGGGTTGTTTTGATTTGCATTTCTCTGATGACTAAGGATATTGAGCATTTCTTTAGGTACTTCTCAGCCATTCAGTATTCCTCAGCTGAGAATTCTTTGTTTACCTCTGTACCCCATTTTAATAGAATTATTTGATTCTCTGGAGTATAACTGCTTGAGTTCTTTCTATATATTGGATATTAGCCCTCTATCAGATGTAAGATTGGTAAAGAGCTCTTCCCAATCTGTTGGTTGCCATCTTGTCCTATTGACAGTTTCCTTTGCCTCCAGAAGCTTTGCAATTTTATGAGGTTCTATTTGTTGTTTCTTGATCTTAGAGCATAAGCCATTGGTGTTCTGTTCAGAAAATTTTCTCCAGTGCCCATGTATTTGACACTCTTCCTCACTTTTTCTTTTATTAGTTTGCATGTATCTGGTTTTAGGTGGAAGTCCTTGATACACTTGGACTTGAGTTTTGTACAGGGCAATAAGAGTGGATCGATTTGCATTCTTCTACATGCTGACCTCCAGTTGAACCAGCACCATTTGTTGAAAATGCTCTTTTTTCCATTGGATGGTTTTAGTTCTTTTCTCAAAGATCAAGTGACCATAGGTGTGTGGGTTCATTTCTGGAGCTTCAATTCTATTCCATTGATCTACGTGCCTGGCTCTGTACCAATACCATGCAGTTTTTATCACGATTGCTCTGTAACACACTTTAAGGTCAGAGATGGTCATTCCCCCAGAATTTTTCTTATTGTTGAGAATTGTTTTCGCTATCCTTGGTTTTTTGTTATTCCAAATGCATTGGAGAATTGCTCTATCTAACTCTATGAAGACTTAGGTTGGAATTTTCATTGGGATTACTTCAAGTTTGTAGATTGCTTTTGGCAATTACTATATTAATTCTGTCAATCCATGAGCATGGGAGGTCTCTCCATCTTCTGAGATCTTCGATTTCTTTCTTCAGAGGCTTGAAGTTCTTGTCATACAGATCTTTCACTTGCTTGGTTAGAGTCACACCAAAGTATTTTTTACCATTTGTGACAATCGTGAAGCATATCTTTTCCCTACTTTGAGTTAATTTTATATTGCCACTGTGCTGAAGTTGTTTATCAAGTTTAGTAGTTCTCTGATGGAATTTTTGGGGTCACTTAAGTATACTATCATATCATCTGCACATAGTGATATTTTGACTTCTTCCTCTCCAATTTGTATCCCTTTGACCTCCTTTTGTTGTCCAATCGCTCGGGCCAGGATTTCGAGTATTATATTGAATAGGTTTGGAGAGAGTAGGCAGCTTTATCTAGTCCCTGATTTTAGTGGCATTGCTTCAGGTTTCACTCCATTTAGTTTGATGATGGCTACTGGTTTGCTATATATTGCTTTTGCTATGTTTAGTTATGGGCCTTAAATTCCAAATCTTTCCAAGACTTTTACCCTCAATGAGTGTAGAGTTTTGTCAAATGTTTTCTCAGCACCTAATGAGATAATCTTGTGGGGTTTTTTCTTTGAGTTTTTTGATATAGTGGATTACACCGATGGGTTTTTGTATATTGAAACATCCATGCATCCCCAGGATGAAGCCTACTTGATCATGGTGAATGATTATGTTGATGTGCTCTTGGATTCTGTTTGCAAGAAATTTATTGAGTATTTTTGCATTGATATTCATAAGGGAAGTTGGTCTGAAGTTCTCTTTCTTTGTTGGGTCTTTGTGTGGTTTAGATATAAGCATAACTGTGGCTTTATAGAAGGAATTCAGTCATGCTCTGTTTGTTTCTATTTTGTCAAATAGTTTGGACAGTATTGGTACTAGATCTTCTTTGAAGATCTGATAGAGTTCTCCACTAAACCTTCTGGTCCTGGACTTTTTTTTTTTTTTGGTTGGGAAAATTTTAATAACTGCTCCTATTCCTTTAGGGGTTATGGGACTGTTTAGATGGTTTATCTGATCCTGATTTAACTTTGGTACCTTGTATCTGACTAGAAAATGTCCATTTCATCCAGATATTCCAGTTTTGTTGAGTATAGGCTTTTGTGTTAGGATCTAATGACTTTTTAATTTCCTCAGTTTCTGTTATGTCTCCCTTTTCATTTCTGATTTTGTTAATTCGGATATGTCTCTGTGCCCTCTGGTTAGTCTAGCTAGGGGTTTATCTATCTCGCTAATTTTCTCAACGAACCAGCTCCTGGTCTTGTTGATTCTTTGTATAGTCCTTTTTGTTTCTGCTTTGTTGATTTCAGCCCTGAGTTTGATTATTTCCTGCCATCTACTACTCTTGGGAGTATTTGCTTCTTTTTGTTCTAGAGCTTTCAGGTGAGGTGTGTTGTCAAGCTGCTAGTGTGTGTTCTCTCCAGTTTTTTTGGAGGCACTCAGAGCCATGAGTGCCTCCTCTTAGCTCTGCTTTCATTGTGTCCCCTAAGTTTTGGTATGCTGTGCCTTCATTTTCATTATTTTTTTTTCAAAGATGAGGACCGAACCCAGGGCCTTGGGCTTGCTAGGCAAGCGCTCTACCACTAAGCTAAATCCCCAACCCCTTCATTAAATTTTTAAAAGTCTTTAATTTCTGTCTTTTTTCTTCTTAAAAGTGATCATTGAGTAGAGCATTGTTCAGCTTCCATGTGTATGTGGGCTTTCTGTTGTTTTTAGGTGATTCATTTCTAAACTTGAAAACTTTCTGAAATAATTGTTTTTCTCACTAACTTTTCTCATCACAAGTAAAAATTATTAATAGGATGATGGTCTGATCATGGGTGTCTGTAATACATGCAGCTATTTTGGCTTACAATGACTAGTCTCATGCGAATGTATCTGACTGTTACTATTTCTCTTTGAGTTTAGGTCTTTTGTTTTCTTTGTTTTTCCTCAGGAAAAGTCTCAAAATGTTAAAGTTTCAATTTTCCTGTGAACAATCCCATTTCAGTATAATAATTTTGCTTTTGTTTTCAGAGTATCTGTGAGTCTTTTAATTTTGTGTTTGTGTATATGGGGTGGCCAGTACAGACATGTGGAAGTGTGTGTGCAGGTGTGTGTTTGCAGGTGTGCTTACCAATGCAGGTTTATGTATAGCCAGTAGTTAACAACACAATGTTTTCCTCAACTCTTTCTCTGCCTTATTACTGAGGGAAGGTGTCACATTGAGCCTAGATGTCACCATCTTCCCTAGATTAGCCAACAACTCCCAGGATCAGTCTCTTCTGCCCTCAGCATTGGGCTGATGGGTTAGTGATACCACAGTTGGTTTGCACTTGGGTATTAAGATCCAAATGCAGTCAGTTACTCACACTTGAGTGGCACACACTACCCATTGAGTCATATGCCAGCCATTTATTTAGTTGTGAATTTTCATAAGTGGGGAGCCTGGTGACTATTTTAAAACTAAAAATTAGCTGATGTGGCATTTAGGTCTGTGACAGAGAACAAATAATCAAAATTTGAAACTATTCTAACTGCATCACTGAGACTCTTCACTAAAAATGCTTAGACACACCCTGCATTAACTTTATGAAAGCTATTTTATTTACTAAAAATCCACTTTCAGGATTATTGGATCATGTTACTTTTGATGTGTTTGGTGTGGTGGGTGCCATGTGTATGAATGTGTTTGTAGCGGGCACAGGAGGCCTTCTTTTGATTCTGCTGCTCTGAGATTATCCATTCCCCATGTCTTCATAGGTGTAGTTAACATACTCAGGAGGTAGTTTTCCTTCTAGCACTTTCTATAGGGTCCAATTTGTAGATACATAGTGATGAACTTTAACTTTATCAAAGGAATATCTTATTTTATCCATCTATGGTGGTCAGACCTTTTGATGGATCACTTCTCTGGGCTGGCATCTGTGGTCTCTAAAATGCACATCTATCCAGGCCCTTCTGGCTTTTAGAGTCTTCATTTGAGATATCAAGTATATCTCTGAATGTTCTGCCCCTATATCCTAATGTACTTGGTCATTTTCCCATGCTACTTTTAACAGTATTTCATTGTTCTATGTGTTTAGTGTTTGATTATTACATGATAAGGGTACTTTATTTTCTGGTCCAATGTATTTGGTGTTCCTTATGCATTTTGTACCTTTATAGGCATCTATTTTTTTCAGTTAGTTTGTTGAAAATATTTTCTGGATATTTGAGCTAGGCTTCTTCTTCTTTTTACATCTATTATGCTTATGTTTAGTTTTTTCATAGTGTCCCGCATTTTCTGGATGTTTTCTGTCAGAATTTTTTAGATTTAACATTATTTTAATTGACATCAATTTATTTTATCATATCTTCAATACCTAAGATTCTCTTTTCCATTTCTTATATTCCTTTGAAGAAGCTTGCCTCTGTAGTTCCTCTTCAAATCTAAATATTCATTTCCATGAAACCCTTGGCTTGGGTTTTCTTTACAGATCTTGTTTCCAATTTCAAGTCTTCAGTGGTTTTGGTTTTTTTTTTTTTTTAATTAAATTGAGTATTTCTTTTTTTTTTTTTTGGTTCTTTTTTTCGGAGCTGGGGACCGAACCCAGGGCCTTGCGCTTCCTAGGTAAGCGCTCTACCACTGAGCTAAATCCCCAGTCCCAACTTGAGTATTTCTTATATACATGTCGAGTGTTATTCCCTTTCTCGGTTTCCAGGCAAACATCCCCCTCCCCCTTCCCCTTCTTTATGGGTGTTCCCCTCTCCATCCTCCCCCCAACAATCATGTTCACTGGGGGTTCAGTCTTAACAGGACCCAGGGCTTCCCCTTCCACTGGTGCTCTTACTAGGATATTCATTGCTACCTATGAGGTCAGAGTCCAGGGTCAGTCCATGTATAGTCTTTAGGTAGTGGCTTAGTCCGTGGAAGCTCTGGTTGCTTGGCATTGTTGTACATATGGGGTCTCAAGCCCCTTCAAGCTCTTCTAGTTCTTTCTCTGATTCCTTCAACGGGGGTCCTATTCTCAGTTCAGTGGTTTGCTGCTGGCATTCGCCTCTGTATTTGCTGTATTCTGGCTGTGTCTCTCAGGAGCGATCTACATCCGGCTCCTGTCAGTCTGCACTTCTTTGCTTCATCCATCTTGTCTAATTGGATGGCTGTATATGTATGGGCCACATGTGGGGCAGGCTCTGAATGGGTGTTCCTTCATTCTCTGTTTTAATCTTTGCCTCTCTATTCCCTGCCAAGGGTATTCTTGTTCCCCTTTTAAAGAAGGAGTGAAGCATTCACATTGTGATCATCCGTCTTGAGTTTCATTTGTTCTAGGCATCTAGGGTAATTCAAGCATTTGGGCTAATAGCCACTTATCAATGAGTGCATACCATGTGTGTTTTTCTGTGATTGGGTTACCTCACTCAGGATGATATTTTCCAGTTCCAACCATTTGCCTACGAATTTCATAAAGTCATTGTTTTTGATAGCTGAGTAATATTCCATTGTGTAGATGTACCACATTTTCTGTATCCATTCCTCTGTTGAAGGGTATCTGGGTTCTTTCCAGCTTCTGGCTATTATAAATAAGGCTGCGATGAATATAGTGGAGCACGTGTCTTTTTTATATGTTGGGGCATCTTTTGGGTATATGCCCAAGAGAGGTATAGCTGGATCCTCAGGCAGTTTAATTATATCCTTACATTGTGTTTTTACAGATTTTTTTCTCATCTTTATTAAATTGGGTATTTCTTATTTACATTTCAAATGTTATTCGCTTTCCTGGTTTACAGGCCAACATCCCCCTAATCCCTCCGCCTCCCCTTCTGTTGTGGTTTGCCCTGAAGTTTTCTGTATTTTGATGCTAGTTCTACGGCCCCAAGGACAGCTGCTTAGTCTCATACTCAGAACTCAGGTGACTTCACCTGAATTTGTAAAGTACAGGTGAGGGGCTGGTACAGGATAGAAGAAGGCCTATCATTGGAGGAGAAGGAAGGATGGGCAGGAGAGAAGTTTGAAGGAAGAGGAGGAGACTAGGACAGAAAGGAAAGAGAAAGGGAGAGGAGACAGGAAGAGGAGAGGGTGAGAAGCCATGGCAGGTAATGTTAAGATTCTGCTCTGTGTATTTACAGGTTGTTATCAATGTTCCTAAGGGATGGATGGTACCAGGCTTTCTATGTTTACGTGGTCAATTATATCTTACCAATTGGGTCAAAGATTATTGGGGTTGTGTGTTCTTTTATGTGAGGGTTTGAGTGTAAGAAAGTGTGCAGCTGGGATGTGTTTCCGCCAAAATAATTAGCAGATATCTTGGGACACCCCGGTGCGGACTTAGCGGGTAAAAGACAACTATAATTATTTTATTTATATATTTTTACAACAACACCCTTCTATAGGTGTTCCCCATCCTATCCCCATTACTGCCCTCCCGCAGAGAATCCCATTCACTAGGGGTCCAGCCTTGGCAAGACTAAGGGCTTCCTCTTCCACTGGTGCCCTTACTAGGCTATTCATTGCTACTTATGCAGTTGGAGCCCAGGGTCGGTCCATGACAGTCTTTGGGTAGTGACTTTGTCCTTGGAAGATCTGGTTGGTTGGCATTGTTGTTCATATGGGGTCTCAAGCCCCTTCACCTCTTTTGGTCCTTTCTCTGATTCCTTCAACAGGGGCCCCATTTTAAGTTCAGTGGTTTGCTGCAGGCATTCGACAATGTTTTTGCCATATTTTGACTATGTCTGTCAGGAGAGATCTACATCGGTTCCTGTCAGTCTGCACTTCTTTCCTTCATCCATCTTATCTAGATTAGTGGCTGTATATGTATGGGCTACATGTGGGGTATTCCTTCTGCCTCTGTTTTAAACATTGCCTCCCTATTCCCTGCCAACGGTATTCTTGTTCCCCTTTTAAAGAAGGAGTGAAGCATTCGCATTTTGACCGGCTGTCTTGAGTTTCATGAGTTCTGTGCATCTAGGGTAATTCAAGCATTTGGGCTAATAGCCACTTATCAATGAGTGCATACCATGTGTGTTTTTCTGTGATTGGGTTACCTCACTCAGGATATCTTCCAGTTCCCTCCATTTGCCTATGAATTTCATAAAGTCGTTGTTTTTGATAGCTGAGTAATATTCCATTCTGTAGATGTACCACATTTTCTGTATGCATTCCTCTGTTGAAGGGCTTCTGGGTTCTTTCCAGATTCTGGATATTATAAATAAGGCTGCTATGAACATAGTGGAGTATGTGTCTTTGTTATATGTTGGAGCATCTTTTGGGTATATGCCCAAGAGAGGTATAGCTGGGTCCTCAGGTAGTACAATGTCCAATTTTCTGAGGAACCTCCAGACTGATTTCCAGAATGGTAGTACCAGTCTGCAATCCCACCAACAATGGAGGAGTGTTCCTCTTTCTCCACATCTTCGCCAGCATTTGCTGTCACCTGAGTTTTTGATCTTAGCCATTCTCACTGGTGTGAGGTAAAATCTCAGGGTTGTTTTGATTTGCATTTCCCGTATGACTAAAGATGTTGAACATTTCTTTAGGTGTTTCTCAGCCATTCGGCATTCCTCAGCTGTGAATTCTTTGTCTACTTCTGAACTCCCATTTCTTAATAGGGTTATTTGTCTCCCTGCAGGCTAACTTCTTAAGTTCTTTGTATATTTTGGATATAAGGCCTCTATCTGTTGTAGGATTGGTAAAGATCTTTTCCCAATCTGTTGGTTGCCGTTTTGTCCTAACCACAGTGTCCTTTGCCTTACAGAAGCTTTGCAGTTTTATGAGATCCCATTTGTCGATTCTTGATCTTAGAACATAAGCCATTGGTGTTTTGTTCAGGAAATTTTTTCCAGTGCCCATGTGTTCAAGATGCTTCCCCAATTTTTCTTCTATTAGTTTGAGTGTATCTGGTTGGATGTGGAGGTCCTTGATGTACTTGGACTTAAGCTTTGTACAGGGTGATAAGCATGGATCGATCTGCATTCTTCTACATGTTGCCCTCCAGTTGAACCAGCACCATTTGCTGAAAATGCTGTCTTTTTTCCATTTGGATGGTTTTGGCACCTTTGTCAAAGATCAAGTGACCATAGGTGTGTGGGTTCATTTCTGGGTCTTCAATTCTATTCCATTGGTCTATCTGTCTGTCTATGTACCAATACCATGCAGTTTTTATCACTATTGCTCTGTAATACTGCTTGAGTTCAGGGATAGTGATTCCCCCATAAGTCCTTTTATTTTCGAGGATAGTTTTAGCTATCCTGGGTTTTTTGTTATTCCAGATGATTTTGCAAATTTTTCTGTCTAACTCTCTGAAGAATTGGATTGGTATTTTGATGGGGATGGCATTGAATCTGTAGATCGCTTTGGGTAAAATGGCCATTTTTATTATATTAATCCTGCCAATCCATGAGCATGGAAGATCTTTCCATCTTCTGAGGTCTTCTCCACTTTCTTTCTTCAGAGGCTTGAAGTTCTTATTATACAGATCTTTCACTTGCTTGGTTAAAGTCACATCGAGGTACTTTATATTATTTGGGACTATTATGAAGGGTGTCGTTTCCCTAATTTCTTTCTCGGCTTGTTTCTCTTTTGTGTAGAGGAAGGCTACTGATTTATTTGAGTTAATTTTATACCCAGCCACTTTGCTGAAGTTATTTATCAGGTTTAGTAGTTCTCTGGTGGAACTTTTGGGATCGTGTAAATATACTCTCATATCATCTGCAAATAGTGATATTTTGACTTCTTCTTTTCCAATGTATCCCCTTGATGTCCTTTTGTTGTCTGATTGCTCTGGCTAGAACTTCAAGAACTATATTGAATAAGTAGGGAGAGAGTGGGCAGCCTTGTCTAGTCCCTGATTTTAGTGGGATTACCTCAAGTTTCTCTCCATTTAGTTTAATGTTAGCAAATGGTTTGCTGTATATGGCTTTTACTATGTTTAGGTATGGGCCTTGAATTCCTATTCTTTCCAGGACTTTTATCATGAAGGGGTGTTGAATTTTGTCAAATGCTTTCTCAGCATCTAATGAAATGATCATGTGGTTTTGTTCTTTCAGTTTGTTTATATAATAGATCACATTGATGGTTTTCCATATATTAAATCATCCCTGCATGCCTGGGATGAAGTCTACTTGATCATGGTGGATGATTGTTTTGATGTGCTCTTGGATTCGGTTTGCCAGTATTTTATTGAGTATCTTTGCGTCAATATTCATAAGGGAAATTGGTCTGAAGTTCTCTTTCTTTGTTGGGTCTCTGTGTGGTTTAGGTATAAGAGTAATTGTGGCTTCATAGAAGGAATTCGGTAGTGCTCCATCTGTTTCAATTTTGTGGAATAGTTTGGATAGTATTGGTATGATGTCTTCTATGAAGGTCTCATAGAATTCTGCACTGAACCCTTCGGGACCTGGGCTTTTTTTTGGTTGGGAGACCTTTAATGACTGCTTCTATTTCCTTAGGAGTTATAGGGTTGTTTAAATGGTGTATCTGTTCCTGATTTAACTTCGGTACCTGGTATCTGTCTAGGAAATTGTCCATTTCTTGTAGATTTTCAAGTTTTGTTGAATATAGGCTTTTGTAGTAAGATCTGATGATTTTTTTGAATTTCCTCTGATTCTGTAGTTATGTCTCCCTTTTCATTTCTGATTTTGTTAATTTGGACACACTCTCTGTGTCCTCTGGTTAGTCTGGCTAAGGGTTTATCAATCTTGTTGATTTTCTCAAAGAACCAACTTTTGGTTCTGTTGATTTTTGTATAATCCTTTTTGTTTCTACTTGGTTGATTTCAGCACTGAGTTTGATTATTTCCTGCCTTCTACTCCGCCTAGGTGTATTTGCTTCTTCTTGTTCTAGAGCTTTTAAGTTTGCTGTCAAGCTGCTGATATATTCTCTCTCCTGTTTCTTTCTGCAGGCACTCAGAGCTATGAGTTTTCCTCTTAGCACAGCTTTCATTGTGTCCCATAAGTTTGGGTATGTTGTACCTTCATTTTCAGTAAATTCTAAGAAGTCTTTAATTTCTTTCTTTACCTTCCTTGGCCAGGTTATCTTTGAGTAAAACATTGTTCAACTTCTATGTATAAATGGGCGTTCTTCCCTTATTCTTATTGAAGACCAGCTTTAGCCATGGTGTTCTGATAGTACACATGGGATTATTTCTATCTTTCTGTATCTGTTGAGGCCTGTTTTATGATCTATTATATATTCAATTTTGGAGAAAGTACCATGAGGTGGTGAGAAGAAGGTTTATCCATTTGTTTTAGGATAGAATGTTCTATAAATATCTGTTAAGTCCATTTGGTTCATGACTTCTTTTAGTCTGTCTATATCTCTGTTTAATTTCTGTTTCCATGATATGTCCATTGATGAGAGTGGGGTGTTGAAATCTCCTACTATTATTGGGTGAGGTGCAATGTGTGCTTTGAGCTTTAGTAAGGTTTCTTTTATGTATGTAGGTGCCCTTGTATTTGGTGCATAGCTATTTAGGATTGTTCATCTTGGTTGATTTTTCCTTTGATGTATATGAAGTGTCCTTCCTTATCTTTTTTGATGACTTTTAGTTGAAAATCTTTTTTATTCAATATTAGAATGGCTACACCAGCTTGCTTCTTCAGACCATTTGCTTGGAAATTGTTTGCTAGCCTTTCACTCTGAGGTACTGTCTGTCTTTGTTTCTGGGGTGTGTTTCTGTAGGCAGCAGAATGCAGGGTCTTCATTGCATATCCATTTTGTTAAACTATGTCTTTTTATTGGGTAGTTGAGACCATTGATGTTGAGAGGTATTAAGGAATAGTGATTATTCCTTCCTGTTATATTCATATTTGGATAGGAGATTATGTTTGTATGCTTTTCTTCTCTTTGTTTTGTTGCCAAGATGATTAGTTTCTTGCTTTTTCTAGGGTGTAGCTTGCCTCCTTATGTTGGGCTTTACCATTTATTATCCTTTGTAGGGCTGGATTTGTAGAAAGATATTGTGTAAATTTGGTTTTGTCATGGAATATCTTGGTTTCTCCATCTATGTTAATTGAGAGTTTTGCTGGATACAGTAACCTGGACTGGCATTTGTGTTCTCTTAGGGTTTGTATAACATCTGTCCAGGATCTTCTGGCTTTCATAGTCTCCGGTAAGAAGTCTGGTGTGATTTTGATAGGTCTGCCTTTATATGTTACTTAACCTTTTTCCGTTACTGCTTTTAATATTCTTTCTTTGTTTTGTGCATTTGGTGTTTTGACTATTATGTGATGGGAGGAGTTTCTTTTCTGGTCCAATCTATTTGGAGTTCTGTAGGCTTCTTGTATGGTTATGGACATCTCTTTCTTTAGGTTAGTGAAGTTTTCTTCTATGATTTTGTTGAAGATATTTACTGGTCCTTTGAGCTGGGAGTCTTCACTCTCTTCTATACCTATTATCCTTAGATTTGATCTTCTCATTGAGTCCTGGATTTCCTGTATGTCTTGGACCCGTAGATTTTTCCGTTTTACATTATCTTTGACAGTTGTGTCAATGATTTCTGTGGAATCTTCTGCTCCTGAGATTCTCTCTTCTTTCTCTTGTATTCTGTTGGTGATGCTTATATCTATGGCTCCTTGTCTCTTCCTTTGGTTTTCAATATCAAGGGTTGTCTCCCTCTGTGCTTTCTTTATTGCTTCTATTTCCATTTTTAATTCCTTCACCTGTTTGATTGTGTTTTCCTGTAATGCTTTCAGGGATTTTTGTGATTTCTCTCTGTAGGCTTCTACTTGTTTATTTATGTTTTCCTGCATTTCTCTAAGGTTGTTCTTTATGTCTTCCTTAAAGTCCTCTATCATCATGATCAAATGTGATTTTAACTCTAGATCTTGCTTTTCTGGTATGTTTGGATATTCAGTGTTTGTTTGATGGGAGAATTGGGCTCTGATGATGCCATGTAGTCTTAGTTTCTGTTGCTTGGGTTCCTGCACTTACCTCTCGCCATCAGGTTATCTCTGGTGTTACCTTTTTCTGCTATTTCTGACAGTGGCTAGACCGTCCTATAGGCCTGTGTGTCAGGAGTGCTGAAGACCTGTTTTCCTGTTTTCTTTCAGCCAGTTATGGGAACAGAGTGTTCTGCTTTCAGGCATGTAGTCTTTCCTGTCTACTGGTCTTCAGCTGTTCGTGGGCTTGTGTCCTGAAGCCAACAGGCAGGTCGCTGGGAGCAGAAAAGTTGGTCGTACCTGTGGTCCCGAGGCTGAAGTTGCTCCTGGGACCTGCTTTTGAGCTCTCCGTGAGGGCAGCAACCAGGAGGGCCTGCGCCGCCTTTTCCCAGGGCCCCCGTGCACCGGGTCCCAGACAGCGTTGGGTGTTTTCCTCTGGAGTCAGAAATGTGGGCAGAGTGTAGTCTCCTCTGGCTTCCCAGGCATGTCTGCCCCTGTGAAGGTTTAGCTCTCCCTCCCACATGATTTGGGTGTAGGGAGCTGTGGATCAGGTCCCTTTAGGTCTAGGCGGTATCTTCTTTGTGCTTTCTTTATTGCTTCTATTTCCATTTTCAATTCCTTTACCTGTTTGATTGTGTTTTTCTGTAATTCTTTCAGGGATTTTTGTGTTTCTTCTCTAAGGGCTTCTACTTGTTTACTTGTGTTTTCCTACATTTCTCTAAAGGAGTTCTTCATGTCTTTCTTGACGTCCTCCAGCATCATGATCAAATGTGAATTTAAATCTAGATCTTACTTTTCTGGTGTGTTTGGATATTCAGTGTTTGCTTTGGTGGGAGAATTGGGCTCCGATGATGCCATGTAGTCTTAGTTTCTGTTGCTTGGGTTCCTGTGCTTGCCGCTCACCATCAGATTGTCTCTGGTGTTACCTTGTTCTGCTATTTCTGACAGGTGCTTGACCGTCCTATAGAACTGTGTGTCAGGAGTGCTGAAGACCTGTTTTCCTGTTCTCTTTCAGCCAGTTATGGGAACATAATGTTCTGCTTTCAGGTGTGTAATTGTTCCTGTCCACTGGCTTTCAGTGTCCCTGTGTGTGGGAATCAGAAGGACCTGCTCCTACTTCTCCTGGGTCCCTGTGCGCAGGGGGCCAAGATGGTGCTAGGCCTTTTCCTCTAGAGTCAGAAATGTGGGCAGAGAGTAGTTTCCTCTGGTTTCCCATGTGTGTCTGCCCCTCTGAAGGTCTAACTCCCTCCCACGGGATTTGGGTGCAGGGAGCTGTTTGACCAAGTATGTTCAGATCTGGGTGCGGTCTCGACCACAGGGCTCCTGCAGCTTGACTGCCCCTATCTTCCTGTGCCCAGAGACCCTATACAGTTTCTTCTTGAGCCAGGGATGTGGGCAAAGGTGGGCAGTACTGGCGGTCTCTCCTACCTTGCAGTCTCAGGAGTGCCCATACATCTGGGTGATCAGCTCTCTCTCCCACGGGGTTTGGGAGTAGGGAGCTGTGGGCTGGGATCATCGAGGTTTGGGCAACAGCTAGAAACCGGAAGTGTCGAGTACCAGAGGTATTTTGCCTTTGTCCTGAGTCCACCAGGCAGGTCACTTGGAGCAGAAAAGTTGGTCTTACCTCTGGTCTTTGGCCTGAAGTCACTCCTCGGGGCTGGGTTTCATCTCTCCATGAGTGCAGCAACCAGAAGGCCCCTGCCCCTCCTTCTCCTGGGTCCCTGTGCACTGGGGACCTTTCTGGATTTTTTAAAGGATATATTTATTTCCTCTTTAAGGACCACTATTATATTTATAAAGACTGTTTTAAGATCTATTTTCTTGTGTTTCTGCTATTTTGGAATATTCAGGACTTTCTGTAGTAGGATGACTGAATTCTAGTGGATACATATTGCCCTAGCTGATGTTAATTGTGTTTTTTTATGCTGCTGTCTCAGAATCCGAGTTTGTGGTGATTAAAAGTCTAGGTGCTGATTTCTGAATTTGTCATTTTGAAGTATCCTCTTTTTTCTTTGGTTTCTGTTTCCTCTGTTTCCTTGGCCTGCTAAGGTTATTCATGCTGGTTTTGGAGGCTGTGATACTGAAATGAATTGTCCGAAGGAAGGTTGGAGAAGAAAGACATTGTGATCCATTTCGGATGAGTGTCAAACAAGAAAGGGAAATCACAGCAGGTTTTCTGCTACAGAGATGGGGATAAGACTTAGAAGATTGGATATCAGGAGCAATAGGAGATATGTAGGTCTGCTTTAAGCCTACTTGTTGCCCAGGGAGGATCAGCACTTGGGTTACCAGGGGTTGCCTGCTGAAGTTGGGGTCTAGGACAAATCAATGTGTGCGTGGATAAAGGTTACAAGGGGGACCCACATGAGACAGGAGCAGGAAGGATTCCAAATTTGTTCTGGTACAAAACTGGATAAGAGACTGAGGGATTGTGTTGGGAGAACATAATGAAAGGCCTATGGGCAACATATCGGTTTTGCTGCTGCTGTTGTTTTTGTTTTTGTTGTTGTTGTTGTTATTGTTTTTGTTGTTGTTGTTGTCGTCGTCGTCGTCGTCGTTTTGGGCAGAGGGGCGCTGCAGTTTGGTAGGAAGTGGTTGATGGAGTTTGGGGCTGGAAAACAGCGAGGAATGCAGGAAGGAGGTTAGGAAGGGATGATTTGTGGGATCCACAGCAGATTTGGGCAGCAGCAGGGGAAGGAAGGCTGTTACTAATGTTTTGTTGCAATACTTGGGATAAGACTGGGAGATTGGGTCTAAAAGAACCTTAATTTTATTTTCATCAGAGATTTACAAATAGTGTTAAAATTATTATTAGTGATGCTCATTGATTTACAAATGATTTGTTTACTAAATATCAATTTATAAGATGAAATTTTAAAGTACATTATTTATTTTTCTATAAGCACAATGTCACAAATGTGTTTCTTTTACCACCACATAAAGGAGATTTATTCTGTAAACAGTCAAAATTGTATTGTTCATAGCTGAAAAAGAGTAGAAAAGTCAGTATGAATACTTCAGGTCCTCAGACATATGAGTACTGAGTAATCTAAAGACATCATACTCACCCACACCTGCGGATCCTGGCCCGCAGCAGCTCTCTGCTCCCAAACCCCGTGGGAGAGAATACATAATGAGGAACTGCTGTTTTACAAATTGGCAGTGTTCTGCTTTTCTACCTTGTACTAATTGGTCACAATTTGTCTACATCCTTACCAATGCTCAATAAAATCTCCTAGTGTATACAAAATTCTATCTCATCAAGGTTGTGATTTCCATCTCCTGAATGTTTCCGATTGGTTCTTGTTCTTATTGACAACTTGGATATCTTCTTTTAAAAAATGGCTGACCTGAAGGGACCGATCAACAGTTCTCTGCACCCAAATCCCATGGGAGGGAGAGCTAAAACTTCAGAGGGGCAGACAGGCCTGGGAAGCCAGAAGAGAGTACACTCTGCCCACATTTCTGACTCCAGAGGAAAACGCTTAACACCATCTGGGACCCCTGTGCATGGTGGCTCCAGGAAAAGGCAGCACAGGCCCTCCTGGTTCCCGCCCTCAGGGAGAGCTCAAAAGCAGCCCCCACACCAACAACTTGAGCCACAGGAACACAGGTAAGACCAACTTTTCTGCTCCGAGCGACCTGCTACGGATCCAAAACATACAGGAAATCCAGGACTCAATGAGAAGATCAAACCTAAGGATAATAGGTATAGAAGAGGGTGAAGACTCCCAGCTCAAAGGACCAGAAAATATCTTCAACAAAATCATAGAAGAAAACTTCACTAACCTAAAGAAAGAGATGCCCATAAACATACAAAAGCCTACAGAACTCCAAATAGATTGGACCAGAAAAGAAACACCTCCCGCCACATAATTGTCAAAACACCAAATGCACAAAATAAAGAATATTAAAAGCAGTAAGGGAAAAAGGTCAAGTAACATATAAAGGCAGACCTATCAGAATCACACCAGACTTCTTACCGGAGACTATGAAAGCCAGAAGATCCTGGACAGATGTCATACAGACCCTAAGAGAACACAAGTGCCAGCCCAGGTTACTGTATCCTGCAAAACTCTCAATTAACATAGATAGAGAAACCAAGATATTCCATGACAAAACCAAATTTACACAATATCTTTCTACAAATCCAGCACTACAAAGGATAATAAATGGTAAAGCCCAACATAAGGAGGCAAGCTATACCCTAGAAGAAGCAAGAAACTAATCATCTTAGCAACAAAACAAAGAAAAGAAAAGCACACAAACATAACCTCACATCCAAATATGAGTATAACAGGAAGCAATAATCACTATTCCTTAATATCTCTCAACATCAATGGCCTCAACTCCCCAATAAAAAGACATAGATTAACAAACTGGATACGCAACAAGGACCCTGCATTCTGCTGCCTACAGGAAACACACCTCAGAGACAAAGACAGACACTACCTCAGAGTGAAAGGCTGGAAAACAACTCTCCAAGCAAATGGTCAGAAGAAGCAAGCTGGAGTAGCCATTCTAATATCAAATAAAATCAATTTTCAACTAAAAGTCATCAAAAAAGATAAGGAAGGACACTTCATATTCATCAAAGGAAAAATCCACCAAGATGAACTCTCAATCCTAAATATCTATGCCCCAAATACAAGGGCACCTACATGCGTAAAAGAAACCTTACTAAAGCTCAAAACACACATTGCACCTCACACAATAATAGTGGGAGATTATTTCACCTCACACCAGTGAGAATGGCTAAGATCAAAAACTCAGGGGACAGCAGATGCTGGCGAGGATGTGGAGAAAGAGGTATACTCCTCCATTGTTGGTGGGATTGCAAACTGGTACAACCATTCTGGAAATCAGTCTGGAGGTTCCTCAGAAAATTGGAGATTGAACTGCCTGAGGATCCAGCTATACCTCTCTTGGGCATATACCCAAAAGATGCCCCAACATATAAAAAAGACACGTGCTCCACTATGTTCATTGCAGCCTTATTTATAATAGCCAGAAGCTGGAAAGAACCCAGATGCCCTTCAACAGAGGAATGGATACAGAAAATGTGGTACATCTACACAATGGAATATTACTCAGCTATCAAAAACAACGACTTTATGAAATTCGTAGGCAAATGGTTGGAACTGGAAAACATCATCCTGAGTGAGGTAACCCAATCACAGAAAGACATACATGGTATGCACTCATTGATAAGTGGCTATTAGCCCAAATGCTTGAATTACCCTAGATGCCTAGAACAAATGAAACTCAAGACGGATGATCACAATGTGAATGCTTCACTCCTTCTTTAAAAGGGGAACAAGAATACCCTTGGCAGGGAAGAGAGAGGCAAAGATTAAAACAGAGACTGAAGGAACACCCATTCAGAGCCTGCCCCACATGTGGCCCATACATATACAGCCACCCAATTAGACAAGATGGATGAAGCAAAGAAGTGCAGACCGACAGGAGCCGGATGTAGATCTCTCCTGAGAGACACAGCCAGAATACAGCAAATACAGAGGCGAATGCCAGCAGCAAACCACTGAACTGAGAATAGGACCCCCGTTGAAGGAATCAGAGAAAGAACTGGAAGAGCTTGAAGGGGCTCGAGACCCCATATGTACAACAATGCCAAGCAACCAGAGCTTCCAGGTACTAAGCCACTACCTAAAGACTATACATGGACTGACCCTGGACTCTGACCTCATAGGTAGCAATGAATATCCTAGTAAGAGCACCAGTGGAAGGGGAAGCCCTGGGTCCTGCTAAGACTGAACCCCCAGTGAACTAGACTGGTGCGGGGAGGGCGGCAATGGGGGGATGGTTGGGAGGGGAACACCCATAAGGAAGGGGAGGGGGGAGGGGGATGTTTGCCCGGAAACCGGGAAAGGGAATAACACTCGAAATGTATATAAGAAATACTCAAGTTAATTAAAAAAAAAAAAGAAAGAAAGAAAAAAATGGGGTTCAGAGCTAAACAAAGAATTCACAGCTGAGGAATGCCGAATGGCTGAGAAAACCCTAAAGAAATGTTCAACATCTTTAGTCATAAGGGAAATGCAAATCAAAACAACCCTGAGATTTCACCTCACACCAGTGAGAATGGCTAAGATCAAAAACTCAGGTGACAGCAGATGCTGGCGAGGATGTGGAGAAAGAGGAACACTCCTCCATTGTTGGTGGGATTGCAGACTGGTAAAACCATTCTGGAAATCAGTCTGGAGGTTCCTCAGAAAATTGGACATTGAACTGCCTGAGGATCCAGCTATACCTCTCTTGGGCATATACCCAAAAGATGCCTCAACATATAAAAGAGACACGTGCTCCACTATGTTCATCCCAGCCTTATTTATAATAGCCAGAAACTGGAAAGAACCCAGATGCCCTTCAACAGAGGAATGGATACAGAAAATGTGGTACATCTACACAATGGAATATTACTCAGCTATCAAAAACAACGACTTTATGAAATTCGTAGGCAAATGGTTGGAACTGGAAAACATCATCCTGAGTGAGCTAACCCAATCACAGAAAGACACACATGGTATGCACTCATTGATAAGTGGCTATTAGCCCAAATGCTTGAATTACCCTAGATCCCTAGAACAAACGAAACTCAAGACGGATGATCAAAATGTGAATGCTTCACTCCTTCTTTAAATGAGGAAAAAGAATACCCTTGGCAGGGAAGGGAGAGGCAAAGATTAAAACAGAGACTGAAGGAACACCCATTCAGAGCCTGCCCCACATGTGGCCCATACATATACAGCCACCCAATTAGACAAAATGGATGAAGCAAAGAAGTGCAGACCGACAGGAGCCGGATGTAGATCTCTCCTGAGAGACACAGCCAGAATACAGCAAATACAGAGGCGAATGCCAGCAGCAAACCACTAAACTGAGAATAGGACCCCCGTTGAAGGAATCAGAGAAAGAACTGGAAGAGCTTGAAGGGGCTCGAGACCCCATATGTACAACAATGCCAAGCAACCAGAGCTTCCAGGGACTAAGCCACTACCTAAAGAGTATACATGGACTGACCCTGGACTCTGACCTCATAGGTAGCAATGAATATCCTAGTAAGAGCACCAGTGGAAGGGGAAGCCCTGGGTCCTGCTAAGACTGAACCCCCAGTGAACTAGTCTATGGGGGGAGGGCGGCAATGGGGGGAGGGTTGGGAGGGGAACACCCATAAGGAAGGGGAGGGGGAGGGGGATGTTTGCCCGGAAACTGGGAAAGGGAATAACACTCGAAATGTATATAAGAAATACTCAAGTTAATAAAAAAAAAAGAAAAAAAAACAAATTTAGTATACTGAAAAAAAAACAGTTGTCTGGAAAATCAAAACATGTATGCCATGGTGAATAATAACACATAGCCCTTTTCCTTTGCTTAATCTCTTGCAGATAAACTACAGACCTCCATCTAAGATGGGAATTTCTATTCCACTCACAGATAATTTTTACCATGCAGACCCTAGCAAGCCCATACCGAGAAACCGATTTCACAAGTCAAAGGTAAATAATTTGTCTATAAATGAACTACACACTCATGCACACACATGCTCACACAGGCACACAGGCACAATGATTGCCTCTATTCAAAATCCTAGTCGTGGTTTGGTTTTGTTAGATGTGCTGAAGTTCAAGACACTAAGCCAAACAGAAATACATATTAGGTTCTGGGATAGGAGACTTCTTCTCTTACCTTGCCTTTTCATCATGTTTCAACATGACATCTCCCATACTCATTCTATCCTAGCCATGTTGGCCTCTTTTCTGTTTCTCTGATATTTTTCCACATCAGGTCTTTGCAGCTGCAACAACAACCCTTCATCTTCTGTCATATGTCATACCCCACTGTGACCTTTGTCAGGGCTTTGCTTTTTAATGCCCAGCTCAGAATGAGGCCTTCCCTGACTAGTCCCTGTAGAATGATAGTCCCACCTCTACCATCCCTGACTGACTATTGCTTCCTATATTCTCCATACCATGTGTTACTGTTCTAACATTTTACTCTCTAGTTTTATTTTTGTGTCTTTCTGACATCATAAGAAAATAAGTTCTTAAAACACAACTGATTTCTTCTGGTTTGCTTTGTTTTTCCTGATACTAAAGATCAAGCCAAGGTCTAGGACATGCCAGTCAAGGGTTTTTGTTTTGACCTATTCCTACCATATCACATAGAGCCCAGCCAGCATCTGACAAAGGAATGTTCAGGAATCTTTGAACTAGTATATCATGATGGCACATACCTATGTAATCTCATCAGTTCAGAAGACCAAGGCAGGAGCATCAGGAGTTTGAGGACAGCTTGTGTAACATAGTAAGTTTGAGGCCTCTTTCAGTGACTCAGACAGACACTGCCTCAAAAGACAGAGACAGAGACAGAGCGAGACAGAAACAGAGTTGTACACACTAATAATACATACTATATTCTTGTTCTTTTTTTTTTAATTTTATATTTTTTTTTCGAGTGTTATTCCCTTTCCCGGTATCCAGGCAAACATCCCCCTCCCCCCTCCCCTTCCTTATGGGTGTTCCCCTCCCAACCATCCCCCCATTGCCGCCCTCCTCCCACCAGTCTAGTTCACTGGGGGTTCAGTCTTAGCAGGACCCAGGGCTTCCCCTTCCACTGGTGCTCTTACTAGGATATTCATTGCTACCTATGAGGTCAGAGTCCAGGGTCAGTCCATGTATAGTCTTTGGGTAGTGGCTTAGTCCCTGGAAGCTCTGGTTTATATGCTTGTTCTTATAGACAGAAAATATTCCTAGATTACCACACTAATTGCTGAATTATTCTGGGATTTAAGGGCAAGAAGTTCTGCTCCAAACAGTGAGGCACTAAGACACTGAGTTCTCCAACTACATTTTCTTTCAAAGATAAAGCCTGTCTTCTTACTATGCCCAGTCCCTATATTGACATAAGATGTTTTTGCTTGGATATCCTTACTTTCCTGGGATTCCCCGTTTCTTTACACCCTGGACTGCCTGCCTCCAGACCATACTCACCCTCATGGGTTGGGTATGGGGTGGCACTGAATCAATGGCTCAGACTCCAGGATCAGGTGAGAACTCCATAGCAAGCTGATGAGAATGCCACCAAAAGCTCATTTAATAATTCCCTGGGAGTGCCCTTTGTATCCTACACCCAATTCCCATTGGGCCCAAGCAAGCATGTCTTCCAAGTGGCAATTTCAAATTGGCTGTCATTGTCTGTGTCACAAATCTTTAGACCCTCAGGCAGTTTTCAAATTGGTCCTCATGTAGAAGTTGCCTCCTCAACTGAGTGCCCCAATCCTCCTGCACTCCTCACCATGATTTCCCAGAATGTTAAATAGGAAATATGCCCAATTCATACCAATTAATTAAGAGAAAGATTTGATCATTTGTTTTGTTTTGTTTTGTTGAACAAGGTCTTATTGTATAGTCCAGATTAGCAAAAACTTATGTAGTCCAGGCTGACTTGGAACTACTGAATATCTTGACTCAAAATGCTGAGTTTCCTGACATGAATCACCACATCTCCTCTCTAAGAGGCGTTTGAATTCAAGATTTGTGGCATATGATCGTCATACAGTTCAGCACTTCTGGTGTTATCATATAGGGATCATAATTCTCTAAGGTTACACCCCTACACATGGAAAACGGTATCTCTATGTGCTTGCACACTAGTCAGAGAAACTCATTGTAAAAGGAAAAGTCACAACAAGGAAGTGAAATATCATTACATTACAACATTCATAATCTCATCTCCTGGGCAAGCACTCTATTGCAGATCTGTATCCACGATGCCTCTTATTTTATCATTAATGAATTTTCTTCTTTTAACTTCTTGAAACTTTATTATTCAGAGAACAAATATTTCCTAAACACTTATTTTGGGGAAACTACAAATTATAAAAACAAGTCAACCTATGTTGCTTCTGTCTACAGGAAACTGGCAAATACAAACAGTGTGCTAATGTTACCAGTCGGGAAATGTGCAACTGCTCACAACATCAAAAGACTTCACATGCTGTTGCTTTCTCAGATTGCAAAGAAAAGGCAAGGCAATTTGTAATTAGCTTATGGTGGAATGGTTTCCTAGTCCCATGAATGCAAGTGTGCCTTTAGTTAGACATGAAAACTCAAACATGGGGCTGGAGGGATGGCTGAATGGAGAAGAGCACTTGCTGCTTTTACTGAAGACTCAGCTTCAATTTTCAGAATCCACACCCAGTTCCCAACCTTCTACAACTCCAGTTCTAGAGATCTGATGTCTCTTGTGGCTTCTACTGGCAGTGTAGACAATCAGCTTAGAGACGATCATGCAGGCAAAATTCCATATATGTAAAACCATATCTTTAACAAAACACAATAAAATCTCACATCTGGAAATAACATCTATTATGACTTAAAACTAAATATAACACAGCTAAAAGGATTTGACTTTTGTACATGGGAGAAATAATTATCAAAAGTTATCTCTGATGTAAAACAAAAATATCTGCTCTAGCCTCTCCATATCATGCAACACATATACAGATACACATGTATCAACACACACATACACACATACACACACATACACATAACATACACACATACACACATACACACACATACACATACACACATTAACAATTGCAATGAACAACAGTAATAGCAATAGTAATAATAATAAATTAATTTAACTTACTCTAATTCTTAAGAATATCATGTGATTTAGCTGTGCCACTTCTGGATATATATGCTAAAGACTTAGGCAATACACCACAGAGTTAAATGCTCATACTTGTTTATTACTGCAGTACTCACAAACACTAAGAAATGAAACTATCTTAAATGTCCATGGATAAACTATTTGTCCAGGAGTATTTTTCAGCAATAAACGAAACAAAACAAAACAAAGCAAAGCATGAAAAGATGACATTCGCAGGAAAAGTACTGTTTGATAGTACTGCAGGTCATTGTGTTAAGGGAAATAAACCAGGCTTAGAGGAAGAGTACTATGTTTTTCCTCATATGAAGACTCTACACTTAAGTTTAGTTGGGGAAGTAGAAAGTAGAAAAGCAACTACACAAGAGGAGGAAAGACCTTAAATTGTGGTAGATAGATAAGAGAATTTATGTGTTGTAAGCAAAAGGGAGTTCTGTTTGGGGAGAAGAGCATTTCAGAGAAGGTACAAAACAAAAACCCAATGTACCATGACAACTATGTAAAGTAATTCCATGATACACACACACACACACACACACATATGTGTGTGTGTATAAATAAATGTGTGTTAAAAACCCCATAATGACTGACATAGATCACTTTGTATACTAACTTCAATATTTTTAAAAATCATGGATCTCATTATTATGAATGCTGATACATACCATTTCCATGTCTGAAAGGCAGAGATTCTAAGAAGCATTCCATTTAGAACAGCCAAGGTTCTGCAAACATTTCATTCATTTCCTGGCCATAAATGATACTATTGAATTTTCCATTTTTATATGTATTCATGGAATTTGTATTTTAGGTTCATCGTTTCAAGTTTCCAGTCACACAATACCCAGTTGCTTTGGAAATTTTCAATGAAAGAGATAAAATCTCCGCAGAACCTCCATATTTGGTTACCATGACTGAAGTGAATATGAGGGAAAACTGGCAACTAAGTATGACTTTCTGTCCCTTCTGCTCATCTTACAAGTCATTCTTTTTTCAGTGGTTTTCAAAACCGAGTAGATTGCAAAGTCTGTTCACATGAGAAATAGGCAGCTTTTGGAAAAGGAGTTGAGTCACTGGTGTGTTCACATTCACCTTGGCCATGTCCTTTTTATGTTCTCATCACATTTGGTAACCTGAATTCAACTAAATAAGGCCATTTTCTTATTTGAACTCAGGACTGGAGATATTGCTCAGTATTAGGAGTATATGACTCTTGTAGAGGATTCAAGTCAAGCAACTCACATGCCTGTAACTCCAGCTGCAGGGTGTTCTATGCCTATACCCACATACAAACATAATTAAAAATAAATATTTAGCAAATAATTTGCAGCAAAAGAATGAATCTGAAAGTTATGTTGTAGATTAGTAGCAATGATGAGTTTGTGCTGTGAACCAGTTGTGTGTGTCTTTCTTTATTAATCACTATCACAGCAGTTACTGAAATATTCTAAGTATTTTCAGGTAATCTGTAGGATATGTTTCTAATTATGTAAGTAAAGTTTGAGGAAGTTTTTTTTTTAGTTGAATGCGGTAACAAGGGGTTGGGGATTTAGCTCAGTGGTAGAGTGCTTGCCTAGCAAGCACAAGGCCCTGGGTTTGGTCCTCAGCTCCGGAAAAAAAAAAAGTTCCAATTTTTAAGGGCTGGAGAGATGGCTCAGCTGTTAAGAGCACTGACTGCTCTTCCAGAGGTCCTGAGTTCCCAGCAACCACATGGTGGCTCACAACCATCTGTAAAGAGATCCGATGCCCTCTTCTGGTGTATCTGAAGACAGCTACAGTGTACTTATATATAATAAATGAATAAATCTTTAAAAAAAAAAAGAATGTGGTAACACACAGTTGTAATCCCAGCACTTGGTTGGTAAAGGAAGGAGGATCAGCAGTTCAGGTCAGCTTCAATTCTATAATGTGATAAGACCAGCCTGGGCTACATGACACATTGTTCCAAAAAGAAGGAAGAAAAAAAAAAAAAAAGAAAGCAAATGGGGATTTTATGGTAAAAAAAAAAAAAAAGCTAAAAAAGAAATAGGCACATTTTACAACACAAAAGGAAATTTATTTAAATTCAGTTTTACCCCAAAGATAAAATTTTTAGTTGCATATTTATGTGTGAATATTTTCAGGTAATTAACAGAGAGATAGATAGATAGATAGATAGATAGATAGATAGATAGATAGATAGATACATACATACATACATACATACATACATACATACATACATACACATGCATGCATATATATGTACATACATATGTAAAAGCACACAGAAAAAGGGGGAAGGGAGGGAAAGGGAGAGGGAGAAGGAGAGAGAAGATAACATCTGGGACAGGAAGTCAGGGTAGAATGCTTGCCTACAATGCTCAAAGCCCTAGACTCAGTTCCAGTGTTGCCCCACAAAAGAGACAGGAAGATGGCAAAAAGGTCTGGTGAAGTGGGTAGATAAGCTGAATCGAGATTTAATTAGTTAGCACTGTATCACTATTTTTACAGTCAATTAGTTCAGTGAGCCTTATTGTGCCAAATTTAGTGTTTTCTTGAAGTGAAAACTCCAGTAAAGACAATAAAGTCCCATTTCCTGTAATCAATATTTCCAGATTCTGTTGTTCCCTGGTGTCTCTTATCAGACTTGGAGAATTGACTTTTAAATATGTAAGCATTTTTTTTCTTTTTCCAGAGCTGAGGACCAAACCCAGGGCCTTGTGCTAACTGGGCAAGCACTCTACCACTGAGCTAAATCTCCAACCCCTTATATGTGAGCATTTTAAAAGCAGAGTGTTAAGCTAGTGAGTTAGTATTAACTAACTCACTATTAGTATTCCCAAGAGAAATCAGCTAATGAGACAGTCAGATCCTAAATTATTTTCTTTTGCTTCAATCCCCATTACATTACTGTAGTTTACAACACCTACACCAGCTTACTTAGAAAAACATGAAGAATTAGGTGGGGAGAGCTATTTACTTCTCCTGGAGAACCCTTTAGTAGTCCTATTATGCAACCCTTTAGTAGTCCTATTGTGCAACCCTTTAGTAGTCCTACTGTGCAACCCTTTAGTAGTCCTATTGTGCAAGTTTACTGCCATCTTAGGCAAATCATTTGCTTACCACTATGAAAAGTGGAAAGTATGTTCATGTCAGGAATGGTGTCTTATAAGTCAGAAACTAGAAAAAAGAACTCGGTCTGAAGGAAAGAGAGCAGAAGAAGCCCCCTGCTTCTTGAGGAGCACATTGGAGCAATGTGCGCAGTTAAGCTAATTCTACCTGAAGAGAACTGAGTATGTAGTTTGCTAGCAGAGTACTTGCCTACTATGAACAAGGCGCTGGTGTTCCCCAAAACCAGACTCTCGTTCCTTTTGATGAATATGGATGTTTTATCTGTATGTCTGGGTATCATTTGCACACCTGGTATCCTCAGAAGCCAGAAGAGGCCAAGATTCAGATCCCTAGAGCTGGAGTTGCAGATGGTTGTGACTTGCTACATGGATATTGGAAATCAAGCCCAGGTCCTCTACAAGAACAGCGAGTGCTCTTAACCACTCAGTCATCTCTCCAGCCTTAAGTACCAGACACAACTTGAAAATAAAAGTAGACAATTATCCTTTGAGCCCAAATCTGCACTTGGGTCTGTCTTATTTTCTGCAACTCTTTGAGATGCTCACACCCACATTCTGGGTATATTTTACTATCTTCTGAGGGCCCCTTTTCTTCTCTTAGCTGTTGTGCTTTCACCTATATTAAAATACCTTAGGAAAACACAACTCTAAAGATACTTCACAACTCACACAAAACTAAGACCATGAATTCTGTAGTCATGTCACACAATAAAATATTTTGTTGTATCTCACTGCATGTAACAACTTTTAGGCTAAAATATGAAAATGTAAGTGTGCTTAAAATGTATTTCATGTATTTCAGAACACAATGTGCCAGAAAATGTTAAGAAAATGAAGAATTACTTAGAACCACTACTTAAGACCCCAGTGTATAATCCTTTGGGTCTCAACCTAAGCATAAAGGTAAACTGACAGCATTATCATTTTTCCCATGTAGAGTTCAAAGTAAAGAACTTAGGCTAAAGTAAGATTGAAAGGTTACAAGCTGATGAATGGTGCAAATAGCACCTTTAAATTATGCAGAAAATTTTATATTTTTAAAATTTCCCTTGGTTTCTTATTTTCTAAATGAATCAGTGGAACTGATTGGAACATTAATTTACTCTATTGCAAAAGATAAGCCAGTTGTCTCCACTAGCTAGGGATCCCAGGGATACATAAAGCCCAAGTTAGTGCAAAAACAAACAAACCCAGGAGAAATGCAAAGATACATTAAAACCACAGAAATTTAGTGGAGACTCATGAGTGTTCATGAAAGCCAAGTAATTTTATGTTTTAGTTTCATTCTCATAGATGTGTTCTCATAGAAGTAGCTCTCCTGAGTACTTTTGTTGAAATGAACACACACCTTGAGGATAACCATCTGTGTTTGTTCCACAGGGCTCTGAGCTGTTTCACTTCAGAGTGTCTGTGGTTCCTGGAGTCAGCTTTTGTGACTTACATGAAGAATTTCAGGTATGGTAAATGAGTACTGCACAAAATGAGATGAGTACAGAAATGGTACAACTCTTGTCAATCTAACTTATGGATAAAAATACCAGGAGCAGCCTTTGTGTGCTGGATGAGGCTTGAACAGAGTATGGCAGAGATAAGCGTGTGGATGGCAGGGGAGGCTGAGTGACCGTAGAATTCTGGGTGGAATTTTGCTGTGTGGTTAGTTGTGGGCATCAAACAATGTTCAGTGTTTTACATAACCTCTTTGGTTTTTACTTTTAGATTTATGTCGATGAAGTACCACTGCCTTTTCCAGGACATGCACTAATAGCTGTTTCAACATCTGTAGTGCTAGGGGGATTAATTTTTATGGCATTTGTATTCCAACTGCGTAACATCCACCCATTGAGAGCATTGAAGAGATCTATTATGGGAAATCCTGTACAAACCTCAACTACAACTGTCAACTCATAATTGAAAGTCTGTATAATTAACAAATGATAATCAATTATCTTTGAATCCTAGTTCCATTAAACATGTTCATATAATATATATTTATAAAATGTGCATTTGGGACAATGTTATAGAATTATTATACTATTATAATTCTAGTTCCTGATGGTCAGCAGTTCCATATTGCATTTTCTGCTTTTTAAAATACATAAAAGATTATTTGAGCACTTACATGGAATGGGTTTTCTTTTTTTTAGATTGTTTTCCAAAATAAATAGTGATAACCAATTCTGTGTGGAATGGGTTTTCTGAAATATATAGTTCTTATGCTCTAGAGACCATTTTGTAGGGCCAGGTTCTAGATGGAATTGTGATACAGTAAGGGCATCATTACACATTGGGAGTCAGGCATAGAGAGGGTCATCAGTGGAAGAAGAAATAGGGCAATATTGTATGTCCTCAAAGCCTTTCCCCAAGCTCCTTCTAATGTTTGGTTGTGGGTCTCTACATCTGTGTCTGAAATAACACCTTGTAACCTGTCAGACCACCAAGAATTAAAGCTGGGATTCAACAATAGGAAGCCTACAAACTCATGAAGACAGAACAACTTTATGCGATTATCTCTGGGTCAAGAAAGAAAGAAAGGAATTAAAGACTTTCTAGAATTCAATGAAAATAAAGGCACAATATACCAGAGCATATAGGACACAATGAAAGCATTGCTAAGAGGAAAGTCCATAGCACTAAGTGCCTTCATAAAGAACTTGTAGATGTCTCAGAGTAATGATTTAAAACTAAAACCCTAAAAAAAAAGAAGCAAGCACAACCTAAGATGGGTAGTTGGCAGAAAATAAGCAAACTCAGAGTTAAAATGAATTAGTTATAAACAAAGGGAACAGTACAAAGATTCAAGAAAACAAAAAGCTAGTTCTTTGAGAAAATCAAAAAGACAGAAAACCTCTTGGCCAAACTAAATAAAGACAAAGAGACATTATTCAACAAAAACAGAAATGAAAATGAAAACAAAAAAAAGAGTATTAAAAAAGCACATTAGGACTTATTTCAAAAGCCTGTACTCCACAGAATTGGGAAAATAAATAAATAAAATGGATAATTATCTAGATAGA
Source organism: Rattus norvegicus (assembly GCF_021556685.1). Lineage (NCBI taxonomy): Eukaryota > Metazoa > Chordata > Mammalia > Rodentia > Muridae > Rattus > Rattus norvegicus. The sequence continues at coordinate 126,492,553 of NC_141539.1, read as the reverse complement.
TAGCACTTACCAAAATTAAATCATGCTCAGGTAAACTAAGTATTCTGATAATACCCAGGAAAATAAAAGCAGTCATTAAAAGTCTGCCACCCAAAATAAGCACAGAGTCAGATGACTTTACCACAAAATTTTACCAGACTTTCAAAGAAGAGTTAATATCAATAATCCTCAAATTATTTCATAAAATATAAACGAAGGAATGTTGCCAAACTCAATCCATGAGGTCATAGTCACCCTGATACCTAAACCACACAAGATTCCACAGAGAATTTCAGACCAATTTCCCTTATGAACATTGATACAAAAATACTCAATAAAATACTCTCAAACACATCAAAGACACCAACATGTTCAAGTAAACTTCATCCCAGGGATGCAGGAGTGCTTCAATATATGAAAACCCATCAACACAATCCACCATATAAACAAACTGAAAGAAAAAAATCACAAGATCTTCTCATCGGATGTTGAAAAAAAAACTTTGACAAATTCTATACTAATTCATTGAAAAAGTCTTGGAAAGATCAGGAATACAAGCCCCATTCCTAAATACAATAAAGGCAATATACAACAAGCTGAGAGCCAAAATTAAATTAAATGACAAAACTTAAAGCAATTCCACTAAAATCAGGGACAAGACTAGGATGACCACTTTCTATCTCACCAATATAGTACTTGAAGTCCTAGCTAGAAGAATAAAAGGATGCATATTTATAATAGCCAGAAGCTGGAAAGAACCCAGATGCCCTTCAACAGAGGAATGGATACAGAAAATATGGTACATCTACACAATGGAATATTACTCAGCTATCAAAAACAACGGCTTTATGAAATTCGTAGGCAGATGGTTGGAACTGGAAAATATCATCCTGAGTGAGCTAACCCAAACACAGAAAGACATACATGGTATGCACTCACTGATAAGTGGCTATTAGCCCAAATGCTTGAATTACCCCAGATGCCTAGAACAAATGAAACTCGAGACGGATGATCAAAATGTGAATGCTTCACTCCTTCTCTAAAAGGGGAACAAGAATACTCTTGGCAGGGAAGAGAGAGGCAAAGATTAAAACAGAGACTGAAGGAACTCCCATTCAGAGCCTGCCCCACATGTGGCCCATACATATACAGCCACCCAATTAGACAAGATGGATGAAGCAAAGAAGTGCAGACCGACAGGAGCCAGATGTAGATCTCTCCTGAGAGACACAGCCAGAATACAGCAAATACAGAGGCGAATGCCAGCAGCAAACCACTGAACTGAGAATAGGACCCCCGTTGAAGGAATCAGAGAAAGAACTGGAAGAGCTTGAAGGGGCTCGAGACCCCATATGTACAACAATGCCAAGCAACCAGAGCTTCCAGGGACTAAGCCACTACCTAAAGACTATGCATGGACTGATCCTGGACTCTGACCTCATAGGTAGCAATGAATATCCTAGTAAGAGCACCAGTGGAAGGGGAAGCCCTGGGTCCTGCTAAGACTGAACCCCCAGTGAACTAGACTGTTGGGGGGAGGGCGGCAATGGGGGGATGGTTGGGAGGGGAACACCCATAAGGAAGGGGAGGGGGGAGGGGGATGTTTACCCGGAAACCAAAGAATTATTATTACGTATTAAATAAATTTAAAAAAAAGAAAAAAAAAGAATTAGAAATCCACATGATTATAGAACATTCAAATGAAAAAAAAACAAAAAAAGAAAAAAAAGAAAAAAAGGCAAAAAGTCTAAATATATCAATTTACAAAGTAATCCCAACATTTCTACCAGAGAACCCCTACAGATGATAAACACCTTCAGCAAAGTATCTGGATACGAAATTAACCCAAAGAACTCAGTAGCCATGCTTTGCATAAATGATATATGGTCTAAGAAAGAAGTTAGGGAGACAACACCCTTCACAATAGCCACAAATAATATAAAATATCTTGCTGTAACTCTAAGCAAGTGAAAGACCTGTATGACAAGAACGTCAAGTCTCTAAAGAAAGATATCAGAAGATAGAAAGACCTCCCATGTTCATGGATCCATAAAATTAACATAGTGAAAACGGCTATCTTACCAACAGCAATCTACAGATTCACTGTCATTCCCATCAAACTTCCAACACAATTCTTCACAGACCTTGAACAAACAATTTTCAACATCATATACAAAACTGGACAACCCAGGATAGCTAAACCAATACTGAACACTAAAAGAACTTCTGCAGGGATAACCATCCCTGACTTTGAGCTATACTACAGAGTGCTAGTAATAAAAACTGCATGGTATCAGTAACAGTGTCAGGGTTTGGTACCCGCCCATGGGATGAATCTCAGTGTTGTGCTGGCAGACAGAAGCCTATCATGGTTATCCTCTGAGAGACTCTACCATCAATTGACTAAGACAGATGCAGATAGTTGCAGCCAACCATTGTACTGAGGTCAGGGACCCCTTTGGAAGGGTTAGGGGAAGAATTAAAGGAGCTGAAAGCAGTGGAAACCCTATAGGGATTATATCAAGAGTATCAACTACCCTGGACTGCTGGGAGTTCTCAGTGACTAAGACACCAACCAAAAAGCATACATGAGCTGGCCCATGGCCCCTGGCACATATGTTGCAGAGGACTGTCTTGTCAGGCCTCAGTTGAGATGATGTGTCTAATCCTATAGAGACATGATGCCCCAGAGAGGGAACATTCAAGGTGTGTGTGTGTGTGTGTGTGTGTGTGTGTGTGTGTTGGGGGTGTGTGGATGAGGTATGGAGTGGAGGGGGAACACCCACTCAAAGGCAAAGGAGAGAGGGCACAGGTTGAAGAACTCTTGGAGGGAACATCAGGAAGTAAAACAACATTTGGAATGTAAATGAATAAAAAATTAAATTAAAAAACTGCATGGTATTGGCATTAATATGAAAACAGACAGGACCAACAGAATTGAATCAAAGTCTAGACAATTGATGTTGAGAATGAAGTCAAAACCGTACAATGGAAAAGGGAGAACATCTTCAACAAACAGTGCTGGTTTAACTGAGTGTCTGCATGTAGAAGAATGCAAATAGATCCACATTTCTCACCCTGTAGAAAACTCAAGTCTAAGTGGATCAAAGACCTCAATTTAAAATAGGATGCACTAAAGCCTTGAACTCATTGGTACAGGAGAAAACTTTGTGAACAGAACACCAATGGCTCAGACATTAAGATCAGCAATAAATAAATAGAACCTGGTGAAACTGAAAAGTTTCTATAAGGCAAAGAAACCTGTCAATAGGACAAAACAGCCTACAAATTGGTAAAAGATCTTCACCATTCCCACATCTGACATTCTATATTGCTAACCTCTTTGAGTTCCTCAATCCTCCAATCTGTTCCACAAGTCTCCCCATACTCCTTCTAATGTTTGCTTGTGGGTCTCGGCATCTGTGTCTCTTGGGTGCTGGGTGGAGCTTCTCAGAGGATAGTCATGCTTAGATCCTGTCTGCAAGCATAACAAAAAATCTTTAGTAGTGCGAGAGATTGGTTCTTGCTCCTGAAATGGGTCTCGGTTTAGGCAGTCATTGGCTGTTCCCTCTGTCTCTGCTCCATCTTTTCCCTGCACATCTTGTAGTCTGGGCACATTTTGGAACAATGGATTTGTGGGTGAGTTCCTTTCCACATCCCTCCACTGGAGTTTTGCCTGAATACAGGAGGTGACTACTTCCTGTTCTGTATCCCCCCACTGCTGGGAGCCCCGGCATAGAGTCCCTGGAGCCTCACAGTCCCAGGTCTCTGGCATATCCTATATGTTAACTGCACAAATGTATCTTCATCTTCCTACTTTGACATCCTGAACACCTGTCCAACAACTTTTCTTCCTTCTACAGGTCTTTTTGTAGTCAATTCTATGTGAAAAGATTTCTTCTTTTGTTATGAGCTCTAGAACAAAAAGAATAAAATACACCCAAACTCAGGGCTGAAATCAACCAAGTAAAACAAAAAGGACTATACAATCAACAAATCCAAGAACTGGTTCTTTGACAAAAATCAACAAGATAGATAAACCATTAGCCAGACTAACCAGAGGGCACAGAGAGAGTATCCAAATTAACGAAATGAGAACTGAAAAGGGAGACATAACAAAAGAGCAAGAGGAAATTCAAAAAATCATCAGATCCTACTACAAAAACCTATATTCAACAAAACTTGAGAACTTGGAGGAAATGAACAATTTCCTAAACAGATACCAGGTACTTGTAGTGTGTGGGCAGGTATCAGGCCTGCTGATCTGGCCCCTGTGGAAAGTAGACCAGAAGGAATATAGCTCTACAAATTTTTTACCTTCAATTAATATAGTATGATATAAGTGAGTTAAAAGTCCATATTTCTAAGCAATTAGAACATATCAGTGAAAAAATGATGTCAATGACAATGACGATGATGACGACGACGATGATGAAACAAATTAGACTAGCACAGTGGTATATGCCTATATTTCCAACATTCAAGAGATAGAGATATGAGAATTCCTGTGAGTTCAAGGCCAGCCTGGAATTCAGAGAAAAACATTATCTCTTCGCCCATCTAAAAAATAAATCATTGAGAAGAAACATTTTAATCAATTAACTTTCTATTGCTTTCTATGGATCTGACATTTCCCTTTACCTTCGATTCCTTCCAGAAATTTGCAGGGACAGTCTGCTTGCAGAGGACAGACATTGATCATTTGATGCTTACAAAAATTTTACCTTAATTTCTAACAAATCTATTAAAATAAAATCCCACAGAATTCAATTCACCCACTGAAAGTATAGAGTTCATTGATCTTTAGTATATTCAGAGCTGTACAAGCTCACTAGTACATAACTCCAGAACATTCCATCATCTTGAAAAGCAACATAAAGTCATCAACCATCATTCCCCATTCTTCTTGTACACTTTCAGCCCTGAACAGCCACTGTTCTGCTCCGGCCCCCTCTCCCTTTCTATAGATTTTCTAATTCTGTATAGTCTGTGTAAATAAAATACAATACACAGTTTTAGTAGCTGCCTCTTTGTTTTCATGATGTGCTCAAGCTCCATACAGAGCAAGCAAAATGCCGATGCTTTGCTCATTACATAGGTAATCATCTGCTGCACACAGAGCACATTTTCTTCATCAGTAGATGGACATTGGACTTTTTCTCTGTGCCTCTTATAACTAATGCTGCTGTGAACATTTGTCCTCTTCATGGAAATAAGTTTTCATTTCACTGGGGTACCTAGCCAGGCATGGAATCATTGGAATACATAATGAGGAACTGCTGTTTTACAAATTGGCAGTGTTCTGCTTTTCTACCTTGTACTAATTGGTCACAATTTGTCTACATCCTTACCAATGCTCAATAAAATCTCCTAGTGTATACAAAATTCTATCTCATCAAGGTTGTGATTTCCATCTCCTGAATGTTTCCGATTGGTTCTTGTTCTTATTGACAACTTGGATATCTTCTTTAAAAAAAAATGGCTGACCTGAAGGGACCGATCAACAGTTCTCTGCACCCAAATCCCATGGGAGGGAAAGCTAAAACTTCAGAGGGGCAGACAGGCCTGGGAAGCCAGAAGAGAGTACACTCTGCCCACATTTCTGACTCCAGAGGAAAACGCTTAACACCATCTGGGACCCCTGTGCACGGTGGCTCCAGGAAAAGGCAGCACAGGCCCTCCTGGTTCCTGCCCTCAGGGAGAGCTCAAAAGCAGCCCCCACACCAACAACTTGAGCCACAGGAACACAGGTAAGACCAACTTTTCTGCTCCAAGCGACCTGCCTGGTGAACTCAAGACACAGGCCCACAGGAACAGCTGAAGACCTGTAGATAGGAAAAACTACACGCCCGAAAGCAGAACACTCTGTTCCCATAACTGGCTGAAAGAAAACAGGAAAACAGGTCTACAGCACCCCTGACACACAGGCTTAAAGGACAGTCTAGCCACTGTCAGAAATAGAAGAACAAAGTAACACTAGAGATAATCTGATGGCGAGAGGCAAACGCAGGAATCCAAGCAACAGAAACCAAGACTACATGGCATCATCGGAGCCCAATTCTCCCACCAAAGCAAACACGGAAGATCCAAACACACCAGAAAAGCAACATCTAGATTTAAAATCACATTTGATCATGATGCTGGAGGACTTCAAGAAAGACATGAAGTACTCCCTTAGAGAAATGCAGGAAAACAAACAAGTAGAAGCCTATAGAGAGGAATCACAAAAATCCCTGAAAGAATTCCAGGAAAGCACAATTAAACAGGTGAAGGAATTAAAAATGGAAATAGAAGCAATAAAGAAAGCACAAAGGGAAACAACCCTGGACATAGAAAACCAAAGGAAGAGACAAGGAGCCGTAGATACAAGCATCACCAACAGAATACAAGAGATAGAAGAGAGAATCTCAGGAGCAGAAGATTCCACAGAAATCATCGACACAACTGTCAAAGATAATGTAAAACGGAAAAAGCTACGGATCCAAAACATACAGGAAATCCAGGACTCAATGAGAAGATCAAACCTAAGGATAGAAGAGGGTGAAGACTCCCAGCTCAAAGGACCAGTAAATATCTTCAACAAAATCATAGAAGAAAACTTCACTAACCTAAAGAAAGAGATGCCCATAAACATACAAAAGCCTACAGAACTCCAAATAGATTGGACCAGAAAAGAAACTCCTCCCATCACATAATAGTCAAAACACCAAATGCACAAAGCAAAGAAAGAATATTAAAAGCAGTAACAGAAAAAGGTCAAGTAACCTTAAAAGGCAGACCTATCAAAATCACACCAGACTTCTCACCAGAGACTATGAAACCAGAAGATCCTGGACAGATGTCATACAGACCCTAAGAGAACACAAATGCCAGCCCAGGTTGCTGTATCCTGCAAAACTCTCAACATAGATGGAGAAACCAAGATATTCCATGACAAAACCAAATTTACACAATATCTTTCTACAAATCCAGCACTACAAAGGATAATAAATGGTAAAGCCCAACATAAGGAGGCAAGCTACACCCTAGAAAAAGCAAAAAACTAATCGTCTTCGCAACAAAACAAAGAGAAGAAAAGAACCCCCAGTGAACTAGATTGTTGGGGGGAGGGCGGCAATGGGGGGAGGATGGGGAGGGGAACACCATAAAGAAGGGGAGGGGGAGGGATTAGGGAGATGATTGCCCGGAAACTGGGAAAGGGAATAACACTCGAAATGTAAATAAGAAATACTCAAGTTAATAAAAAAGAAAAAGAAAAAAAAATTCTGCCAAACCGAATCCAAGAGCACATCAAAACAATCATCCACCATGATCAAGCAGGCTTCATCTCCACATGTGGCCCATACATATACAGCCACCAAACTAGATAAGATGGATGAAGCAAAGAAGTGCAGGCTGACAGGAACCAGATGTAGATCTCTCCTGACAGACACAACCAGAATACAGCAAATACAGAGGCGAATGCCAGCAGCAAACCACTGAACTGAGAACGGGACCCCCGTTGAAGGAATCAGAGAAAGAACTGGAAGAGCTTGAAGGGCCTCGAGACCCTATATGAACAACAAAGCCAAGCAACCAGAGCTTCTAGGGACTAAGCCACTACCTAAAGACTATACATGGACTGACCCTGGACTCTGACCTCATAGGTAGCAATGAATAGCCTAGTAAGAGCACCAGTGGAAGGGGAAGCCCTGGGTCCTGCCAAGACTGAGCCCCCAGTGAACGTGGTTGTTGGGGGGAGGGTAGTAATGGGTGGAGGATGGGGAGGGGAAGCTCATATAGAAGGGGAGGGGGAGGGCTAGGGGGATGTTGGCCCAGAAACCGGTAAGGGGAATAACAACCTAAATGTAAATAAGAAATACTCAAGTTGATAAAGATGAAAAAAAGAAAAAGAAAATGGCTGTTCTCATTCCTTCCACGCTGTTAATTGGGTTTCCTTAGCTTTCGTTGATAAATTATGAATGTTATTTATATAATGTAGGTACAGGTCGCTTATAAGGTATATGGTTTACAAATATTTCCTTGTGCTCTATAGTTTCTGTTTTCACATCCTCCAATATACCTAAGGGTTTTTTTTTCTTTTAAGGATTTTTAGAAGATTTGCTACTTGTCCTCTTTCTCTCACATGCAAAAACTCATTGCCTGATCTTTGTCTTAAAGGTTCCAGACGTCTATAGTTTTCACTTTTTTCCTCTTTGAACAACTTTGTCATCCATTTTTGATTACTACAATAAAATAAGAATCAATAAACATTTTTGGAATAACTAAGGTCAATTTATTCAGCATTTTAAAATGAAAACAATTGGGGGGGGCTGTCCTGTTAAAATCCAGAAAGAATCAGGATAAGAATTGTCCCAGCCTGATTCTTGAGGTAGGGTGAAGGATTGAGAGCCCAGGCTCCCATCTGGACCAGGCTTAGCTTAAGCTGACAGGCCTTAGGCTCATGTCCATGAGCAGCTAGCATTGACTAACCACAAAGGAAGAGCTGCAATGACCTGACTGATAATGGTTTCCTGAAGTGTCCATGGGCCTTTCATAGATGGTTTCCATTCTGAAGAAGAGAATGATGGTTCCAGTTGGGGGTCTGAAGACAGACAAAAGGTGCTCTTTCTTTCAGTAACACCTCTGTCCCTTTCACAGTATTAAAAAAAAAGAAAGGAAGATCCAGGGAAGTCAGTAGAAACCACTCCCTGCTGCAACTTGGAAGTGTCTGCCAGGGCAGATGAGGATAGAAATGACCACATCTCAGCAGGCCTCTTCTTTGGAAGGAGAGCAGCCAGAGAAGAAGAGGCTATTGCAGGCCAGAATTCGTTTCTTTTTCTTCCCTGTGGCCTGATTTTCTTGAGATTCTGTTGCTCTGTGTTTTATGTCTGGGAGGTCTAAGGAAACTGCAAGATCAGTCGTCCTCCACAGAGCCTGATCCATATCACACATCTCTTTAAGGAGCTTAGTATTAGGAGTGGCACAGACAGGGTTGAAGAAACTCAGTCCCGGGGTCACCTCTGTGGGATCATCCAGTTTGAAGGAGACTTCAGAATCCTGGTTCCACTCAACAGTACCCAAGCTCTCTTGTTCTTGCTGGCGGTTCCGGCACTTTGTGGGGTCACAGCCACAAGCCACACAGCAGTCCACCCCTTGTTTTCTACACCCACAGTGTTTGTTCCTACACCATCCCTTGCAGGAACACCCTTGAAAAGTCTTCCTGGATACTTTAGCCAGTTTCCTTGGTTTCCACTCCTTGTCATGGCCATCACCATCTTCAGATTCACTCATGGAATACTCTGGATAAGAATTTAAATCATCAATGTCCATGCTTTGGTCCAGGAACTTGCCTCTGACACGGGATGCTTTGGGCGGAGGTGGGATGTAGTTAAAGGAAGAATCTGGAGATTGAAGATCATCCCTCGGAAGATGAGATTTCTGGTCTTTGGTTCCTTGAAAGAGGCTCAGCTTCTGCCTGATGGCTTCGTTCTCTTGGAGAAGCTGCTGGTTTTGCTCACATAATTCTTGCATTTTCCTAAACTGGTCCTCCTGACATTGCAGTGTGCTCAACAGCTGCTGTTCCTTTCCACTAACTGACACCTCCAACCGCTGCTCTGCCATTTGGCTTTGCTGCAGCTGACTGAGGAGGTAGAGCTCCTTCTCTTGGTGCTTTTGCTCCGCCTTGGACAGCTCAGCTTTCCACTCTGCCTCTACCTGGACAAGATGACTTTGCTCCTCGAGCAGCATCTTCTGCGTTTTAGAATGGCTGGCCTGGCTCTGTTTCAGGTTGCTTTCGAGCTCACTGACCTGAAGTTTGGAGGAGACCACCTCCCCAACTAAATATTTTAGAGCACATTTGGCTTCGAGAACTGTGGCAATGCTTTCCCAGTGTCGCTTTGGCCTGTCTTCGCTCTCTGCATCCAGGAGCTTTTGCTGTAGGTCAGCAATCTGAGCATTTCTGAGTTCCATTTCAGCCTCTAGGCTCCTAATCTGCTTTGTAATAGAATCCTCGGGCTCTGAACTATGACCACATACTTCGTCACTGGCGAATGTCCACTTCTGGAGCTTAAGAGGTGGGTTTTCCCCAGGTTCCTTGTTTTCTTTAAGTTGAGCCATATCCAGGGCTAGTATCTTTCGCTCTTCCAGAAGGTCATTCAAGTGGTGTTTGACATCTTCAGTGCTGACCATAACTTCAATCTCATTGCTAAGCCAGTTCTTTACTCGTGCCTCTGTGCCCTCTAGCCCACGGTTCTGAGTCTCTTTCCGTTTATCCGCCGCGTCCCGTTGCTTTTGGAGGGCATCCTTGAGTCTCTTGTTTGCAGCTGCTGCCTCTTCGGTTTTCCGCCTCAGCACATTGGACTGTTTCTGGAAGTCTCTTTCAAGTTTAAGCAGCTCATACCTCCTCTTACGGTCTTGTTCTCTTAACTGGATTACTTCCTTGTCTTTCTGTTGTTTCCACTGTCTAGACTTCTCCGCATCTTCCTTCATCTGACGCATTAACTGGACTCGCTGGGTTTTCATCATCTGTATCTCCAGAGTCAGTTTGGAGACCGTATTCTCAGTGGACTCTTTCAGTTTCAGAAGCTTGGACTGCTCAGATAGCTTCTTCTTCAAATCAGCTATTTGAGCCTCCAGCTCTTGGAGACATTTGCGGCGGTGCTCACCCAACTTGGCTTGGTTGGCATCCTTTTTGGCCAACTGAAGATCCAAAAGCAATTGTTCCTTTTCCTTCTGCAGACTGGCGACTTCCGATTCTAGACTTCTGATGTTCGCCTCATACTGGCAGTGAATGGGCTGTAGTTGGCCACCATTGAAAGTTATCTTCCTAGCTAGGGCCTCTTTCACTGCAAGGGCTTTATTCAACTCAGTGAGCTCCTTAGACATCTGAGCTTGACGTAGAGCATGCTGTGTGGTGAGAGCATCAGAAGACCTCCTACTCTTTGGACTGATTGCCACTTGAGTTTCTAGTTCCATTGCCGACTCGGTGGCCACAACATTTTCATCTGATAGATGGATAACCGCTTGTTGCAGACTGCGAATTATCTCTATTTTCTCTATTAATTCCTGGTCTTCCAAAGTCTCCGTTAGCTTTTGGAGATCCACTTTACAGGCTACATGATCACTGAGCTCTTGAAGCTTGGTGTTCAGTTGTTCATTTGCTTGCTCTGTCAAAATGATCCTTTCCAACATCTGAGCTGTCTGACCAGCTGCCTCACTCAGAGCATGACTTAACTTTTCATTCTCCTCCCCCAGGGACTGATTCTTCTCCATCAGAGACTGGAGACTCTCTGACGGTTCTGCTATTATAGACCCAGGCAGGCTACCTCCATGGGCCTGTAGCAGTAAGACTCGTAGCTGCTGTACCTGATGCTTAAGATGAGTGAGTTCGGCTGTCTGGGGATCCGTATTAATAACAGGTTCGTTCTTGATTTTTCTAGCTCTGTCAGCGTAGCGTAGGGTATTCAATGTTTCCTCTAGACTGGAGTCAGCAGGACTCACACAGGCAATCATAAGAGTGTGGCTGTTGCCTCCCAGAGAATCTTGAAGCAAGCGAGTTAGCTTGGAATCTCTGTAGGGCACGAAGCTGCCTTTTTTGCCATCTCCAAGAGCACTGATCACATTTCCCAAGCACAGAAGTCCTCGGTTGATATTAATACCTTCTCTCAGTCGGTCCCCTTCAGCCTTGGTTTTCTTCTGCCTTTCTGATCCGGCAAGGTCTACCAGACACAACTTAGAGTGAAAGCTGCTGCTCTTGTCCGTTTTCTTCCTTTGCCTTATGAAAACTGTGAAGATGGCGTGAGATCGGGAAGACTGGGAATTCATAGCTGTGGCAGCTACAGTCCTGGCGTTGTTTCCCTGCTCCAAACAGGAAACCATGTCAGAAGCAACTGAAACTGTCTTCTCAGTGAGCCCCACGGTCTTTATTCCTGCCTTGGGATCTTCCCGGATATGTATTTGAGAAGCTTTTTCACAAGGTGAGCACAGAAGATCCAAAATTTCTTCGTTGTAAATCTCCAAGTAAGACACTCTCAGTGTAAACTCAGTGTCTCTCTTTTCTTCCATTTCTTTGAAAAGTAGTTGTATTACCCTAGGAATGACCCCGATGGTTGGCTCATCCTCTTGATTTGCACGATATGCACCTCCCATGGAGTAGGTCTTTCCAGAGCCAGTTTGTCCATAAGCCAGGACAGTGGCATTGTAACCTTTAAATATCCCTTTAATGAGTGGTGCTACTGCTGTGTTGAAGACCTCTTCCTGTTCAGTGGAGGGGTCAAACACAAAATCGTAGGTAAATGATTTATCAGTACCAATCACCACCTGAGGCTTCCCAGGCACAAAGGAAAGACACACCTGACAGCCCTCGCCAATCTCTTTCGGAACCAGAGGGCGGCAACGCAATGCCACTCTGACAGGAATTTCTTTCACCTCTTCCTTCATGATACTAGTCCAGCATCTGCTCAAAGCAATCGCTCAGCCCTCAGTCATCCCTGTCTACTCGACCCCTCCCAACTCGAGTTTTAACCGCTGTTTCCCAGCCTCCTCAGAAGCAACAGCCAATCAGAGAGCAAGCAGCCTGTGGGCGGAGCCTCGGAGTGCTATAATTATTGTTTTGAACACTCCAGCAACTTATATTAAGGGGATACTGGTTTTAGTTTTTGTTGTTGTTTTTATTTGTTTGTTTGTTTGTTTTCCTGATGGAATGATTTTAGCATCTCTGTGGAAAACTATACTTGTGCTTTGATCTTGATCTGCGTCTAACCCTTATGTTAATACCATGTGATCTTAATATCGTGGCATTGTGTTAAATTTTAAAGAAGCCTCAATTCATTTTTGCCCTCAATTGACTGGTTTTTGCCTAGTCTGAGTCTCTTTGGTTTCCTTAGTTTTAGGATAACCCTACCAGTGGCTACAAAATAGCCTGCTTGGACTGTGTTCAATCTGCAAATAAAGTTGGTTCACTTCCATTTTTATAACGTAGACTTTCCAACTGATAAGCCATGAGACGTCGTTCTGTTTACTTAGATCTCCTTTGATTTCTGCCAACAATGCCGTGCAGTCATCAAGGATATATTTTTATTTACTCTGTTAAATTGATTCCCAACATTTTATTTCTGTGCGTTTTACAACTTTGCTAAACATTTTGTGACGTGACTTCGAACAAATTTTTATTAGTCGCCTAAGTTTTGAAAGGTAGTTTTACCAGATGTACCATTTCTCACTGACTTAATTTCCTTTCAGCACTTGCAACACCCCATTCTAAAGTCCCCTTTTACCTTTTTAAAATCTGTAGTGCGCTGTTACTGTCTTCAGGCATGCTCCTGTTTTCTTCTCTTGTATTGTTGATCCCTTGTATATCTCAAGTCAGTTTTCCTTATTATCTTATTGAGTCTCCTGTGCGTGCTATTTAGTGTGTATTTACTTCCGTTACCATCCTCACAGCCTCATTGTTTGCACGTGGTTTTGTCTGTGTACCTTTTCTACTGTCTGGAATTACCTGTGCACTCACTCATTAGGGCAGCTTCCTTGTCTTGCACAGATTTGTAAAACGACATTTAATCCACTGCCTGTTCGCTGAAATTTGAGTCAACTGATTGTCTGCATTTCCCCCATAGTATCAGTTCCATTTGTCTGTTTGTTTTCCTATGGTGTTTCTTCTTCTTGTTGTTGAACACTGAAGCTATCATGTGTTGACTCTGGATTCTGGTTTGTTCTTTTAAGAAATGCTATTTTTACTGTTAGTCTAAAAGGCAGATGATTTCCTTGGTAAAAAAAAAAAAAAATCCTGCAAACTCTCTGACCTGTAGTTCTGATGGTTATGATCTCTGCAGTTTGATTTTGGTTCCCATTGCTTTCCTTTTACAGTTGTTCTGGGAGTGTACTGTGTAGCAGAGGGTTTAGACATGGTTTTTGTTGTAACTATGTTTTCTGTGTTAGGGCTCCCTGTTCTCTCTCTCTCTCTCTCTCTCTCTCTCTCTCTCTCTCTCTCTCTCTCTCTCAGATTTATTCATTATGTTTGTGTATATGCCTGCAGGCCAGAAGAGGGCACCAGATCTCATTACAGATGATTATGAGCCACCATGCAGTTCCTGGGAATTGAACTCAGGACCTCTGGAAGAGGAGACAGTGCTCTTAACTGCTGAGCCATCTCTCCAGCCCTCTTACTGCTCTCTTGTTCCTGGGATTTCCTTCTTAAATTTCCAAATGTTTCACCAGCCCCATGCCTTGACCCTGAGCTATCAGGTCAGTAATGATTCAGCTTTGTGCTTCCTGGGCTGTTTCAACCTATGGATATAAGATTACATATCTTATTAACACTGCCATCAATCTTCTACTATAAACATCGATGCAAAATATCCTTGAATGTCATTTAAGTCATATGTGAGTGTAACATGGGGAAAATCCCTAATAATAAAATTTGCTGGGGAAAGCCCTTTCTCTATAGGTATACATATGTGTATATATTTGGATACTGTTGACTAATTTTATTTTTAAAAGATTGGGCAAAATATGCCAAAATAAGTGTTGGTATTAACATTGCAAATTAACGTAATCTGATTTTTTTTTCTACATTCAAGTTCAGCAATTGGCTTGACTGATTAACTGATACTCCTAGAGAAAACATCAATGTAGACACAGGTAAGAGTGATCAAGGAATTCTTATACTCATGGGTCTGCATTGCCAAATTTAGCAGCATTGACTTCATAAAACAAGTCAGGTCTTGTCTTGAGTATTGTGTGACAGACTTTTCATGGGGAGACAGAATACACCAGTCTACTTCATCCAGAAAGAGAGCCAGAAAGGGGCCCAGCAACAAAGTAACTATTGCGCCATGTCCATTTTGATGAACTGAGTTTTCTAAACAATTTGTGAGAGGTTACTTATGAGAAGCACAGACAATTCAAAGGCAGCTGCATCCCCAGAAAGCCCATCCTAATGTATGTTGTGAGTCCCCAAAATCTACAGCACTGTAGTTCACTACAAAATCTCTCTCTCTCTCTCTCTCTCTCTCTCTCTCTCTCTCTCTCTCTCTCTCTCTCTCTCTCTTCTGGGATGGCTGGTCAGTCTCTACCCCAGCAAATGTTTGCTCCCTTACCCAGCTGGCTGGAGGCACTCAGAAATATTCCACATTTCTGCTTTGGGTTTCTGTTCTCTTCTTAACCTGTAACTGCTGAAACAAGGCAAGCCCTCTGGCAGAAACCTTTTTATTTGTGCCATACAATGGCTGTGAGTATCCACTAACCATAGCTTAGCTGTAAGGACATATTATTTATTTGTTTGTCTGAAACTCAAATGTAACCGGGCATTTTATCTGGTAACCTCACAAGCTCGCTGTGCTAACATGTGCAATATTTGTAACTGTGCTGGACAATTTAACACAAGCTGAAGTTATCTGAGAAAAAGGGATCTCAATTGAGAAAATACCTCCACGAGACGGGCTGTAGGCAAGCCTGTAAGACATTTTCTTTATTAGTGATTGATTGAGCAGGATCTTCTCGTTGTGGATAGGACCACACCCGGGCTGTCTGGTGGTCCTGGTTTTGCAAGAAAGTTGGCTGAGCAAGCCATAGGGAGCAAGCCAGTAGGTGCCCCTCCATAGCCTCTGCATCATCTCCTGCCTCCTGGTTCCTGCCCTGTTCTTGTTCCTGTCCTGACTTCCATAGGTAATGAACAGTAGCATGGGAGAGTAGGCCAAATAAACCCTTTCCTTTCCAACTTGCTCTTTGGCCACAGTGTTTTATCGCTGCACTAGAAATTTTAAGAAAATATACCACCCTTTATTGTAGTATTGGGGAAAATGGACATTGTTACCTTATACTGAAATGAAAATAATCTGAAAAGGTTACCAGCTGAAATATGCGATGTATCATTTTGTTGTGTGATCTAATCATAAGCGGCAATGCAAAAGTAGAACATACTGCTATAAGAACCCAGAGGGGAAGAAGAGAAATATCAAACTCCAGGAATTGGAAATATTGAACTAGTGAACCAAATTAATACCTCTTTAATTGTGGAATATACCCCCATAGCTGAGCATGCTGGGAATCTGGCTGTTTGTATATGATTTGTGCAAGAGGTAAACACTGACTCGATTTTACCTACAGAAAAGGAGGATGTTGGATTTTTTATTTCATATACATAACTTTTACATTATTCCCCTTGTCTCCCCTCTAATCCTTTGGATGTAGACCCCACTTCTCAAATCTATGGCCTTCTTTTGTTGAATTTTCACTGAATATCTCTGCGTCTTGTCAGCCATAATTACTTACATCGCTTTATCTAGAGATGGGGGCCCATGAGAGTTCCCCTTCAACATGTGACATGTAGACTTGTGTTGTTAGTTTTCAGATCCTCTTTTGCAACCATATAGTTGAGGATTCATGGGTGCAGCTTCCTTGTTACTTATAATCTGCAAGCAAATATCCTACTTCTCGCTGACTTTAAGAATCTTTCTATCATCAGCCCATGAGCCTTAGGTGCAGGGATTATATTTTAAATGTATCTGTAGTGACTGGGTACTGCATAGTCTGTTATTCTCTGAGTACTGGCCAGTTGTGGCTTTTTATAATAGTTGTTGCTACACAAAGAAGCATCTTTGATAAACAGCTAAAAGCTATGCTTATTTTTGGGTATAATGATAAGGATTACTGTTAGAGATTATAGTGGTTGGAAGTAGTAGTAGCAGTAGTAGTAGTAGTAGCATTAGTAGTAGTAGCATTAGTAGTAGTAGTAGTAGTAGCATTAGTAGTAGTAGCATTAGTAGTAGTAGTAGTAGCATTAGTAGTAGCATTAGTAGTAGTAGTAGCATTAGTAGTAGTAGCATTAGTAGTAGTAATAGCAGTAGTAGTAGTAGTAGTAGTAGTAGTAGTAGTAGTAGGTCCTCCTCTAGATTCTATGGCTTCATGAGCCAAGGTTAATTGGCTAGGTGTTCAGTATCAAGCATTATTTTCCTCCCATTGTTTTGACCTTTAGTCCAACTATTCAACTGTTTGTTATCTGTAGTTAAAGCATTCTGTAGCCTTGTGTTTTTCCACCTATCCACTTTGTTCTCATAAATAATGGCTCTAAGGCTTAATATTTAATGAATAAATGCCTAGGGCCAAAGATTTGCTTGTTCCTCAACTAGCTCATAACTTAATTGTCCTCTTATTCTATTCTAGGTCATGCCATGTGGCTAGTTACCTGGTCCTTAATGTGACCATCTTCTTCAGTGTCTGGGACAAATCTCTCAAACCTATCTCCCAGAATCATTCTCTCTCTCTCTCTCTCTCTCTCTCTCTCTCTCTCTCTCTCTCTCTCTCTCTCTGTGTGTGTGTGTGTGTGTGTGTGTGAGAGAGAGAGAGAGAGAGAGAGATGTTCCTCCTTCTCTTTTAATGCTGCCTCAGCTCATTAGCCACAGTCTTTTTTATTGACACACGAATGCATAAACATTGCATAAAGGATTCCCTCTAGAGTTACTATCAAGATATAAGAGCCACCAGAGGGATATCTTGCTGTGCTGGTCCTTGGCATCACAACTGGGTAGGATTATTAATTTTCTCTCTTCCAAGTGGCATAGCTCCTTCCAGTACTATGAAAGCTAGGACTCAGGGAGAAACCTTCGGATTAGATCCAGTTTGATTTGTCTAAGTCCCATTTCCAAAGTAGGTGGTGTCTTCAGAAATAGGGACTTATCTTCAAATTCTGAGAGAAAACCAAAAGCATCTGTAATAGCCTAATTGTTTGGGGAGTTCCTTGGACTCCCCTAGACAACAAGACTCAAGAAGAATTTCTCATGCTTGGCTTAACATTGTTGTTACTAGTCTATTCATTATGGGGGAAGCTTTATTACCCAAGTAAATTGCACACACACACTTCTGTGTACTGTATGTAATTTTAGGTAAATATATACTAATTTGATTCCTATGACCTCTTAAAACTTTTTTTGTTACCTTCACTCCCTTTCCTCCCTGTGAACCTGTATTGCCCTTCCTTCACCCAGTAAAACAGTCCTCATTTCCCACTTTACATTCATTTTATTGTGTTCACTTTCTCTTTTGAGACAGTCTCACTATTTAACCCTGGCTGGCCTGAAACTCACACAGGTGTGCCTTCATCTGCCTCTCAAAGGCTGGAACTGAAGAACAGCACCACCACACATGGTCAAGATAGTTATGTAGAAACCAGCAACTAAAATGCAGCCACCATACAGAAATGGTGTATTAAATAAGACAT
This sequence comes from Rattus norvegicus, assembly GCF_021556685.1. Lineage (NCBI taxonomy): Eukaryota > Metazoa > Chordata > Mammalia > Rodentia > Muridae > Rattus > Rattus norvegicus. The sequence goes on along the minus strand of NC_141539.1, from coordinate 126,474,378 downwards.
GCAAACCCACCTGGAACCCAGGAGATACTTTGACTTTGTCATTCTTATCTCTATTTTCTGTAACTTAGTTTTCTTTCTTTGGAGCCTGGCTTCCTAAAGCTAACTCAGTAGTTTTGAATCTGTATGAATTGTTCTAGAGATCAGCCCAATTCCAGATTCCCAGGACAGCACCATCAGTCCGCTCATTGTTGGTCCAACAGTCACTTGTGTGCCAATAAAATATGCAGGCAAAGGATCCTGGGAGAGTAGGATTGGGATGTGTATAGAACAACTTTTCCAGCTAGGGGTAATGGTGTGCATTACTAAGTGAAGTGGGGACGGGGGAGTGAAGATAGGGCAAAAGGGACAGATAAGGAAATGTCAGAACGACCTGCACAGCAGAAGGTCACCCTGCCATGAGGGTGACATGGCTTGTATTACCACCTTTACCCTTTATTCGTCCCTCTGAAAAGATGACTCTGTGGGAAAAGTGCTTTCCACACAGGCAGGAGGAACTGAGTTCAGATCCCCAGGAGCCATATAAAGCTCAGCACTTGAAACCCCAGTGTCACCATGGAGAGATGGGCAGATCCCAGTGTCACCATGGAGAGATGGGCAGATCCTGGTGTCACCATGGAGAGATGGGCAGATCCCGGTGTCACCATGGAGAGATGGGCAGATCCCGGTGTCACCATGGAGAGATGGGCAGATCCCAGTGTCACCATGGAGAGATGGGCAGATCCCAGTGTCACCATGGAGAGATGGGCAGATCCCGGTGTCACCATGGAGAGATGGGTGGCAGGAACAGGAGAGTCCCCAGATACTTCTGTCCTACAAAATATACTTTTAAAAATCCTTCTTCAGGGGCTGGGGATTTAGCTCAGTGGTAGAGCGCTTACCTAGGAAGCGCAAGGCCCTGGGTTCGGTCCCCAGCTCCGAAAAAAAAAAAATCCTTCTTCAGGGCTGGAGAGATGGCTCGGCGGTTAAGAGCACTGACTGCTCTTCCAGAGGTCCTGAGTTCAGTTCCCAGCAACCACATGGTGGCTCACAACCATCTGTAATGGGATCTGATGCCCTCTTCTGGTGTGTCTGAAGACAGCTACAGTGTACTTATATGTAATTAATAAATAAATCTTTTTTAAAAAAATCCTTCTTCAAATAAGGTAAAAATTAAGGATTGATACCCAAGATTGTCCTCACTGCCATACTATGTAACATATGTATGCTTGAGTTAATGGAATTAATTCCATTAACTAATCGAATTAACTAATGGAATTAATGATTTTTGTAAAAAGCTTATCTTAAAATTTAGATTCCTTAAATTGTACTTTCATTAGTATAAAGTGAAATATTATATTATTATAGGCACAATTTTGATAATTAATTCTTTTCTTGTGTATCCATAGCTTAGGCCATTCTGACAGGGGTAAACTGAAATCTGAAAGTAGATTTGGTTTGCACCTCCCTGATGTCTAGGCACATAGAACATTTTAAAATATTTCTCTACTATTTGTGTTTCATCTTTTGAGAAATCACTGTTTTTCTGTTGATATTCTAGACCATTTACACTTAATGTAAGTGTTTATTTGGTTCCACTAAAACCTATCATCTGACAAATGGAAGAAAGTTTTACTTACCTGCTACTTATCTTCAGGTTTACTAATTTCCTCTTTTACTTCATTTTATATTAATTACTTTCATGATTCAATTTTACTTCTACTATTAGGACATCTACCCTTATACAATATATCTTAGGAACTTTATCCTCGGGGGAACACTAGTCCCTAATATTTTATTTTAGCTTGAAGCTGAGCCTCACTATGTTGCTCTAACTGGCTTAGAATTTGCTAGGTACACCAGACTGGCTCCAAAGATAAGATCTTCCTGCTTGCCCTTCCAGCGTTTGGGATTGAAGGCATGTGCTTCACACACCCAGCAGTATTTTATTTTTAAAACAGCCTCTGCCCTGGGTTCGGTCCCCAGCTCCGAAAAAAAGAACCAAAAAAAAAAAAAAAAAAAAACAGCCTCTGAACAATTTCACAATCCTCCTTAGTTTGGTTTTAGATCATTTCACCACAAAAGGAAGAAACCGTGACCATTTGCGGTCAATCCCAATTCTCCTCTCCTGACCACCTATCAACTCTTCCAAGCACCTAACCCCAACAATTTCTTCTTTATTTCTGTCTGTCTGTTTTCCTACTCAGGCCCTTCTTACCCTCCTCTCTAAATATAATTATGTGTCCATGAATAATGTCATCTCATTACTCTCTAGTACCTAACTACCCAAAACTCTAAGAAGCACCATTCTATTCTGTCCTACAAAACAGACTTTTTTTATATTCTACATGTGAATGAGATGATGCCAGTATTTGTCATTCTATACCTGGGGCACTTCACCGAATCCAATGTTCTCAAGATCCATCCATGCTGTCTCAAATAACAAGATTCCACAATATTTATTCATATTAGGCTGAACCACTTACCAGGCTGTCTGAAAATTAATTAATCAAGTCAATCTATCAATAAATAGCTATATTGATTGACCTGTCTTTTTTTTTTTTTTTTGGTTCAGTCTTTCAAGAATGTGTGTGTTGTGTGTAGGCTACCTTCTTTTTCTGCAGTATATAAGTCAGTATTGTATCTCAGAGACACTACCTTATTGTATTTACTATGAATGTATTTTTCAATGTATCTGATGGTATATGCAGTAAAACCAGCTCTTTTTCTCTAGACTCTCATTTACAACACTTGTGGCATCAAATGTATGGATTTGCCACCATGAGCAATTGTTCTGTTTACTGAAGATGCCGAGTAGGCATTCTGTGATTTAATCTCACTTTGGTAATAGGAACACAAAGTCAGAATCAACTCTTACGCATTAGAAAGGCTCTGTCTCCTATTTCAGAATCCATTCACAAGTCCCAGGTTGTAACCTGTGTTTCTAACCTGGCTGCTATACATCAAAGAATCTCATAAGCCCCTTATTAAATTCAATAATTTGTTAGACTTCTCACAGAACCCAGGGAGACTCTCATGCTCATTTTTTCAAAGGTTCAGTCCATTGTCATCATGGCAGGAAGCATAGCAATGTGCAGGAAGACATGGTGCTGGAAGAGCCAAGAGTTCTACATTTTGATCAGAAGGTAGCCAGGAAGGGTTGGGGATTTAGCTCAGTGGTAGGGTGCTTGCCAAGCAAGTGCAAGGCCCTGGGTTCAGTCCCCAGCTCTGAAAAAAAGAAAAAAAAAGAAGGTAGCCAGGAGGAGTCTCTCTCTCCCACACTGGGTGGAGCTTGAGCAATAAGAGCCCTCAAAGCCTGCCTACGCAGTGAAACATTACATCCAAAAAGGCCACACCCATTCTAACAAGAACACACCTACTACTAATCATGTCATTCCCTAGTGGCCAAGCAGCCAAACAAATTAGTCTATGGGGACCAAACCTATTCAAACCACTACACTTCTCTACCTACGTATGATCAACCATTAACTCAACCCCTAGCCTCTCCCTTTCTGAGGAAAATGTATGAAGCTGCAAGTTTCAGCTTCAAAGTAGGATTTTGCCTTGGCTGTGTTAAGATGAAGCTGAATGTCTTCTTCCCAGCCACCAGTTTTCAGAAACTTATCAAAGTAGACAATAGATGCAAATTCCATACTTCCTATGAGAAGTGCACGATGCAAAAGTTGCTATTGATGTTCAGGGCAAAGAGTGAAAGAATATAGTCAGAATGACAAGGTTTTCTATCTAAGAAGGGTGTCTTGACCCAGTGTAGAGTGTGCCTGCTCTTGAGTAAGGGTCACTCATGTTCTAAGCCAAGGAGATCTAAGGAGAGCATATGCAAGTCTGTTCAGGGATGCTTTGTGAAGGCCAATCTGATTGTTATCCCGTTGTGGGAAGAGGGTGAAAGAAGAAAGAGAGGAGGGAGGAGAGAGAGAGAGAGAGAGAGAGAGAGAGAGAGAGAGAGAGAGAGAGAGACATTGATTACTGGACTGAGAGACACTATTCTACTTTGTCAGTTGGGGCCCAAGAGAACTAGTAGAGTATGTATGCTTCTCAATCTCTCTAAAGAAGATGGTTCTCCGCAATATATTGTCTAAAGTCTTTAAATAAAGAAGGTAAGTAGATCAAAAGCTCCCAATGGTCATCCGCTTTTTACTCCATGTATCCTGCAATAAAGACACTATGTAATTGCTATGAACAAACAACACACCAAGAAAAATAAGGAAGAGGTTGTAGAATAAAGGAAATTATGGGGTAAAAGAATGAAGAAAAGCCAAAGAAAAATACCCATAACAGATTTTTTTTAAGTAGCTAATTTCAACGAATTTTTTGCTTTGTTTGTTGTTTTGGTTTTTTGTTTGTGTGTATGTATGTTTTTATGGATATTTTTATTTACATTTCATATGTTATTCCCTTTCCTGGTTTCCTGTCCATAAGCCCCCTATCCCACCCCCTCCCCTTCTTCTATAAGGGTGTTCCCCCTCCCCAACCACCCCCCTTTCCTGCCTCCACACCCTGACATTCCCCTACACTGGGGGGTCCAGCCTTGGCAGGACCAAGGACTTCTCCTTTCTTTGGTGCCCAACAAGGCCATCCTCTGCTACATATGCAGCTGGAGCCATGGGTCTGTCCCATGGCTCATTGGGTAATAAGCCATTACTCTTTGGGTAATGGTTTAGTCCCTGGGAGCTCTGGTTTGTTGGTATTGTTGTTCTTATGGGGTTGCAAGCCCCTTCAGCTCCTTCAATCCTTTCTCTAAGGTCCTCCAACAGAAACCCCATTCTCAGTTCAATGGTTTGCTAGCATTTGTCTCTATATTTGTCATGCTCTGGCTGAGCCTCTCACGAGACAACTATATCAGGCTACTGTCAGCATGCACTTCTTAACTTCATCAATCTTATCTAGTTTTGGTGGCTATGTATATATGGGCTGTATATCCATGTGGGGCAGGCTCTGAATGGCCATTCCTTCAGTCTCTGCTCCAAACTTTGCCTCCATATCCACTCCTATGAATATTTTTGCTCCCCCTTTTAAGAAGGAGTGAAGCATCCATACTTTGGTCATCCTTCTTGAGTTTCATGTGTTCTGTGTGTTATATCTTGGGTGATTCAAGCTTTTGGGCTAATATTCACTTATCAGTGAGTGCATACCATGCGTGTTTTTCTGTAACTGGGTTACCTCACTCAGGATGACATTTTCTAGTTCAATCCATTTGCCTATGAATTTCATTAAGTCATTGTTTTTGATAGCTGAGTAGTACTCCATTGTGTAGATGTACCACATTTTCTGTATCCATTCCTCTGTTGGAAGGTATCTGGGTCTTTCCAGATTCTGGCTATTATAAACAAGGTTGCTATGAACCTAGAAGAGCATGTGTCTTTGTTGTATGTTGGAGCATCTTTTGGGTATATGCCAAAGAGAGGTATAGCTGGGTCCTCAGGTCATTCAATGTCCAATTTTCTGAGGAACCTCCTGACTGATTTCCAGAGTGGTTGTACCAGTTTGCAATCCCACCAACAATGGAGGAGTGTTCCTCTTTCTCCACAGCCTTGCCAGCATCTGCTGTCACCTGAGTTTTTGATCTTAGCCATTCTCACTGTTGTGAGGTGAAATCTCAGGGTTGTTTTGATTTGCATTTCCCTTATGACTAAAGATGTTGAACATTTCTTTAGGTGTTTCTCAGCCATTCGGCATTCCTCAGCTGTGAATTCTTTGTCTACTTCTGAACTCCATTTTTTTTTTTAAAGATTTATTTATTTATTATATATAAGTACACTGTAGCTGTCTTCAGATACACCAGAAGAGGGCATCAGATCTCTTTACAGATGGTTGTGAGCCACCATGTGGTTGCTGGGAATTGAACTCATGACCTCTGGAAGAGCAGTCGGGTGCTCTTAACTGCTGAGCCATCTCTCCAGCCCCCCTGAACTCCATTTTTTAATAAGGTTATTTGTCTCCCTGCGGTCTAACTTCTTGAGTTCTTTGTATATATTGGATATTAGTCCTCTATCGGATGTAGGATTGGTAAAGATCTTTTCCCAATCTGTTGATTCCTATCTTGTCCTAACCACAGTGTCCTTTGCCTTACAGAAGCTTTGCAATTTTGTGAGGTCTCTTCTGTTGTTTTGAGACAGGATATTAGTAGGTAGCTGACTGGAATGGTTGGCCTCACGCTCATTATGTAGACCAGGCTGGCTTCAAACTCATAGAGATCCACCTGCCTCTGCCTCTTATGCCCCGGGATTAAATATACATGCCACCAACCCAAGCAATAGTTTCTCCTGTATCTGGATGCAGTCAAAATTAAGTCTTTAACAGTAACAAATAAATGATCAAACCTTGAGATAAGATTGAGAACAAAATACACACACACACACACACACACACACACACACACACACAAAATGTTCCCTAGAGTACCTTGTAATACAGTAATAGATTTAATCAATTTATTTAGAGTAGTAATAGAAAAAGTCTTCTTCTGAGTTAGTATGAATTCCTTGTCTTTCCGTGTCTTGCCTCAGCACGTGCATCCCATCAGCCTGAGTCCACAGAAAGAGCAAGAAACAGCAGTACACCAGTTTTTTTGGTGCCTTTCTCTCTATGGAGTCCCAACAAATGCAGTGCAACTAAGCAATGTAAAGTAGACCAATACATGAGTGTCCTTAGCAAAGACTCCTTCATCACATCCTTTCTCATGCTTGCCTAAGCAGAACATCCTCTCTCCTCTGTCTGCTTCTGCAAAACGCTCCTTCATGGGCTACCTTAGCCTTTTACACTGGTGTCCACTTCTTGGCGTTTGGAGGGTATAAATAGGACTCGACAGAATAATGGGGACAGAGTTTGGCTTGCTGGTACAGCTCGCTGTACAACACTTGTGGGTCTCACTTCTTCGCTGACCTTCAGTTCACTGAAAGAGGCACAGCTGAGAAGTTTTCTGGTGTCCCTTTGGGTCCCTCCTGCTTACTTGTGCCAAGGCTGAGGCCTGGCTGTCTCTGCTGGGGAGTGCCACTGCTGCTGATCCTGTTTGCTATCCCAGCTCTACCGACTGCTGGTGTATTTGTAAAGTGTTTGTGAGCGGATCGAGCTGCTGCTGCTAACCTGTGAACTGAACTGCTGACTTCCAGAGAGCACAGATGAGAATTGTTCCAAAGAACCTTTCTAAGCACATCCACTTCGCCCATATCCTTTCCTTTCCACTACCTCTGGTGGGTGGTGGGCTATAAGGGAGTAACTTAAGAACTACCATCGGGGTTGGGGATTTAGCTCAGTGGTAGAGCGCTTGCCTAGGAAGCGCAAGGCCCTGGGTTCGGTCCCCAGCTCCGAAAAAAAGAACCAAAAAAAAAAAAAAAAAAAAAAGAACTACCATGAAGGGCCGGAGAGATGGCACAGTTTCCAAGCTGTGTCCAACCTGTGAGCTATTACCCTAGCTTCAGCTTTTCTGGTTTTTTTTTTTTTTTTTTTTTTTTTTTAGAGCAAGACAGGGGAATTACTTGATCTTTCTGTGTATCCCCGGATCTCCTAGTATTCTCTATGTACCCAACAAAAGTCCTCTTGCCTTAGCCTCCTAAAAGCTGAGATTACAGGGGTGTACTTCCACACTCTATTCTTTCTCCTTTCTTACAACAGTTCTTGGAAATACAGACTTTCTTTTAAGGGTATCCAATTTGCGTGCTTATGTTGTTGCTTGTCTCTTGGTGCTATATATGAAAAAGAAGAGCAAGTGCCTACTTAACCTGAGATCACTTCAGAAACAATCATTTCAGAACCTCTGTGTCATTCCTCAGTGCTGTGCAGCTGAAATGGCCCTGGCCCTCCCTTGTTCAAGAAAAAAAAGAGAGGGATGACAAAATCTGATTGTATTTTCAGTGCTTTACCACAGTGCTTATGTATTCTCTATCCTCCTACCAAAACATTCTTCACTGTTTGTTGGGACCTAGGCCAAAAACTCCGTGTGGTTTAGTCGTATGCACCATGTGCTCAGAAAGAAGATGTGCTGTAGAACGTTAGACTCTGGTAGGACGCATCCTCTGATTGTGAAACAACCAAAATAATGTGTTGTGAGAAGCATCTAGGGGCACCATACGGAACATTTCCAGTATCCAGAAACTCCATATGCCGTGCTTCTTCTGTATCTGTCAGATTAGACACTATTTCAACTTCTAATACTGTTGATTAACTTTGTAAAGTGAAATTATGTGGAATCTATTGTTTTGTGTCTGGCCTTTGTCAGTTGACATGATGAAACATTCATATTTGTCAAAGGATCTGTGTTCATTCTATGACTATAGTTTTCACAGTGTGTTTTTATCCATTTGTGTACTTGAATTGCTTGTATTTAATGCTTCTAGTAAACAAAAGAGTGATGAAGATTTCCATATCAGTCTTTTGCTGGACGTAAGCTTTCTTTTCTTCTATACATCTAGGAATAGAACACTGAACCACAAAGTCAACGTTTATCTAGATTTGTGGAAGGACATCGTAAGTGCAACTAGTGTTATTACAAAATAAATGTATCTATTTATAGTGTCACCAGCAATATGAACGTTTCCCTTGCTCACTTCTTCACAACACTTAATGTCATTACTCTTTTTGTTGTTGTTATAGTTTGTTTGTTTGTTTGTTTGTTTGTTTGTTTGTTTGTTTGAGACAGGGTCTCATTATGTAGCTCTGGCTCTCCTGGAACTCACTATGTACACCAGGGTGGCCTCAGACTCACGAAGATCTGCCTGCCTCTGCCTCCCAAGTGCTGCTGTTAAAGTGCTATGCCTGGGCTAGAAGCATTAATCTTCTTTTCGTGCATGCATGTTCATCTGGTGATGGGGTAGTGGTAAATGTAGGGGCCAGAGAACAATCTCAGGAATGCCATCTACCTCCCTTGAAACCGGGTCTTTTGTTGGTCAAGAGCTAACCAATTAGGATAAGCTAGCTGGCTAGCAAGCTTTAAGAATTCTCTCTGGGGGGAGGGTGGGGAGGGGAACACCCATAAAGAAGGGGAGGGGGAGGGATTAGGGGGATGTTTGCCTGGAAACCGGGAAAGGGAATAACACTCGAAATGTAAATAAGAAACACTCAAGTTAATAAAAAAAAAAAAGAAAAAAGAAAGAATTCTCTCTAGCACTAAGATTATTACAGGGCTGCACCAACATGCACAGCATTTTTTCCGTGGGTACTGGAAATCAAACTCAAGTCCTCGTGCTAGAAAGGCAGGCACTCTACTGACAGAACTATTTTCCTAGCTAAGGTAGTTTGAATGAGAATGCCTCCCAGAGACTCTGTAGTGGGACTTTGGGGGAAGGATTAGGAGGTGTGACCTCATTGAAAGAAGTGCATCACTGGGACTGGGTTTTGTTCAAAAGCATATGCCATTCCTAGCTAGCTCTCTCTGCCTCCTACCTTCATATCTAGATAAATACCTTAGCTACTGGTCCAGCACCATGCCTGCCTGCCTGCCTGCTGGCATGCTCCTTGAATGATGTTCATGGACTCTAACCCTCTGCAACCGTGAGCCCCAAATTAAATGTTCTCCTTTGGAACTTGTCTTGGTCATGGTGTCTTATCACGACAATAGAACAGTAACTAAGATACTAGCCCTTCCTTAGTCTTTTTTATGTAAGCTATTGTGATGAGTATATAATGGTGTTTGTGGTGGTTTGAATATGCTTGGTTGAGGGACTGGCACTATTTGGAAGTATGACCTGTTGGAATAGGTGTAACCTTGTTGGAGGAAGTGTGTCACTGTGGGTATGGGTTTCAAGACTCTCCTCCTAGCTGCCTGGAAGTCAGTCTTCTTCTCTTGCCTTTGGAAGTAGTTGTAGAACTCTCAGCTCTTCCAGCACCATATCTACTTGGCTGTTGCCATGCACCTCTAAACCTGTAAGGCAGTCCCAATTAAATGTTGTCCTTTATAAGAATTGTGTGGGTCATGATATCTTTCCACAGCAGTAAAACCCTACCTAAGGGCTACCTTTTGGGCTAATATCTACTTATCAATGAGTGCATACCATGTGTGTCTTTCTGTGATTGGGTTACCTCACTCAGGATGATATTTTCTAGTTCCATCCATTTGCCTAAGAATTTCATAAAGTCATTGTTTTTGATAGCTGAGTAATATTCCATTGTGTAGATGTACCACATTTTCTGTATCCATTCCTCTGTTGAAGGACATCTGGGTTCTTTCCAGCTTCTGGCTATTATAAATAAGGCTGCAATGAACATAGTGGAGCATGTGTCTTTGTTATATGTTGGGGCATCTTTTGGGTATATGCCCAAGAGAGGTATAGCTGGGTCCTCAGGTCATTCAATATCCAATTTTCTGAGGAACCTCCTGACTGATTTCCAGAATGGTTGTACCAGTCTGCAATCCCACCAACAATGGAGGAGTGTTCCTCTTTCTCTACATCCTTGCCAGCATTTTCTGTCACCTGAGTTTTTGATCTTAGCCATTCTCTCTGGTGTGAGGTGAAATCTCAGGGTTGTTTTGATTTGCATTTCCCTTATGACTAAAGATGTTGAACATTTCTTTAGGTGTTTCTCAGCCATTCGGCATTTGTCAGCTGTGAATTCTTTGTTTAGCTCTGAACCCCATTTTTTAATAGGGTTATTTGTTTCCCTGCGGTCTAACTTTGTGAGTTCTTTGTATATTTTGGATATAAGGCCTCTATCTGTTGTAGGATTGGTAAAGATCTTTTCCCAATCTGTTGGTTGCTGTTTTGTCCTAACCACAGTGTCCTTTGCCTTACAGAAGCTTTGCAGTTTTATGAGATCCCATTTGTCGATTCTTGATCTTAGAGCATAAGCCTTTGGTGTTTTGTTCAGGAAATTGTCTCCAGTGCCCATGTGTTCGAGATGCTTCCCCACTTTTTTTCTATTAGTTTGAGTGTATCTGGTTTGATGTGGAGGTCCTTGATCCACTTCTTCTTTTTTTTTTTCTTTTCTTTTTTTCGGAGCTGGGGACTGAACCCAGGGCCTTGAGCTTGCTAGGCAAGCGCTCTACCACTGAGCTAAATCCCCAACCCCCTTGATCCACTTCTTTTCTTTTTCTTTTCTTTTTTTTCCCCCAGTTTTCAGGAACTTTATTTTCCTTCTACCTTTTTCCCCTTCGCTCAGGTGTCTGCAGAGCAGCTCAGGACCACTCAGTGGTGCTCCAACCCACTCAGTGGCCTATGCTGTGGGAGCTGCTGAGCAGTCCTCAGTGGCTGACTGCCCACTCCAGTCTTCTGTGGGGAACTGCTGGACGGGCATCTGCACACCCTCAGACCAGTCGGCCACCCCAGACTGAGCAGCAGTGAACTCAGGCGTTGGTGCGGTCCATTCACCCTGGAATTCCCCCTTGGTCACAGCCTTCTCAGCGGCAGCCTGCTCCTCCTTCTCAATCTCCTCTGGGTTTCTGTAGAAGTAAAGATCAGGCATAACCTCCCATGGGTGCTCACGGGAGATAGCTCCTTGCATGCGGAGTATTTCCTGGGCCAGCATCCACCACATGAGACCCACTGAGTGAGCTCCCTTGTTGTTGCATGGAATGGCAATGTCCACATAGCGCTGGGGAGAATCTGTGTTACACAGAGCAATGGTAGGCAGGTTGACGTAAAAGGCCTCTGGAAGGGGCTGGTGGTCAGCCCGGGGATCGGTCACCACTGGAAGCTGTGGCTCCCTGGAGGCTGCTTGGAACTGGTTAGTGAAGGTCCCAGGTATGAAGTGGCCAGCAATTGGAGTGGCTCCTGTGGCAGCAGTGAACTTCAGTACAGCTCGGGGCCAGCGTTTCCGGAAGAAATGATGCTAACGTCAGCAGGGTTCTCAGTGGCAACAATAGCACAAGCTGAGAGCAACAGCTTCTCCCAGGTCCTCTTCAGATTCATGATGTAGATACCGTCACTTTTCCTTTTGCAGATGCACTGCTCCGTCTGAAAGTCAAGGTCGTGCCACCTAAGTGGGTTCCTGCAGCAGGGAACTTGAGAACACCCTCCTTCTGCAGGACGTCAAGGGCCCCAGACATTGTGTAAGTTTCCCTTTTAAGTTTCAATGGAAACCAAGAACAATGCCATATGGACCCATCCCCAGGTAGCATGGAAAGTTGTCATTATTTTCCAACAATAAAGTATAACTATTATTTATACAGAATTGACATTGCATTAGGTAATTTATATCAAGTAGCAATGTATAATATATGAGGATGTCTATACATCACATGCAAATGGTCAATTATTTTAAAGGCACATGTATTTATTCATTTATTATTATATGTGTTTGGGTGTTTTGTTTGCGCATATGTCTGTGCATTATGTGCTTTGTGTGCCTGCAAAAGCCAGAAAAGGGATCGAATCTCCTGGAACTGTATTTACAGACTGTTGTTAACCACCATGTAATTGACAGGCAACCTGAGTCTTCTGGAAGGGCAGTCAGTGCTCTTAACCAGAGCCATCTCTCTGTCCCTCATGCTAAACTATTATATGGTAAGAGACTTGAACATCCTCAAAGTTTGGTGTCCGTAGAGGGCCCTGGGAGTGCTACTGACAGTGAGACAATGTCTATGGTATGACTGCCACCTGGTGGACAATAATCATAAGACACATCAATGATAACATTTCTTAATTTTTGAATATCTAAAATATGAAACAAGTACATAATTACTAATGCTAAATAGCCTTATATCAGCAAAGTTTTTTATTAAAAACCTCACTGGACAATGAGAAAAATATATAATTTCTTAGAAGACAATACTACACATAGAAACATGAGTAAATATTTCCCAGAACATCATGATCAAATTATCAAAAATCTTGACTATTAATGATGGGGGAAAAGGGGCCTGGAGAAACAGCTCAGTTGTTAAGTATTCCCAGATAACCCAAGTTCAGTCCCCAGCACCACATCAGGCATGACTCTCTGTAACACCCACACCAGGTAAACCAACACCTTTGGTGCACTTACCCACATGCAGACACACACATCTTCACATAATTACAGATATTAAAATGAAACTACATGTAATGTGTTTTCTGTCCCTTCAGAGGCCAGAAAAGGGATTGAATCTCCTAAAACTGAATTTACAGACTGTTGTTAACCACCATCTAATTGACAGGCAACTTGAGTCTTCTGGAAGAGCAGTCAGTGCTCTTAACCATAGAGCCATCTTTCTATCCCTATTGCATGGTAAGGGACTTGAACATCCTCAGATTTTGGTGTCTGTAGAGGGCCCTGTAAGTGCCCTCTTTAATCCCCAAAAGCCAAAGTTTTGCCATACCTGAAGGTGATCCAAAGTAGGACTTTCTCAAATTAGCATGAATGAAGACTCAGAATTTGATACATTTTATTTATTTGATCTATTTATTTGATCTACTTTATTATCATTAATAGTTATATATATATATCAGTCAAATATTTTCAAGTAAATTATAATTCACTTAAAATTAGAACGTAAAAGAGTATACAGAAGAGAGCCACCAAGCTTGTCTGACATTCATGAAGCCTGGGTTCAATCCCCAGCATGACAACAGAAAAGAAAAACTGAGTAAGCAGGAAAAGAGGGTAGGAGGACCAACCAGAATACTTAGACATATAAAACAGAACAGCTGCAGGTAGACCGGTCTATAGTTATCACCAAAGGTGTTCCATGGCACTTGTTGGGGGCCTCTTACACTCTCCACACTACTCCACTCTCTAAGGACACTGTGATCCTTTTGCTCATGGAACTTACATATTTGTCAGGAAGCATCAATAGTTAACAGCACCAAAAAAGACATTGTATGGTAAAAGAGAGGACTCAGTTGGTAAAATGTCTGCCTTCTAAACATGAAAACTTGAGTCCTAAGAACTCATGGAACAATTCCAGATGAACTGACACATACCTATAATTCAAATGCTAGGAAGCCATGCCAGGAGGGTCCCAGCATTTGTGGACCAATCAGTCCAGCCTAATCTTTGCCCTCCAAACTGAGAGGAAGCCTGTGTATCCTCTGCCCTGTATACACACATGTAAACGCACATAAATGCTTGGGTGGCTTCAAGATGTGTGTGTGCATGTGTGTGTCACTATGTAGCCCTGGCTGGTCTAGAACTAACTATGAGAGCAGCCTAACCTCAAACAAATAGATAAATGCATCTATCTCCCTAGTGCTGGGATTAAAGCCATGCACCACCTTGTCCAGCTAAAGTTACTGTTTTAGTTAGATTTCTATTGCTGTAAAGAGACCATGACCAAAGCAACTTATAGAAGAAAGTATTTGTTAGGGGCTTGCTTACAGTTTTAATGATTAGAGTCCATGACCATCAAGGCAGGGAACATGTCAGAAAGCAGGTGGGCATGGGTCTGGAGCAGTAACTTTTAGCTTACAGCCTCATCTACAAACTCTATGCAGAGATAGAAAGCTAGCAGAAATGACATGGTCCATTTGAGATGTCAAAGCCTACCCCTAAAAACACATCTTCTTCAACAAGGCCATACGTCCTAATCCCTCCCAAACACTTCCACCAACTGGGGACCAAGTATTCAAATATTTGAGCCTATGGGATCCATTCTTGTTGAAACTATCACAGTGGGATGGGGCCTCCAACACATGTGCAGTGGTGGACTCCCGGGTCTGGGTTAGGTCGGGGAGGATGTACCTGGTCCTCAGGAGGATGGAGGCCCTGGAGAGTTTGGAGGTCTGGTGGGGTGGATGGGGTGAGAACATCCTTGTGAAGACTGGGGGAAGGGGGTTATTGGATGTGGAGCCCTCAGGGCGTAGACAGGGAGGGCAATGGAGTCTGAAGTGTAAAAATAAATAAATAAATAAATAAATAAATAAATAGCTCTTCCTGGTGGCTGCTGCCGCGGAGAGCTCACAAGCAACACCCCACGAGCAAACTTGAGCCTCGAGACCACAGGTAAGACCAACTTTTCTGCTGCAAGTGACCTGCCTGGTGAACTCAAGACACAGGCCCACAGGAACAGCTGAAGACCAGTAGATAGGAAAAACTACACGCCCAAAAGCAGAACACTCTGTCCCCATAACTGGCTGAAAGAAAACAGGAAAACAGGTCTCCAGCACTCCTGAAACACAGGCTTATAGGGCAGTCTAGCCACTGTCAGAAATAGCAGAAAAAAGTAACACTAGAGATAATCTGATGGCGAGAGGCAAGCGCAGGAACCCAAGCAACAGAAACCAAGATTACATGGCATCATTGGAGCCCAATTCTCCCATCAAAGCAAACACGGAATATCCAAACATACCAGAAAAGCAAGATCTAGTTTCAAAATCATATTTGATCATGATGCTGGAGGACTTCAAGAAAGACGTGAAGAACTCCCTTAGAGAACAAGTAGAAGCCTACAGAGAGGAATCGCAAAAATCCCTAAAAGAATTCCAGGAAAACATAAATAAACAAGTAGAAGCCCATAGAGAGGAGTCACAAAAATCCCTGAAAGAATTCCAGGAAAACACAATCAAACAGTTGAAGGAATTAAAAATGGAAATAGAAGCAATCAAGAAAGAACACATGGAAACAACCCTGGATATAGAAAATCAAAAGAAGAGACAAGGAGCCGTAGATACGAGCTTCACCAACAGAATACAAGAGATGGAAGAGAGAAACTCAGGAGCAGAAGATTGATAGAAATCATCGACTAAACTGTCAAAGATAATGTAAAACGGAAAAAGCTACTGGTCCAAAACATACAGGAAATCCAGGACTCAGTGAGAAGATCAAACCTAAGGATAATAGGTATAGGAGTGAAGACTCCCCGCTCAAAGGACCAGTAAATATCTTAAACAAAATCATAGAAGAAAACTTCACTAACCTAAAGAAAGAGATACCCATAAGCATACAACAAGCCTACAGAACTCCAAATAGATTGGACCAGGAAAGAACTCCCGTCACATAATAGTCAAAACACCAAACGCACAAAATAAAGAAATATTAAAAGCAGTAAGGGAAAAAGGTCAAGTAACATATAAAGGCAGACCTATCAGAATTACACCAGACTTTTCGCCAGAAACTATGAAAGCCAGAAGATCCTGGACAGATGTCATACAGACCCAAAGAGAACACAAATGCCAGCCCAGGTTACTGTATCCTGCAAAACTCTCAATTAACATAGATGGAGAAACCAAGATATTCCATGACAAAACCAAATTTACACAATATCTTTCTACAAATCCAGCCCTACAAAGGATAATAAATGGTAAAGCCCAACATAAGGAGGCAAGCTATACCCTAGAAGAAGCAAGAAACTAATCGTCTTGGCAACAAAACAAAGAGAAGAAAAGCACACAAACATAACCTCATATCCAAATATGAATATAACAGGAAGCAATAATCACTATTCCTTAATACCTCTCAACATCAATGGCCTCAACTCCCCAATAAAAAGACATAGATTAACAAACTGGATATGCAACGAGGACCCTGCATTCTGCTGCCTACAGGAAACACACCTCAGAAACAAAGACAGACACTACCTCAGAGTGAAAGGCTGGAAAACAACTTTCCAAGCAAATGGTCAGAAGAAGCAAGCTGGAGTAGCCATTCTAATATCAAATAAAATCAATTTTCAACTAAAAGTCATCAAAAAAGATAAGGAAGGACACTTCATATTCATCAAAGGAAAAGTCCACCAAGATGAACTCTCAATCCTAAATATCTATGCCCCAAATACAAGGGCACCTACATGCGTAAAAGAAACCTTACTAAAGCTCAAAACACACATTGCACCTCACACAATAATAGTAGGAGATTTCAACACCCCACTCTCATCAATGGACAGATCATGGAAACAGAAATTAAACAGAGATGTAGACAGACTAAGAGAAGTCATGAGCCAAATGAATTTAACAGATATTTATAGAACATTCTATCCTAAAGCAAAAGGATATACCTTCTTCTCAGCTCCTCATGGTACTTTCTCCAAAATTGACCATATAATTGGTCAAAAAACGGGCCTCAACAGGTACAGAAAGATAGAAATAATCCCATGTGTGCTATCAGACCACCACGGCCTAAAGCTGGTCTTCAATAACAATAAGGGAAGAACGCCCACATATATGTGGAAATTGAACAATGCTCTACTCAATGATAACCTGGTCAAGGAAGAAATAAAGAAAGAAATTAAAGACTTTTTAGAATTTAATGAAAATGAAGGTACAACATACCCAAACTTATGGGACAAAATGAAAGCTGTGCTAAGAGGAAAACTCATAGGTCTGAGTGCCTGCAGAAAGAAACAGGAAAGAGCATATGTCACCTGCTTGACAACACACCTAAAAGCTCTAGAACAAAAAGAAGCAAATACACCCAGGAGGAGTAGAAGGCAGGAAATAATCAAACTCAGAGCTGAAATCAACCAAGTAGAAACAAAAAGGACCATAGAAAGAATCAACAGAACCAAAAGTTGGTTCTTTGAGAAAATCAACAAGATAGATAAACCCTTAGCCAGACTAAGGAGAGGACACAGAGAGTGTGTCCAAATTAACAAAATCAGAAATGAAAAGGGAGACATAACTACAGAATCAGAGGAAATTCAAAAAATCATCAGATCTTACTACAAAAGCCTATATTCAACAAAACTTGAAAATCTACAGGAAATGGACAATTTCCTAGACAGATACCAGGTACCGAAGTTAAATCAGGAACAGATAAACCAGTTAAACAACCCCATAACTCCTAAGGAAATAGAAGCAGTCATTAAAGGTCTCCCAACCAAAAAGAGCCCAGGTCCAGACGGGTTTAGTGCAGAATTCTATCAGGCCTTCATAGAAGACCTCATACCAATACTATCCAAACTATTCCACAAAATTGAAACATATGGAGCACTACCGAATTCCTTTTATGAAGGCATAATTACTCTTATACCTAAACCACACAAAGACCCAACAAAGAAAGAGAACTTCAGACCAATTTCCCTTATGAATATCGACGCAAAAATACTCAATAAAATTCTGGCAAACCGAATCCAAGAGCACATCAAAACAATCATCCACCATGACCAGGTAGGCTTCATCCCAGGCATGCAGGGATGGTTTAATATACGGAAAACCATCAACGTGATCCATTATATAAACAAACTGAAAGAACAAAACCACATGATCATTTCATTAGACGCTGAGAAAGCATTTGACAAAATTCAACACCCCTTCATGATAAAAGTCCTGGAAAGAATAGGAATTCAAGGCCCATACCTGAACATAGTAAAAGCCATATACAGCAAACCAGTTGCTAACATTAAACTAAATGGAGAGAAACTTGAAGCAATCCCACTAAAATCAGGGACTAGACAAGGCTGCCCACTCTCTCCCTACTTATTCAATATAGTTCTTGAAGTTCTAGCCAGAGCAATCAGACAACAAAAGGAGGTCAAGGGGATACAGATCAGAAAAGAAGAAGTCAAAATATCACTATTTGCAGATGACATGATAGTATATTTAAGTGATCCCAAAAGTTCCACCAGAGAACTACTAAACCTGATAAACAACTTCAGCAAAGTGGCTGGGTATAAAATTAACTCAAATAAATCAGTTGCCTTCCTCTATACAAAAGAAAAACAAGCCGAGAAAGAAATTAGGGAAACGACACCCTTCATAATAGACCCAAATAATATAAAGTACCTCGGTGTGACTTTAACCAAGCAAGTAAAAGATCTGTACAATAAGAACTTCAAGACACTGAAGAAGGAAATTGAAGAAGACCTCAGAAGATGGAAAGATCTCCCATGCTCATGGATTGGCAGGATTAATATAGTAAAAATGGCCATTTTACCAAAAGCGATCTACAGATTCAATGCAATCCCCATCAAAATACCAATCCAATTCTTCAAAGAGTTAGACAGAACAATTTGCAAATTCATCTGGAATAACAAAAAACCCAGGATAGCTAAAGCTATCCTCAACAATAAAAGGACTTCAGGGGGAATCACTATCCCTGAACTCAAGCAGTATTACAGAGCAATAGTGATAAAAACTGCATGGTATTGGTACAGAGACAGACAGATAGACCAATGGAATAGAATTGAAGACCCAGAAATGAACCCACATACCTATGGTCACTTGATTTTTGACAAAGGAGCCAAAACCATCCAATGGAAAAAAGATAGCATTTTCAGCAAATGGTGCTGGTTCAACTGGAGGTCAACATGTAGAAGAATGCAGATCGATCCATGCTTATCACCCTGTACAAAGCTTAAGTCCAAGTGGATCAAGGACCTCCACATCAAACCAGACACACTCAAACTAATAGAAGAAAAACTAGGGAAGCATCTGGAACACATGGGCACTGGAAAAAATTTCCTGAACAAAACACCAATGGCTTATGCTCTAAGATCAAGAATCGACAAATGGGATCTCATAAAACTGCAAAGCTTCTGTAAGGCAAAGGACACTGTGGTTAGGACAAAACGGCAACCAACAGATTGGGAAAAGATCTTTACCAATCCTACAACAGATAGAGGCCTTATATCCAAAATATACAAAGAACTCAAGAAGTTAGACCGCAGGGAAACAAATAACCCTATTAAAAAATGGGTTTCAGAGCTAAACAAAGAATTCACAGCTGAGGAATGCCGAATGGCTGAGAAACACCTAAAGAAATGTTCAACATCTTTAGTCATAAGGGAAATGCAAATCAAAACAACCCTGAGATTTCACCTCACACCAGTGAGAATGGCTAAGATCAAAAACTCAGGTGACAGCAGATGCTGGCGAGGATGCGGAGAAAGAGGAACACTCCTCCATTGTTGGTGGGGTTGCAAACTGGTACAACCATTCTGGAAATCAGTCTGGAGGTTCCTCAGAAAATTGGACATTGAACTGCCTGAGGATCCAGCTATACCTCTCTTGGGCATATACCCAAAAGATGCCCCAACATATAAAAAAGACACGTGCTCCACTATGTTCATTGCAGCCTTATTTATAATAGCCAGAAGCTGGAAAGAACCCAGATGCCCTTCAACAGAGGAATGGATACAGAAAATGTGGTACATCTACACAATGGAATATTACTCAGCTATCAAAAACAACGGCTTTATGAAATTCGTAGGCAAATGGTTGGAACTGGAAAACATCATCCTGAGTGAGCTAACCCAATCACAGAAAGACATACATGGTATGCACTCATTGATAAGTGGCTATTAGCCCAAATGCTTGAATTACCCTAGATGCCTAGAACAAATGAAACTCAAGACGGATGATCAAAACGTGAATGCTTCACTCCTTCTTTAAAAGGGGAACAAGAATACCCTTGGCAGGGAATAGAGAGGCAAAGATTAAAACAGAGACTGAAGGAACACCCATTCAGAGCCTGCCCCACATGTGGCCCATACATATACAGCCACCCAATTAGACAAGATGGATGAAGCAAAGAAGTGCAGACCGACAGGAGCCAGATGTAGATCGCTCCTGAGAGACACAGCCAGAATACAGCAAATACAGAGGCGAATGCCAGCAGCAAACCACTGAACTGAGAATAGAATCCCCGTTGAAGGAATCAGAGAAAGAACTGGAAGAGCTTGAAGGGGCTCGAGACCCCATATGAACAACAATGCCAACCAACCAGAGCTTCCAGGGACTAAGCCACTACCTAAAGACTATACATGGACTGACCCTGGACTCTGACCTCATAGGTAGCAATGAATATCCTAGTAAGAGCACCAGTGGAAGGGGAAGCCCTGGGTCCTGCTAAGACTGAACCCCCAGTGAACTAGACTATGGGGGGAGGGCGGCAATGGGGGGAGGGTTGGGAGGGGAACACCCATAAGGAAGGGGAGGGGGGAGGGGGATGTTTGCCCGGAAACCGGGAAAGGGAATAACACTCGAAATGTATATAAGAAATACTCAAGTTAATAAAAAAAAATCCTAAAATACGTTACCAAGTGAGAAAAATTAAGGCTATTTAGTGAGAAAGACAAAACATAAAAATGGAATTAACATGGAAGTCAAAGTGGGGAAAAAGATGGGTGATGTATTACTCAGATTCTCCAGAGAGGGAGCATAACTGGAAATATATATGCATAAATGATGAGTTAAAATATGTAGTGGGTTATTAGACTTTCTTTCAGTGATGACTGTCCTCACACTGGAAGGGCCCAGAACCTGGTAGCAGTACGGTTTATGAGTCTAGATGTCTGAGCAGTCCCAATCTGGGACCCTACTGAGAGGCTGGAGGATTCCTTGGAATCCACTGGTCTTTATTTCCCGTCAGAACCCAAAGTAGCTGGGTTCTCGTGTCACTAATAGATGCCAGCAGGACCAACAAAGTAAGGAAGATGAGAGGCCAAGGCAAGCAGGCAAAAAGCAAAAGCTTTTTTCCCTTTCAAGATTGTATTAAACGTCTTTACAAGACAACATCCAGCCTCCAGATGCAGCTGCCAAGACCCTGTTATGCTGTAGGCACTGGCTGAGGCATGGCGGGTGGCTCTGACTTCCCACCCTTCTGTTCTAAGATGGGGGTAGTGGGCAAGATTTCACCTTTAGGTTCCACAATGCTCACACGATCAGGCAGAGGCTTCTTGGGACCACTCTTAACCACTTGGGTCCCAAGGCAGCATGATCTTCACTTTGATGCCCAGCACACCCTGTCTGAGGTGGCGCACAGCGGTGTCAGCATAGTAGTTAACAGGGTCTCCGCCGTGAATCATCAGACCATCCACAAACTTCATGGACTTGGCCCTCTGTCCTCGGAGCTTCCCAGACACCACAACCTCGCAGCCCTTGGCCCTGCTTCCCATAACGAACTGAAACACACCTTAGCAGGCCCTTCGAACTGCAAGCCCTCCTAGGAGTTTGTAGCGTAGAGACTCTGCCTGGGCAAAGGCACACAGACCTCTCGTGGCCACTTTTTCTGCCTACAGCTCTACGCTGCCTTCAGGGAAGCCAAACCGCTTCTGGACAACTGCAGTCAGCTCTCTGAGCCGACGACCCTTCTCCCCAAGAACATTCTGTGTTCTGGTGGCTAAAATAATGATTTCTGTTCTGGTCGGCGTAACTCGGACTTCAACTCCAGAGTAGCCATCTTCAGTCAGCTCCCGAGTGAGAAACTCAGTCAGTTCAGCTTTGAAGATGCCATCAGCTACAAACTTCCTCTTCTGTACGTACCGCCATCTTGCTGCCGCGCACTGAAAGGAAAGGTGCAAAAGCTTTTCTCTTGGACTTCCTTTTATCTGGGCTGCCCTGCAAAGGTGCATCCAGATTTGGATGAGTCTTCCCACTTGAATTAATTATGTAAATTAATTATGGAAATAGGTAGTTGATTACAGGTCCAGTCTAACTGAAAACTAAGATTAAATGTATTTTAACTATGTTATTTGCAACTTAAAATGGGTTTATAGGGATATAATTTCAACAGAAGTAAAAAGAAATATTTACTGTGAAGCAAAACTTGATAGAAGTTATTGATGTATCTGGTTTTATGTTGAGGTCTTTGATTCACTTTGACTTGAGTTTTGTGCAGGGTGATAAATATGGATCTATTTGCATTCTTCTACATGCTGACATTCGGTTAGACCAGCACTGTTTGTTGAAGATGCTTTCTTTTTTTTTTTTTTTCTATTATACGGTTTTGGCTTCTTTGTCAAAAGTCAAGTGACTGTAGGTATGCGGATTGATTTCTGTGTCTTCAGTTAGATTTCATGGGTCAACATGTCTGCTTTTGTACTAATACCATTCAGTTTTTATTACTATTGCTTTGTGATACAGCTTGAAGTCAGTGACAGTGACACCTCCAGACGTTCTTTTATTGTTCAGGTTCATCGTTTTATTTTAGCTATCCTGTGTTTTTTCGTTTTTCCATAGGAAGTTGAGAAATGCTCTTTCAAGGTCTATAAAGAATTGTGTTGGAATTTTGATGGGAATTGCATTGAATCTGTGGATTGCTTTTGGTAAGGTGACCATTTACTGTTCCTACCTATCCATGAGAACGGGAGGTCTTAGCCTTGAGCACATTGGTACAGGAGATTACTTCCTGAACAGAACACCCATGGCCCAGGCACTAAGATCAACAATAAATGGGACCTCATGAAGTGGAAGAGTTTCTGTAAGGTGAAGGACACTGTCAGTAGGACGAAGCAGCAGCTTACAGACCGGGAAAGGATCTTCACCAAACTTTCATCTGACATAGGGGCGATATCAAAAAAAAAAAATATATATATATGTGTGTGTGTGTGTGTGTGTGTGTGTGTGTGTTATAATGCCAAAAAAACCCTAAATAATCCAGTTAAAAATGGGGTACAGTGCTAAACAGATAAATCTCAACAAAAGAATCTCTAATGGCTGAGGAAACACTTAAAGAAATGTTCAACATCTTTAGTCACCAGGGAAATGAAAATCAAAAGGACTCTGCTTTATACCCGTCAGAGTGGCTAAGATCAAAAATTCAAGAGACAGCACATGCCGATGAGGATGTGGAGAAAGAATACTCCTCCAATGCTGGCGGGATGGCAACCTTGTACAACTACTCTGAATTCAACCTGGCAGTTCCTCGGAAAATTGGAAATAGTTCTAACTGAAGACCCAGCTCTCCCACTCCTGGGCATATACCCAAAAGATTCCCCACCATACCGCAAGGACATGTGCTCCACTGTTCATAGCAGCTTTCTTCATAATAGCTAGAAATGACCCAGATGTCAACTGAAGAATGAATAAAGAAAATGTGGTTCATTTATACAATGGGCTACTACCCAGCTATTAAAAACAAATGGATGGAACTGGAAAATATCTGAGTGAGGTAACTCAGACCCAAAAGGACAAGCATGGTATGTACTTATAGGGCAGTGGGCAGTGAGAGGAAGCCTGGTCCTCGGTTGAGCTAAAGGCTTGAAGCCCTGGAGACCCTGAAGGGATGGTAGGAGCTTCACCTGCTCCTAGCACCAGGCCCTGTCACATAGTCGCAACACCCCCCCACCATAGACTTGTGATCATCAGTCACATAAGGGCAATGCCCCAAGCACTTCCACATGTAGATGAGACTTCCCTAATGTCTCAGACCAAAACGATAGGAAAAGAAACATGACCTGTGGTCCAGACAGAGATCCCCATGCTAATGAGGTACCTAGAGGCCCAGATGGTGTTGCCAATAAGCTTCCCTTCCCAGACATTCCTCCCTGCAAAGGTATTTAATCTCAGGACCACCTTGAGAAGTGGGGTACAGTTTTCCCACATCTGCTTTCCACCATGACAATAAACGGTTGAGAACCACAGACTCTCTTTTTTCATCAAGATCCAATGTGGAGAGCCATGAGGAAGGCCTTCACCTACAGAGCCACAGTCTAGCCTCATATAGAGAGCCTCTCTACACTCCCAGCCACAACTGCCACCAAGCCTGCCACTGTCAAGCCAAGGACGCCCACCATGGGACTACTTGGAGCTCCACCCTTCCCAGGGCATGGTCTAGACACTGTCCCCAGCCTTCAGGCCCCCAACTCCGTCCTCAACTCTTCCATGACTTCCAGCAGTCTACCAGAGCAACTACATCGTAGATTTTAATCCAAGGTGGACCCATCTCATGAAGAGCACCTGCTAGTTTTTAGCTTTTCCTATGATGGCTCCTGACAAATGAAAGCCTGAATAGTGAACAATTGATAATTATCTTTACTTCCTAGTTCTATTAATCACGTGCATACAATATATTTACATTTTTAAAATATACATTAGGTGCAATGCTATAGATTATTATACTGTTATAGTTTAGCTTTTGGTCAGTAGTTCCATAATTAACACATAGAAAACTATTTTACCACTTACATGGGTTTTGTTTTAGATGGTTTTGGAAAATCTAAACTTATATAATCGATTCCGAATGAAATGGATTTTCTGCATCGTTCTGCTCTTGTGGTCTACAATCTATTGCTAGGGCCAGGTTCAAGATAGAACAGTAGTGCAACAAGGGTGTTATTGCACTGTGAGACTCAGGGGAGGAAAGGTCATCAGTGGATCTGTTTTCAGAGCCCTGTGGGGGTGGGTGGGTCGAAAGAAGAAAGCAAGCCATTGGGTTTAGTGATGGTTTGAATGAGAAGTGCTCCCATCATCGTGGGCAACTGAGTACTTGATCCCTACTGCTGCTCTGTTTAGCAGGCCTAGATGGTATAGTGTTGCTAGAGAAGGCTCATATCATTTTGAGTTCACGCTCTCTGCTTCCTGTTTGTGGCTCAAGACGTGTGCTTTCAGCTTGTTACTCAGACTGTGGACCTGTTGTTTCCGTGCCATTATGGAATACTATGTCTAGAACCATAAGCCAAAGCAACCCTGCCTTCTTTATGCTGCCCTGATTGTGGTGTTCATCACAGCAATAGAAGAGTAACTAATACAGGTTTCTTGAAGAAGTCAGAACCATCCTGTGGTACCCAAGGAGGTGGGGGGGATTATGACATCATCACGGAGCACTGGAGGAGTATAGTGATTGGTCCAGATATTGGTTTCAAACATTCAACATAGAGAACTCCAAAGGCAATGTCTCTATGTGCTTTTGGTGAACCTATTCCCAGGATCCAGAAAGTGATGGCTGTTCCCAGGGATCAGATCTGACACACATGGAGGATTGTAAGTGAGGTCAGAGCTATGGGTACATTTGAGCATCGAGAAATGGCCACCTCCCCCCACCCCCCACCTAGGACTGTAAAGTTTAAGATCAGGGCCATTTTCTTGTTGTATAATCACCTCTTACTAAACAAGATAACATTATCGTGAATGAAAAGCGATCTCAGAGCCTCACGGGCACTCACTAATCAGAAAACCTTAACGCAATCTTGGAGCTGGAATAATGGCTCAGTGACTTAGAGCACTGGTTACTGTCTAAAGGACCCACATTCAGTTCCAAGCACCTAAGTGGCAGCCTATTTCAGTTCCAGATCTAGGGCCTCTCCTGATCTCTGTGCCACCAAGAGGTGTGCATACCTAATAAATGGATCTAAAAAATACATTAATAATAATAATAATAATAATAACATCAATTTAAAGATAGTCTCAAATATTCTAAAGAGAAGAAACTCATTCCCAAGAGTGTTCTAAGTTGTCTTTAGTGAGAGTTTTAGTTTCTTGGGGAAAAGATTAGCTGAATTGTTGCCATCTGGAGAAGCATACATACGCTGGGGTAAGGTTTCTGAAAGAGATTGAGAAGTGTATTAACCAACCAGTGTTAAACCAACATTGACAACAAAGCAAAACAAAAAGAACATTCAAACGAGATCCAAATAAAACCCTTATTAACGTCAAAAACCCAGGAGCATAAAGACAGAGAGGATGGAGTCACTGCCAAAGTGAGCCCACTCTAGTCAGGGAAGGAGGTGAACAGACTGGAGGAGGTGTGGGTCCCTGGGCAGAGACCGGTGAGCCTTAGTCTGATCTGTAGTAAGGAATAAGCACAGAGTATTCTGAATAATTTACCCAATTCTTCCTAAAGCTACCACCACTAACTTCAGATATAATAATACATCGTTGCTATGCAGTGGTTTTTTGGGTAAGATTTATTATTATTATTATTATTGTTTTTAATTATGTATGTGTTTATGTATAAAGCATATATAACATATTTATATGGGGGAAGGTATGTGGATGTAGATGCCCACAGAGGCTAGAGGAATTGGATCCTCCAGGAGCTGGTGTTAAAGGGGGTTATGAGTTGAATAGCCTGGCATGTTGCTGGGGGGTTGTTGTGGTAGTAATTAATCTCAGTCAGGTTTCTACCCCATCTTTGATCATTCAGTTCCCAGATAAAAGACACAAAACTTTTATATTTATAATAAGCCTTTAAAGCCCTAGAGTTGGGCAGATATCCACCCTCTATGTTAGTATTCCTATTTCCCTACCAAGAGCCCCAAGATGACTTGCCTTGTTCTGCCTGGGCCACTCTTACTCTGACTGGGCAGCAACCCTCATGGACAGTTTACCCCATGGTATCTTCTCCTCTCTCTGCCTTCTCCCTCCTCTCTCCTTGTGTCTCTGCCTACCTAAAACCACACCTCTTCTGCCTATCTTTAGGCTGTAGGCATCTTTTTTGATCAGTCAAGAATAACTTGGAGAGCAAAGTTACATAGCATCACTTGGTAGATCACATGAGGATCTCCTTGTCCCTGAGGCCAACTAGGGCCAGTGTTAAGCATTACAATACATAGCAACAGACCAGACCTCAACAGTATTAAATTAAGGAGCAAGGTTTGTACAACAAATGCTGGTAAACTTAGGAATTCACTCATAGGCCTAGACCTTCCAGTACAGAACTCAGCATTACAATACATAGCAACAAACGAAACTTCAACAGGGATTGAACTCAGGTCCTCTGGAAGAGCCATATATTCTCGTACCCACAGAGCTATCTTTCTAGCACCTCTCTGCATTTCTAAAAATAATTGGCTTCCTTTTTTATTTTAAATTTTTAAAACTATTGCTGGTGTGTGTGTGTGTGTGTGTGTGTGTGTGTGTGTGTGTGTGTGTGCGCGTGCGCGCGTGTGTGGTGTGTGTGTGTGTGTGTGTGTGTGTGTGTGTGTGTGTGTGTGTGTGTGTGTGCCATAGCATATATATGGAAGTCCAAGGACAACATTGTGATGTTGCTTTTTTTTCTACCCTTACATAGGATGCAGGGTTCAAACTCAAGTCCTCAGGCAAGCACTTGACGCCCTGAGCCATCTTGCCAATCCTGTGTTTAGAGACAAGGTTCCTTTAAATAACTGAAGCCAGGAGTAGCCCGCCATAATCTCAATCTTTAGTAAGGAGTGGGAGGTAGGAGACTCATGATTTCAAAGCCAGTTATGGATAATTAGTAAGACTGTCTTACAAAATCAGCAAACAAGCAAACAAAAGAAGTGGAGGAGCTGGGGCGATAACTCACTTCATGCTTGCTGTGTAAGCCTGAAGGAAGACCTGAGTTCAGATACCCAGCAACAAAGTAACTGCCAAGGCTGGCAGTCCTTGTGTAGCAAGTGACTTCCCGAGTGAAACATTCGCTCTGAATTGAAACATTCTCTCCTGGTGGGAGGGAATCACATGAGAATCGGGAAGTAAACTACTAGACTAACTAGAATGAGGAAATGTTAATAGAGAAAATGCTCCCATAAGACTGACCTATAGGGCAAATTTCTGGGGGTATTGTCTTGATTGATGATGTGGGAGAGCCTGGGTTTGTGGTCCTGGATTACAAAAGCAAACAGAGCAAGCTCGAAAGAGCAAGCCAGGAGCAGTCAGTATTCCTCCCCAGCTTCCGCTTCAGTTCCTACCTCAGCTTCCCTCAGTGAATAACAGGATATGTAATCCAAATAACCCCTTTTCTTTTGAAGTTGTTTTTGGTGATAGTGTTTTACCATGACAATGGAAACCCTAAGACAAAAATTGGGTCAAGGCCATGGGGTGTTGTTGTGATAGACCTGACCATGTGTTTCGAAAATGTTGTGGTAGCATTTGGACTTTGGGCTGGAAAATCTGTTGAATACTCACTGGACTGTTCAAAGAGTACTTCGAGGATGAGTACTGAGAAAGATGCAGACCATGGAGACCTGGCTTGCGAAGCTTCAGAGAGGAGTTTGAGAGTCCCTCAAACACTACTGGGGGCAGTTTAATATTTTGAGTAAGAATCTGTGTTTCTGGTTAGCTGGAGCTGGAGAAGTGGCTGTGATTAACAAGAGAACCACAAAAGTGAAATTTTTGCTTTACTGGGACAATAAATACTATAAGTGGGGGATGAAGGATTATCTGTGATTAAGAAAAGAACAGTATCTCTAAGGTAAAATCTCCTGGAACATGTTTCCTCAGGGTTAGAACACAGGTGTTGTGGTTCAAAGCAGGCCATGACTGCATCTCATGCCGTCAACTGAACTTGATAATATGTGAGAGTTTCTCAGGTGGTACTGGTTTTGAAGGCATGAAGGAGTCCTGGAGAGCTGCTAAGGTTTGGCACTAATTGGCAGGGTCACGGTCCCTGAAAAGAAACCAGGAGAAGCTATCAATGCATGTATAGCCTAGTTATAGCACAGACCTCTCTCAGTAAGGCAGGATGACCACCAAGTACAAGAGCTATGCTATGTGTAATGTGGATGGCAGAAACAGACAAATGCCAAAGTCCTTTGAAGTTGAGAGAATCCTGAGTGGGTCCCAGGCATCAACATTTTAAACTATTAAATTTTGGTTTTGCCTGGACTCGATTGTGGCTGTGCCCTGGTCTTTCCCTCTTGGGGAAAGAGTTCACAGTTGATAGATTTTGGGTTTTGTCAGGAGCCATCTAGGAGAAGCTAAAAACTAGCAGGTGATCTTCCTGAGATGGTTCCGCCATGGGCTGTAAAACAATGATGAATTCCCTCCTTTAGTCAAAGCCAATGAGATTATATTTGAGGAAATATTCCTGCTACTAATATGCTTTTCTTGTTATTAATAAACATATATAACAATTGCTAGGTATTAGCCCACCCTTTTGAGCAGATCTCTGCAGAACAATGAATACGTACTGTCTTGTAGTGATGTTACATAGTCAGATGATTTCTTAACTTTTTTTTTAAAGATTTATTTTATTTATTATATATATAAGTACACTGTAGCTGTCTTCAGACACACCAGAAGAGGGCATCGGATCTCCTCACAGATGGCTGTGAGCCACCATGTGGCCGCTGGGAATTGAACTCACGACCTCTGGAAGAGCAGTCGGGTGCTCCTAACTGCTGAGCCATCTCTCCAGCCCGATTTCTTAACTTTTAATGATGGTTCTATAAGAATTCCTAAAATTATATTGGTAATTACAAAGCCCTTTTATAATAGGACTGCTATTAAGTCCTCTCTGATATCAAAACTGCAATAGGAACTCTGCCAATCTTCCAGTGTCACGTGTTAATTGCTTTTGAGATACAAAGCAGGCACTTACAACTTAGAGCACATTCCAAGAGGTTGTCAAACAAGTAACCAAAGGTCATAAAATGGGAACTAATGATTTATGGTAGGTGCAAGGTCAGACGACAAAATATTGACTGGGTTTATCACTACAAAACTTCAATGATAACTTAGTTATGGCCTTTAGCTCTCCATGAACCTAGAGCTAGTGACAGATAATGTTGTGATGGTCTGTAGCTGCTTGGCCCAGGGAGTGGCACTATTAGGGGGTGTGACTTGTTGGAGTAGGTGTGTCACTGTAGGCATTGGCTTAAGACCCTCACCCTAGCTGCCTGGAAGTCAGTCTTCAACTAGCAGATGAAGATGTAGAACTCTCAACTCTGCTGCACCATGCCTACCTAGAAGCTGCCATGCTCCCACCTTGATAATAATGGACCGAACCTCTGAACCTGTAAGCCAGCCCCAATTAAATGCTGTCCTTTTAAGACTTGCCTTGGTCATGGTGTCTGTTCACAACAGTAAAACCCTAACTAAGACAAATGTCTAGTCTTAATGGATACATGTAATACATGTATAAATATCTCTGTTGTAAACGTATTCAATTTATGATTTGAATTCATGTTTGAACTTTAGTGAAATTTGTTTTTTATAAAAGGGATGCTTGAAAAAAGCATGTTATCTATATTCCCAGAAAAGGTACAAAAGACTAGGAATGATTACATAGCATTTGGAGCAAAGGAATTATTACATCACAGGTCATTATTACTACATCAGAGCAGGAGGAGAGAGAGAGATAGGAGGACAGCAGAGTAGGATAAGGTAGAAATTAAAAGGAAACTTATGGGCTGGAGAGATGGCTGAGTGGTTAAAGAGCACCAACTGCTCTTCCAGAGGTCCTGAGTTCAAGTCCCAACAACCACATGGTGGCTCACAGCCATTTGCCCTCTTCTGGTGTATCTGAAGATAGCTACAGTGTACTTATATATAATAAATAAATAAATCTTTAAAAAATAAAAGGAAACTTAGAAACTGAGAGAGCAATATGCAGAATGCAGAGAGAAAGGGAGACAAAGAAGAAGCTGCAGAGAGCAGAAATCTCAGGCAGGCTTCTCCTTACCACAGAACTGAACAGGTCTTTTCTTAACAGCAAGGCAGGCTTAGCCTTACTTAAGAGGACAAAGCTTTCTTACAGACTGGGGTTTGATTCATTTAGCAATGAAAAGGTAGAAGCTTTCCCTTTCTCTATGCAATAAAGATTGGAGCTTATTTTCCATCCGGAATGAATGAGCACCTTCTGACTGGCACTAGGTCTTTTGCTCCATATGCATATGTAAGTATGGATGTGTTTGTAATTATAAATTGGGCCCAATTGGCTTGCATAAAGGTGTATGACTGTATGCTTCAATTTGTATACGAATTCGTGTGAGATTATGCATACTTGTTTGTGTCAAAGTTTTTCTTCTCCTGGTTCGATAGGAGTATTGCTCCAAACCTCCCTCCAGCCTAACAAGCCAGAGAGAGGCCTCTGAGTTAGAGGGGGGAAAAAGCCCTAGCAATTAATGCTTTACTTAATACCCAGAGGTGTTAATCACCCAAGTCAGCTGTTTTTAACCCTCAGAATGAGTGAGAAAGTTTTTAGAATTTTTTAGAAGTTATCTGCAAGCATTCAGTGTAGTTAGAGAGCGAGAAGGCCAGAGACCAGCAGTCTTTAAAGCTACACCTGAATCCAACACTGTGCTCCGCTTCAACCCATTCCAGACTGAGCAGGCTCCCAGCAGGATATTTTGGAGAGATTTTGAATGTTTTAGCAAGGATTAGAACTTTTAAAGATACTTTAGATGTTTTATAGAGACTAAACTCCTGAAGTGATTGTTTTGAAAAATCTGTGGGACTTTTAAAAGACAGAACACTTTATATTGTGATTTTTATATTAATATCAGAGGCCTTGGGGTGAGATAATCGGAAAGATTATGGCTTAATAACTGATGTGTGGTAACTTATTTCTCCGAGGCTAGAATGAACCAATTCAAGCCAGATTAAAATATATTAAAGGCAGGTTTATTGAGAAGCTGCTCTCAGGAGAGAGTTCACTGGCCCCAAGGGTGGAGACCAGGGAAGTCACCGTGGGGTGGGGAGGGGAAGGGCAGGCAGAGAGAGGGGAAGAGGATAAGGGGGTGGGGGGCAGAGATACGGTGAAGAGGGGAGGGGGAGAAATTAAAATGTCTGGATTATATAGGGAAGAGTCTCTGGAGGAAAGGCAGTCCAAGCTCTGGGCTGGAAAGTTGGGGGCAGGGTATGTCAGGTAGGGACTGAGGGATTCTGGGAGAACCTGAAGTGTCACATCTGCTTTGGTATGTAAAATATGCACCTCAGTCCCTGGTCCTAGGCTCTAAAACCAATGTGTTTATGTATCGAATGGACAAAGGGTCAATTATCTAGTTGTTTTTGTAAACTTGACATAAACCTAGAAATATCTGGAAAAAAGAAATGTTACTAGAGAAAATGCTCCCATAATGGCCTGTAGGCAGGTCTCTGGGGCATTGCCCTGATTAATGATGTAAGAGGGCCCCACTCACTACAGATGATGTTACCCTCTGACTTCTGGCCCTCTATAAGAAAGCAGACTGAGCAAACCATAAGAATCAAACCAGTGAGCAGGGTTCCTCCAAGGCTGGTTCCGCTAGTTCCTGCGTCCAGGTTTCTCGAGTTCTTGCCCTAACTTTCCTCAATGATAGTTACCTGAAAGTCTAAGCTTAAAGAAGCCTTTTCCTCCCTCAGTGGTTTTGATCCTAGTGTATGTACGGTGTGTTGCATAGAAAACTTAATTGTTAGCAAACTATGAAAGCTTATGTGCTGGTTGCGTTTGTCAGATGCAGTTAGGTGTGTCCCGAAGAGATGCAGTCTGGGTGTGCCTCTAAAGCCTCCGCAGATAGGAATTCTAAAAAATGGAAAGATCCTGCCTATTCCCTGGCAAAGTCGTTTGGGAGAGGTCTGTGTTCTTTGCTCTGTGAGACAGTTGAAGTCAGCTAGGTGACCTTGAGCTACCCCACTGTAAATGGTTCAGCCCCTACTGACTTGGCCTACATGGTTGAGTTCCCCCCACCATGATGGTGACATGACTCGGTCTGCCAAGAGTGTAGGGGAGGATCTAGAGACTTCTTTTACAAGCAATTGGACCTTTAATAGAGTGCTGTCCTCTCCTCCCTCTCCCTCCCTCCTCATCTCTCTCTCTCTCTCTCTCTCTCTCTCTCTCTCTCTCTCTCTGTGTGTCTGTCTGTCTCTCTCTCTCTCTCTCTCTCTCTCTCTCTCTCTCTCTCTCAGTTTGGAAGATCATTTATGGAAGGAACTCTAGGTAAGAGAGAGGGATCTTCTTTTTGGGTTACAGGAACAACAGAGAAGCAGCTGGTAGGACATAGGTAAAACAGTATTCCGGGAAAGAGAGCTAAGAGCCCTCTCGGGCTTGGAGGAGCTCAAGAGAAAGGTAGACTAGCTAGGTAGACTGACACAGATAGAGATTCCTAAAGAGCAAACATTTTAGATGTAGAATCAAGCTTGTAAATATGTATTTTGTAATAGTTAAGAAAATAAAGATACCTTGCCAAGCTAGCAGATTTTTACCTCAGTCTATGCCTCCCATGCCTTTCTTGGTATAAATATTAGATAATTTAAATGGTTACAGTGGTGTTCTAGTGCAGCAATAAAAACCACAACTAAGGCATTACCAATCCTGGAGAGCTGAAAAGAAAGAGATTCGGAGGGTCCTCCCCACAGTTACAGAAGCAGTAAAACAATTGCTCCAGAGGAGGGAACGGAACACCCGGGAAGAAACTCTGGCCAGCTGAGCTGCCCCGGCCATTCTTTGACCTGTCAAGCTGCCTGCATGTCCTTCTTTTTTTAAGTTTATTTTTATTTTATGTATGTGGATGTTTTGCCTACATGTACACATGTGCATGTAGTACCTGCGGAGGCCAGAAGAGGGCATCAGTTCACTGGAACTAGTCACAGATGGTCTTGAGAAGTCATGTGGGTGCCAGAAACAGTCCTCTGCAAAGACAGCGACTACCCCAATTTCAGGGGACCCAATGCCTTCTTCTGACCTTTGTAGGTCCTGTTGTAGTAAGGCATTTAATAACTCTACTAGTTCTTATTATAACCTGGCCAGCACCCCAATAATCAAGTCTGAGTTCTACTGATTTATTTAGTCAGCTTTAGCACAATTGTTGACCCCTTGTCTTGGGGTTTTACTGCTGTGAGCAGACACCATGACCAAGGCAAGTTCTATAAAGGACAACATTTTCGGGGATGGGGAAAAAAATAAATAAAGGACAACATTTAATTGAGGCTGGCTGACAGGTTCAGAAGTTCAGTCCATTATTAAGGTGGGAGCATGGCAGCATCCAAGCAGGCATGGTACAGGAGCTGAGAGTTCTACATCTTCATCCGAAGGAAGCCAGGAACAGCCTGGGCATCCCCAAGCAGCTAGGAGGAGGGTCTCCAAGCCCATCCCCACAGTGACAGACTTCCTCCAGCACTTCCTCCTTCTAACAGTGCCACTCTATGTGCTGAGCAGACACAAACCATCATACCCCTAAGCTATTTTTCTCTGCTAGACTGGCTATTTCCCAGGTACACTCCCCAACTTACTTGCTCTTTTTGCTTTATCAGTCTTCATCAGGATGCACTTCTCTCCGGTGCTCTGTGCTCCTGTTATCCTGAAGGAGATCTCCTGCTCTGTCTTCTTTCTTCTCTCGTGATTCCCTACCTTCGATCCCTATCTGAGATCCCACCTGGGAACTGAAGCCCTACCTACCTCTACTCTCCCCTGTGACTGTCAGCCACATTTATTTAACCAGTCAAAGAGGACCAGGAAGTGAAGTTTATACAACATAATTTGTTGTATGTGAGAATGTGCTCTAGACTGCAACTAAATCTTGTGGTCCAGTATCATACACATAAAGGTAAATTTACCTTATATTTTTTTACCTTATATTTATCTTATCACACACACATACATATGTACATATATTCTGAGAACTAGATATTTTGGTGGCCATGTTGACTTGAAGGGCAAAGGAAATATCTTTGAAAATGTCACCTATCCAGGAATACCAATGTTGAGTCATATTAATTTTTATTTTTAGGAAACTATCTGGAAGAAAACAAGCAACCTCTTCCTTGTACCACCAACAGTACTTGATATTGTCAACTGATTACATTTTTTTCTTTTAGCCATTGTTAGGTATGTATACCTAATAATTATGGGATTATTTTGCATTTCCCTCATAGCTAAGGATCTGAGGAGCTTTTTATGGCTATCTCTTTGGTAAATTGTCAGCTTGTGTCTTTCACTGATTGGATTATCTGATTTTCACTGTTGAAGGCTTAGTGTTCTTCACATATTCTAGAAAATCCTTTATCAGATTTATGATTTTGCAAACATGATAATAACCCAGTATATATTAGCATGTATGCCTGGCCCATGGAATGGCACTATTAGGAGGTGTGGCCTTGTTGGAAGAGTGTGTCACTGTCACGGTGGGCTTTGAGAGACCTTCTCCTAGTGAACTTCAGAGGAAGATGTAGAACTCTCAGCTCCTCCTGTGCCATGTCTGCCTGGACACTGCCATGCTCCCGTCTTAATGATAATGAACCTCTGAGCCTGTAAGCCAGCCCCAGTGCCATGTTGTCCTTATAGGAGCTGCCTTGCTCATTGTGTCTCTTCACAGAAATGGAAACCCTAAGTCAGACGTTGGTACCAGGGACTGAGGTATTGTAATAGGATTGACCATGCTTTTGTTTAGAGGAATGTAGGTTTTGGAACTTTGGTTTTGGAAAACCATGGAATGCTTTAAGAGGGGTTTGATGGGTCATCCTAGTACAGATACGGAAGACACTGGTGCTGAGAGTGATTTGAACTGTGAGGCCCAGGCTCAAGAGGTTTAGGAGAAGAATGTTAGTATGTGACCTAGAGACCATTTTCGTTATATTTGGTAAAGAATTGCTGCTTTTCATCCTTGCCCAAGAAGAGTCTGCTGAGGCTAAGGTGAAGAGACTCCGATCAATTGCATTGACAAGGAAAGTCTTTAAAGGGCTCAGCAGAGACTGTGTTTTCTGGGTTACTGCATTTTGATCAAGTGTAACAAGCTTCAAGAGGAAAAGCATAAAATGTGTGGTTCAAAGAATAAAGATGTAGAATGGGGGGTTGGGGATTTAGCTCAGTGGTAGAGCGCTTGCCTAGGAAGCACAAGGCCCTGGGTTCGATCCCCAGCTCCGAAAAAAAAAAAAAGAACAACAAAAAAAAAAAAGATGTAGAATGGAGCTGAATTCTATATTCAAGGAGATGAACAGACTAAGGGACTGGTGACCTCAGGAAAGATCCCACCCAGCTAAGTTTATTGTTCATGCATTCGCAGTTGTACAGGGGAGAGCTATATCACGTTAGGTATTATTAGGCCCAGGCATGGTGGTACACCTTTAACCCCAGCATTCAGGAGACGTAGCCATGCAGATCTCTGAGTTCGAGGTCAATTTGCAGAGCAAGTTCCGGGACAGGCAAGTTTAGGCAGTGTGGAGGAGATGGAAAACACAAACCTGATGAAAATGTAATAAAACAGGGGGCCACGTTCCAGGCCCAGGAAACAGTAGAATTCGGCAGCTTCAGCCTTGTAGTTCTGCCTTTAGAGTCAAGAGTAGAAGGGACTACTGGGACCATTGATGCTGGTTAGATGGAGCTAAGAAATTAGTAGTGATTCAGAAGAGAACAGGATCACATAGGTGAAATCTTCTGGGAAGTGTTTCCTGAGAGCACAAAGAAGCTCTGTTCCAGAGATAGCCAAGATTCTACCTCTTGCTACATCTGGGCTTGGTAATGTGTAAGAATCACCCAGGTTTTGAAGGCATGAAGGGGTTGTAAGGCTCGAAGTGAGTCTTTTTTTTTTTTTTTTTTTTTTTGGTTCTTTTTTTCGGAGCTGGGGACTGAACCCAGGGCCTTGAGCTTCCTAGGTAAGCGCTCTACCACTGAGCTAAATCCCCAGCCCCTCGAAGTGAGTCTTAATTACTGGGAGACACACACACTGCCACCCCCGCCAAGTGAGGCACGAGAGCGGAGTTTGGTGCAAACGCAAGAGATTTATTTTCCAGTGCATTGGGGTCGACCTTCAATCAGCCCCTTGTGACGAGTGACTGGAAGGCGACCCCAAATGGCTGTAACAAGCAGTTTTTAGACTTTCAGAGGTACAGGTTTACAGTTTAAACTTATATGACATGCCTATCTGGGACCAGAGGGTCAGGTGACTATCAGTCAGTACTTTCTGTGGATTTTCAAGAATGTCCTTGATCCTGCCAAGAACTGTGGGTGGAGAATGGAACTTGGCCTAGCCTTGACCTGAGGCAGGAAGCTGGTAGGTGGCCTAATCTTGACCTGAGGCAGTGGGTGTAAAGCTGGCGAAAGCCCATAGGGTTCTTATAACCTACCTATTTTCTACCAGGCCAAGCCTTCTACTATGCTTCAGTAAGAACTAGGGTCCTTCAGGGTCACGGAGAGAAGCTGAGACTTGGCACTTCCAGAAACCAGAAGGCCATTGGTGAAGGGGCAGCCTCAGTTGCAGTTGGCAGCCCAAGACTAAAGGGGTCATGGAAAGATGTTGGGGCTTGGCACCATGAAGGGAGCCTATTAGAGACTACTGGTGAAATCTACATGCAGCAGAAGACCCCAGCGTATTGGAGATGACACTACCATGAGATGACCGCCATGAATAGCAGTAGCAGTGGAATGGAGCCAACCAGAGCCTAGAGTGCTATAGAGGACAGAGCTGGAGAAGTGACCCAAGCCCTTTGGAGGAGCCCAGAAGACCACAAATCATGTGTGGATCCCAGACATTGGAACAAGAAACTGTGAAGTTGAAGGAGACCCCCAAGATGTTAGAGATGCTAGAGCCATGAGATATCTGCTGAGGAAAGCTGCTAACAGGGAGTGCAGCCAGCCTAAGTGAAAGACGTTTGTTGCAGTCATCAACACTGAGAGGAGTTGAACATGGAGATGTGGAGTTTGGAATTTGCCCAGCTGGTTTTTGGTCTTGCCCCCATAAACTCGTGTGTTTGAACAAGCCTATGAGGACTGGGAGTAGAATGTGGTGGTTAGAATGTGCTTGCCACAGGGGGTGGCACTATTAGGAGATGTGGCCTTTTAGAAAAAGTGTGTCACTGTTGCGTGAGCTTTGAGAGAACTTCCTCCTAGCTGCCTGGAAGTCAATCTTCTAGCAGCCTTCAGATGAAGATGTAGAACTCCCAGCTCCTCTCACACCATGCCTGCCTGGATGCTGCCTCCATGATAATGGACTGAACCTCTGAACCTATAAGCCCTCCCCAGTGCAATGTTGTCCTTAAAAGAGCTGCCTTGCTCGTTGTGTCTCTTCACAGCAATGGAAACCCTAAAACAACTAGTAACAGGATTTTTCAGAGGAAACCTTAAATTCTTACAAAGTTCATTAATTCCTCTGGTACTTGTCAGTGTCAAGTTCAAAACTGCTAGAAATAATTTGACACTATTCTTCTAGTTTACCTCGAAAGTCTAAATAGTTCTCACTGGGTCCAATGATTTATTTATGTCATTGTTCTCAGAAGAGGAACAAATGCTGGGCATTCGTATCTCCTGGGTTTACTCTGCAGTGCCTCAAGGAGCAGAAGAGAGGCCATGCTTCCTCTACCTGCAATCTATCGATACCTCACCAAGCAGACCTAGCTGGCCTGGAACTTACATGTAGACTAGGATGGCTTTTAACTGACAGAGAACTTCCTGCTTCAGCCAGGGATGGAGGTCAGAGCCATGCACCTTACCTGGGATGGCTGAGGGCCAGGAGGAAGCCAGTACTTCCTTTTTTCTTTTTAAAAATATTTATTTTTATAAGTATTTTGCATGTATGTGTGTCTGTTACAATGTACAGACCTGGCTCCTGCAGAGGCCAGAGGAGCACACCAGATCCCCTGGGAATGAAAGTGGGGTCCTCTGAAGTAGGACTCAGTGGTCTTTGCCACTAAACCGTTTCTCAGGCTCCACTCCCATGCCCCCACCCCACCCCCCATACCTTCTTCTCAGCTTTACATCTTCCACTCACAGCTCAGAAAACTAAAACTGCTGTTTGGACAGTAGTGCCAAGTGTCCAACAATAACTAAGAGTAAGAGTATGAAGTGGTTCATAGAGCTGGCATCCTGAGTCACATCTGTCTCACCATGATTAATGGAGGAAGGTAACTGAGAGGAGGAGGACCATCATGAAAAAGAAACAAATTGATATAAAAGCTTGCCTCTGGCCTTGGATTATAACATCACAAAGCTGTACCTTTTCTTTCTCTGGCTGTCTGGCTCTTCTCTGGGCTCTTCTGGCTTCTCTAGCACTCTCTGCATTCTTCATGACCTCCTAAGACCAGACTGATTCTTGGACCATGACCTCTCTTGTCATGCTAATCTTACAAGTACCCAATCTTAGTTTAATTAGCCTGCATAGAAGCTGGGAAATGACACTGACCTTTAAATAGTGCTCTGAGAAACAGTGTTCCCATTTAGTCAGGGTTAAGAAGGAAGATATTATACTTACTCTTTTTTAAACTAGTATTTTTTTAAAAAGTGCCTCAAAGCCAGAGAGATAACTCAGTGATTAAGAGCACTTGTTGCTCTTGTAAAAGGCTGGAGATCAGTTCACAAAACCAAGATTGAGATGCTCACATTCTCCTATAACTTCAAGGCCAAAGGGTCTGACATCCTATTCTAGTCCCTGAAGGTACGTACATGCACACACACCCACACAGATACCCACACATACCTATGTATATAATATGCATACACATACATACATGCACACACACACATACACACATGATGCTCTCACACACTTAAGAATAAAACAAATCGGGGTTGGGGATTTAGCTCAGTGGTAGAGCGCTTGCCTACCAAGCGCAAGGCCCTGGGTTCGGTCCCCAGCTCTGAAAAATAGAAAAGAAAAAAAAAAATAAATAAAACAAATCGGGGTTGGGGATTTGGCTCAGTGGTAGAGCGCTTACCTAGGAAGCGCAAGGTCCCAGCCCTGGGGGGGTGGGGGGGGAAGAAGAAGAAGAAGAAAACAAATCTCTAATCAAGGTAGTGTCTGACTACATAACCAGGTTAGCCTTAAATTTGCAGTCCTCCTTCCTCAGCCTCCCAAGTGCTAGAATTACAGGTTAGAATTTTGTCCCATGCTCAAACCATATCACAAATCGTTCATGTTCTCCTTTGGTCCAACTTCAATACAAATAATGTAAGTAACATTAAATTCCACTGCCGGGTGTGCTGATGCATGGCCACCCACTCTGTGCGAACCCTGCACTCAGGAAACTGAAGCAGGAAGTTTACAGTGAGTTCAAAGCCAGTTTGAGCTACACAAACTCCTGTCACAGACTGGTCCCCCAAACTGCTCCTTCCCCAAAAAGGCAAAGCCAATTACGTTAAAATTTAAAGATCACCTATATAAAAACAAAACTAAAGCTAGCACAGCTTTTTAGTGCAAACATCTGTATTTGTGTATACAGTCTATCTGTTCAGGTACTGTGAAAGTGGACCAGACATCTACACTGTGCTCAAAAATTCCTAGTGTGGTGGTTTGAATATGCTTGGCCTATAGGGAGTGATACTGTTAGGGGGTGTGGCCACCTTGGAGTGTTACTGTGTGAGTGGGCTCTGGAGGTCTCCTCCTATGCTCTGGCTTCACTCATTTTGGAAGAGAGCTTCCTCCAAACTTCCTGAGGGTGCCAGTCTCTCCTGGTTGCCAGAGGTCCTGAGTTCAAATCTCACATGGTGGCTCACAACTATCTATAATGAGATCTGATGCCCTCTTCTGGTGTGTCTGAAGACAGCTACAGTGTACTTACCTATAATAAAAAGATAAATCTTTAAAAAAAAAAAAAAAAAGGAAAGAAAGAAAGAAGACTTGCCAGGTGGTGGCAGTGTACACTTTTAATCCCAGCATTCAGGAGGCAGAAGCAGATGCATCTCTGTAAGTTCAAGGCCAGCCTCATCTACGGAGTGAGTTCCAGGACAGCCAGGGCTACATAGAGAAACCCTGTTTGGAAAACAAACAATAACAACAACAAAAAAGAAAATAGACTCAATTATGCAAGTAACAATCTGCTTCCTGCTATGATAAACCATTACTTCCAAATTCTGCACTTAGGTAGGCATTTTACCGTGCTTTGGACTTTATGTGTCAGGGATAGGGAAGGTTTAGCTGGGCAGTCCCTGGCCAGAGGCCTCTCCTGCAGTTACAATGACATGCCAGCCGCACCATGCTGTCGGACTCTAAGGAAGCACACTTGGTGACAGCTGTTGATAGCTGTCATCTGGAGCTCAGCCAGGGCTCCTTACACCTGTGCAGCTACAGGTGGCC
This sequence comes from Rattus norvegicus, assembly GCF_021556685.1. Lineage (NCBI taxonomy): Eukaryota > Metazoa > Chordata > Mammalia > Rodentia > Muridae > Rattus > Rattus norvegicus. Next base: position 126,433,223 of record NC_141539.1, on the reverse strand, counting down.
GTTCTGGCAGGGCACCTGTTGAATCCTCACTTAGCCACTGGTCTCCCCACAGAATGCATTCTGAAAGAAGTGGGCTGAAGCCACTTGCCCCTTCTGTCCTCGTCTCTGATGTCAACATCGTCAATCCTGCTGCACTCTGTTGGACAGACAAGTGCTGCACCTGCCCAGATTTGGGGAGGGAGGAGCTGCTGCTTTTGTGTTGTTTGGTGGTCCAAGGGGATAGACTTTGGAAAGTTCAAAGCCTGCCTGAGCTACAGAGAACAGCATTATTTAGCTCAGGCTGGTCTCGAATTCACATAGAGTCCTGATGTCCACAAGTTCACAATCCTATTGCCTCTGCCTCTAAAGTGCTGCGAGGCCTGGGCTACTTCAACCATCTTGAGACTCTGTCTTGTTGTTGAGACAGGTTCTTGTATGGTATAGGCTGGCCCCACACTTGCTGTGAAGTCAGGGAGGACGTTGAATTTCAATTCTTTTCTTCCTTCAACCCCCAAGTGCTTGGATTACAGGTATTCTCCACCATTCCTGAGCTAAGCAGTGTCTGGGACTGAATCCAGGGTTTTCTTTGTGCTAAGCAAACAGTCTATCAACTGAGCTACATCCTCAGTCCCAAGACTCTACTAAAAAAAGAAGAAAAAAGATTTATTTTATGTGTGTATGTCTGAGTGTGAATGAATATATATGCACCAGCTGAGTGCAGATGCCCATAGAGGTAGAGGCCAGAAGAGAGTGTTGGATCACCTGTAACTAAAGATACAGATGGCTGAGAGCTGCCCTATGTGGGTGCTGGCGTCTGAACCTGGCTTCTCTGCTGCACTCTCTCTCTCCAACTCCAACCAAGGCTCCATTATTTTTTTTTTTGTTTTTGTTTTTGTTTTGTTTGGGGGTGTTTTGTTTTGTTTTGTTTCTTTGAGGCAGTATCTCAAACTCAGAGATCTGTCTGCCTCTGCCTCTCCAAGGGCTTGGAATAAAGGCATACACCATCAGAACCAGTAGAGACTCCATTTTTAGACCCTTAGAAAAATGTCAAAGAACTTGAAAGTAACTTTTTTTTAACCTTTATTTCTGTGGAAGAGGGAAGGGTGTGTGGCTGTCAGCGAACAATGTAAGGAGATTGGTCCTCTCCTTCCATCATGCGGGTTTCAAGGATCAAGCTCAGGTCATCAGGCTTAGCAGTAAGTGCTGCCTTTCCTCGCTCACTAAGATATCTCAGGGTCTTTTGTGAGGGATCTTAGACTCCTACTAGGTATTTGGAATAGAAAGACAGCTCAGTAGTTTAATATACATGCTTCTCTTGTAAAGGACCAGGTTTTGTTTTTCATCATCTACATTGGTTCGAAACTGCCTGTAATCACAGTTAACGGGTGATCTAACATCCTCTCCTGGCCTCCAAGAGCGCCAGGCAGACACATAGTGCACACACATATGTGTAGACAAACCCTGATTCACACAAAAATGAATCTCTTTTTCAAAAAGTCATCTTGGATGTTCACTCATGCAGTTGCTAAGAGGAGAGTTTGCATCTACATCCAGTGAAGTTGGGCAGATTCCAGAGGTAGAAAGGGTATAGTGACAGGATACCTGGTGACACTGTGAGCCCTGGAGATTGTGTTATATACTTAAAGGAAAGCTGTTTTTAACTTTGCTGTGGCTCCGTCCTTAGCATAGCAACTTCAATCCCTCTGGATGGAATTGCCTGACAACTGTGACCAGATATTTAGGTACTGAAATGTCCCATTGTTTAACGAACAACATCGTAATAGCCCCAAATAGAAAAAATTAGCAAGAGTATTTGAACTACAAAATCCAAGCCACAACCTGTAGGCCATTAAAGATAGCTTTTTAAAAAAGGTTTATAATGTAGTGGTGGTGCACTACTGAACTCAGGAGGCAGAGGTAGGAAAACAGACTTGAGGATGGCTTGGTCTACAGAGCAAGACCATGTTTTTTTTTTGTTTTTGTTGTTGTTATTCTTTGTTTTTTTTTTTTTTTTTTTTTTTGGAGCTGGGGACCGAACCCAGGGCCTTGCGCTTCCTAGGTAAGCGCTCTACCACTGAGCTAAATCCCCAGCCCCGTTATTCTTTGTTTTAAATCAACACATTTATGTCCAGCATCTTTGTCACTTTGGATTATCAAACATGGAAAGGAAAGAAGCCAGGTGTGGTGGCGCAGGCCTGAAAAACTAGTTCTCTGGAAGTAGACACTGGAGGACCAGGAAAAGTCAAGGTCATTCTTGACTACACAGGGCATTTGAACCCATCCTAGGATATGTGAGATCCTGTCTCAAAGCACTGAGGAGAACGGAGTACACAGACACTTGTATGGTCAAACAAGACAGGATATTTTCTCTTTGTCAATAATAAGATAATCCACCACAAAGTTATAGTTCAAAATAAAAGGTCCTCTTGTCATTTGGACACCAAAGATGTTAAGCTGAACTTAACTGGATTGGGAGCTTAGTAAAGTACGAGACAGAAAAGGACATAGAGATTTGATGTGACCTGGACAGGATCCAGACCTCCTGGATAGGAGCAAGGAAGATGCATGAGTTTTTCTGATCAAGGCCTTCTCAGAACTTGAGCAGATGCGAACTTTTTTATTTACTTTTTTTTCAGGGACCAAACTTACTGTGTAACCAGAGATGACCTTGTACTTCCGATCCTCTTGTCTCCACCTCTGAGGTGCTGGAGTTAGAGATTAAGTTTTTCAAGCCTGAAGAGTGAACTGTTTAGAATTTCCCGTTGCCTGAATCAGTTTGAAGTTCAGTCACTAACCTGGGGTATAATAAGCCCTGTCAGAGAAGGGGAGGGGGGCAGAAAGAAAGGAGCAAGGTCCCTCCTTTGAAAGGAGAAGAAATGGAGAGGATTTGACAGTGGGAATATAGCTCAGTAGCACAGCGCTTATCTGGTAGGCACAGGCCCCCAGCATCCTAATTTTTTTTTAAAGATGAAGACAGAGAAAAAGATACTACTACTAGGAAAATAAAGCTAGTGGCCTATTGTGTCAATTTTATTATTCAGTAAATTGGACAATATAGTCCCGTGTTCTTCTGCATGTCTAATACATTAGCAGATAGACTTTAAACTACTCTGATAAAGTTATCTCTTGATAACAATAAATCTGTGAATAGAACAAAATATGGCAAGCCACCAAACTGCAGTCTGCATCTGGAACTTTGTTTTTTTTTACCCCGCAAGTGAACTTTTGGTTCTGCAAATAATCTAGGGTTGGCTGTGTGCACTGGGATAGCCAAGATTGCTTCACGGTCCTCTAATTAAACAGATCTGATGCGCCCTACTTTGCTTTGTCAGATTGATACAGACCAGTGTCATCTGAGAGAAAGCACTCCATTGAGGAATTGCCTAGATCAGACTGCCCTGTGGGTATGTGGTTGGTAGGAGGGGATGTCTGGGGGGTTTGTCTTGATAGTTGATGTAGGAGCACCCAGCCCACAGCAGGTGGCATCATTCCCTGAGTAGGTTGTCCTGGATTTTATAAAAAAAAAATCTAAGCATGAGGTGAGCAAGCCAAGAGCAGCATTCCTCCATGGTTTCTGCTTCAGTCTCCTGCTTTGAGCTCCTTCCCTGATTTCCCTCAGCAATGGACTGCGACCTAGTAGTATAAGCCAAATAAATCATTTCCTCATCATAGTTGTCCCAATACACAGCTGGCTATTTTGAAATTCTGAGAAGTACAAATCCTGGTGTGGCCTGATACAAAGTCTCTTAAAAAAACAAAAAACAGGGGCTGGAGAGATGGCTCAGCAGTTAAGAGCACCCGACTGCTCTTTCAGAGGTCATGAGTTCAATTCCCAGCAACCACATGGTGGCTCACAACCATCTGTAAAGAGATCCGATGCCCTCTTCTGGTGTATCTGAAGACAGCTACAGTGTACTTATATATATAATAAATAAATAAATCTTTAAAAAAAAAAAACAAAAACAAAAACAAAAAAAAAAAAAAACAACACTTTGTAGGGAGAGGGAGACCCGGAGCATAGCAATTTTGAAAAGGTCTGGAAGACACAGATTAGTTTGTAAATGATTTCCTTCATCAGAAAAAGCCAGGAGACAAAATACTGAGACTGGCTAGGTGTGTTGTATTGGGTTCTGTCCTCCAGCAAAAGTTTCAGAGGGATGAAAGCAACAGTCTCTCCTTTGGTGGGTAAAGAATTAAGGCAGAGAAGTAACTATTCACTGTGTCAGCTCTGCCAGCTCATCTCCAAGGCACTTTAAAACGGTGGTTCTCAACATGTGAGTCTCGACCCCTTGTCGGTCAAACATAGGGGACACACAGCAGAAATCCCGCATACTGCAGTTATGAAGCAGCAACAAAATATTTTTGTGGTGGGGGAGGGGTCAGCACAACAAGAGACACTGCAGCATTTGGAAGGTTGAGAACCATTGCTTTAAAATAACCAGCATAGCGGGCCATACTGCTAATCTGTTCTGCTTGGAGCCAGATGCTTGAAATGATTGCATTCCTGTCTTTAGAAACAGCAAGGGCTTTGTTTTTACATAATTCCCGGTTTTGCTTGCGAGTGTTTTCAGGTATGTCTTTGTGAGCATTTGTCTCTAATGTAAGAAAGATCCCAGTTCCTCACATACCTTGCTTCGGCCAGTCAGAGCAACGTAGCGAGATTTTGTCTCAAAAAAACAAAACAAAGAAATTCATCTTAATCATACACTACAGCATTTATCTTTGCAAGCCCTTCAAGATGTGTGTTATTTTGTTTAAAAACAAACAAACTAAGCGTTAAAGACCATCAGCTTTGATAACGAACAGAGAAAAAGAAGTAGCCTCTGTACTGTGAGGTGAATGCTCAGAAGGACCCCGGGGAGCAGTGCCACGCAATGAACGTCGCGCCAAGTGTTTAGACTTGCCCTGGCCAGTGCGTGCCTCACCGCATCCCGCCAACCTCGCAGTCCAAGCGGTCCTCTCTCAGAAGCTTCTCTATTTCAGGCCAAGGAAGAAGGAGAAGGCCAGAAGCCAGCGCCCCCGGGCCGACGGCAAAGATCCTCCCTAAAGCATCCCGAGAAGGCCCACAAGGGGAAGGGCGAGCTCAAGGATCGGAGTCTAGAGTGGTTCCCAAAGCCGCCAACAGATTCCACACCTCTTCCCAGCACAGAGCAGAGCTGATGACGAATACAGGATGCGACGGACGCACACGCAGCCCGCGCTTGCACGACAGTACGTGCAGAGCAGCGCGAGGGAGTCCCGGTCCGTCACCGGCGCGACTCGCGTCCCGCCTCCTCCGCTCCCGCCACCCCCGCAGCTCCGCGACCGCCTCGGTGCGAGGCCTCCGCCGGAGCGAGGCTGCTGGCTCCGGTCCTGTCTCTTTAAGTGGTGGGGCTTGCGGGCCGCCCCTGCCGCTGCTGCCTAGGTGGCCCCGCGCGCCGCTTTTGAGGGGCGAGTCAAGATGGCGGCGGCTTTGGCTCTGTGAGGAAGACGGAAGAGGCGGCGGAGTAGAGAAGGCGACTTCTAAGAGGAGCCAAGAGTTCTCCGGTGGCCAGAAGCGTTCAGAGTCTCCCGGGAAGTGCTACCTCGTCGGCTTCGGATGCTCTAAGCGGGAGGAGCGGAGCGGAGGCTCCGGCTGCAGCGGCTGGGCCAGGTACAAGGAAGGAAAACATGGCGGCGGAGGCCTGAGGAGGCGGCGGCGCGGGAAGCGGCTCTGCGGAGGTCATGGCGGAGGCAGGAGCAGGGCTGTGAACCGACCCGCACCTTGTCTGAACGGCGGCCCGGTAGGCTGCGCAGTGCTGAGCGTCCCTGTCGGGGCTGCTGGGCGGCCGCGCTCACTCGGCCTGGACAATAGCGCCGAGGAGAGGGAGACGAGAGAAGGCGGCGGCCCGGGGCTCGGACCCGGGAGCGGGCCATGCGAGCGGCGGCGCAGCTCCGCGGCGGCCAGCGGCGGCACTGAGGTCTCGGAGGCCCCCGTTTACGGCCGCCCGCTTTTCCTGGACACCGTCCCTGGGCCACTCGGGCGGGGCCCCCGGTCGGCACGATGACCGACACCCGACGGCGGGTGAAGGTCTACACGCTCAACGAGGACCGGCAGTGGGACGACCGGGGTACTGGCCATGTGTCCTCCGGCTACGTGGAGAGGCTGAAGGGCATGTCCCTGCTCGTCAGGGCAGAGAGCGACGGTAAGTAGACCTCACTGGTCCCCCCAGAGCAGTGGCGCTCAGCCTGGGACCACGGGTGTGCGGGCGGGAACGCCACGGTACCCAAGTCCGGTGGAGCTCGGTGGAGAGCATTCGAGGTGTTTCCTTAACCCGAGAAACTTGAGGCGTTGGGATTTGGAGCAGAGACGAGCACGTTGCGCTGTGAGGCCTTTTCGGGGCAGAAAGGTCGGAGTCCTGGGATCTTGTGCCGGAGGTGGTTTTTGCACTATCGTGACCTTGAGACACGCATTTAACGAGAACGATCTGCCCTTAGTTCACCATTCTGTAAAGCAGACATAAAACCTTGCTTGGAGCTCATAAAGTTCATAGCTGTTGCACCCATTGGGAAAGTTCTGTTCTGGTGTTTTGGTTTTGTTGTTTTGGTTTTGGTTTTTTGTTTTTGTTTAACATTTTCCACTATATCTTTCAGATCGTAAGGGTCGGCAGTACTGGTCTATAAGTCTGGCAACTCCACTAGACAGAGAAAATGCTGCTTTGGCTTTCAAGAACACGTCTTGAAAGGGAGATTGTTATTGTTCTGTATTTCGAGACAGGGTTTCTGTGTGTAGCTGTCCTGGAGCTCACTCTGTAGCTCAGGCTGGCCTGGAACTCGGACATCTGTCTTCCTTTGCCGCTCCAGTGCTAGGATTAAAGTGTGCTGCCACACCTGGCTAAGAAAGACAGACTTTGTAGGTCGGCATGTTGGTTAAAACTTTTCGAATTGTTTCTTTGTTGCAGAAGTATGATTAACCTTGTTGCACTCGTTTACAGTTTTACAGTTGAGAACTATTTGTAGTTTTATGTCTGAAATATTGCAAATTTATTTCAAAGATTTTTTTTTCTTTTTTGGACGATACTCAGAACTCACTCCACAAAAACCAAGGTTTTCCTGTCTGTAGAAACATTGATTTGAATTGAAAATGAGTAATTTGGAGTATAGTGCCTACACACTATAAAGATACCCAAAATAAGTTACCACTGGTAAGAAGTTACTTTCTAAGGGGAAAGGCAGGCAGTTCTGGTGAATTGGAGCAAGCCTGGGTCTGCATAGAGTTGTAGACCAGACTTGGTCTGAAAAAATTTTTCTGATTACATTAGGTATATTTTTCAGAGCTGGGCTCCTATTTGGCTGCTAATGTACAAGATGGATGTGTATATGACTGTCATACAGCCTCCACCTCTATATCTTGTACCTGTGGAAAACTTAACTTACAATAAAGTAGAAAGGTGGGTTTCAGGGTTAAATTAGCTGTTTATTTTTCGGATGGGATAACTGGGAAAGCAATCCTTACAGGGTCTTGAGCATGCTAGGCGAAAAATAATACACGTAACCTTGCTTACACCAGTGTGCTTTATTTGATTATGCAAAGATCCTTTGGGGGTTTGTTTTGTTTTGTTTTGTTTTTTTTGTTTGTTTTTTGGAAAGAGTCTCCTGTAGTACCAGACTAGACTGTCTTACCAAAGCCTGGGACTATAGATGCACTACTTCATACAGCCTGTTTTGTTTTGTAGCCATTCTCTAGCTATGGCTGGCCTACAACTCAAAGGTATTCTCCTGCCTGAGCCCCTCAAGTGTTGGATCACTGGCAGTGAGCGACCACAGCCAGTCAGTTTTACAAAGGCCTTTTGAAAGGATAAGCAAGTAGACTTAATGTCACGTCATCTTAGAGGATCTTCTAACAAGGCAGAGAGTCTGGTGTTCTATACTCTTATATTGTTATCACTTAGCATATAGCCTCTAAGCCCCTTCCATTTGGAGTTCTAATTTATTAGAACAGGTAAAATGGTTTTTATTTTCATCCAAAAGGGAAAAGAATTAAAACATAATTACTGAGCCACCCCTTTAAATTTGTGTTATGTGAAAAGCTAATTCCAAAGAATGGATTTAAGCTGGTATGTAAGTGGTACCTTACTCCTAATTCCACTACTGAGAAAGCAAGGTAGGAGGATCTCAAGTTCAGGGATTACATAGTAAAACTTTTTCACTAAACAACAAAGAAAAAAAGTGGACTTAGAAAAGTTGTAGAATACTTGTAAAGAAATCTATAGTTTTATTACTAAAGCTTTTTCCTCTCCTTAACAGATAAATTCCAAATAAGATTAGTAATAGATTAAGTTTATTGAGTAACTCCTATGTGCCAGGGCCTCTTTAAGCCCTTCATTTGTATTTACAGACATAATTCTTTAAACCATTCTCGAGTTTAGGTACTATAATCCATGTTTTATAGGTAATGGTGAGTCTGAGTTGCTGAGTGTAGGTTGGTACAAGTTCAGCCTGGGATAGTGAGAAATGTAGCCTACAACTTAGAGCACTTACAGTGCTTACAGTGAATGCAGTCACTGTGCTTTGGTCTCTTTACATGCAGTTGTATTCTTGGCTCAAGGATTATTTCAAAGAAAACAAAACTGAGTTTCACAGATACTTTAATTTTTCGTGATCCTAGGCTAGTCTTGAACTTGGCTATATAGTGAGGCTGAGCTTCAGTTTCTGATCCTGCCTCCATGTTCTCTTGTTGCGATTACTTATGTTGCACCATCATGCTTTATGTGATACGGGAGTCAAACCCTGGGCTTTTATGAGTGCTGGGCAAGCACAAATTTAGCCACACTTTGAGCCCTAAGACAGTTCCATTTATTTGTTTATTTAGCTAGGATCATGCCTGGCTGCTTAAAAGTTGTGGTGTCTCCTACTAGTTTGGATCACCTATTGTCGTGCTGCTGACTATTCTGTTGCATATAGTTGAGAATTCTTTTTTTTTTTTTCCATTGTGGACAATGAAGGTTTTTGTTTTTTTTTTTTTAATTATCTTTACTTTGGGTGTATGGGTGTGTTATGTATATGTTGTATAAGTGTCTGCCATCATGCTTGGCAACATGGGAGGGATGTGGTTTTCCATAAAATGGGTCATTGTCCAGTAGAAAATTAAATGGCATAACTTTATAATCTTTCTTGTACATGGGATTTTGGGGGGCCTGAAGCAGACGTATCTCAAGATGTAGACTAGCTTAAGCGTCACGAGAGACCTTTTATCAAAAAAAGAAGAAAAGGAAACTTAAAAAGTTATTGTGGGGTTGGGGATTTAGCTCAGTGGTAGAGCGCTTGCCTAGGAAGCGCAAGGCCCTGGGTTCAGTCCCCAGCTCCGAAAAAAAGAACCAAAAAAAAAAAAAAAGTTATTGTGGATGGGCTTAATCTCTAGTAATTGTGTCCCCTTCCCCTTGGAAAAGAAAGTCTTTCCGAAACACTGAATATGGTAAGATTCTCCTCCACCCCCCCTCTTTTCTCTATGAATCTGAGTTTTTCAGATTATTATTATTTGAAAATTTAGCAGAGTCTAGAGGTGTACATGTGTAATCAAAGTACTAGAGCTACGTCCACCTGCGTCTGCCTCCTGCGTATTGGGACTCAAGGTGTGCACCACCTTCTGACTTGACAAGATGCTTAATTTCTAACTTTTTGAAGTACAGTGGTTTAAACCAGGTCTGTACATGCTAGACAAGTGCAGTATATTCCCACCCCTGAAATTTTCTGTTGTGTCCATCTGACTTCACAGTGCTGTGTGGATGTGAAGGTCAGAGATCAGATTGGGAAGCAGGTTCTCCTTTCACTATATGAGTCCTAGCAGTAGAACTCAAGTTGTTAGGCTTGGAACTTAGTGCCTTCCCTGCTGAGCCTTCTTATTGCTCACCCTGTAGTGTAGTGCTCAATCTGCATATATACCTGCATACCAGAAAAGGACATCAACCCCCATTGTACATGATGTGAATCACCATGTGGTTAGTGGGAATTGAATTTAGGACCCCTGGAAGAGAGCAGCCAGTGGTCTTAACCATCTCTTTAACCATGGGGTAAGCTTTTATGATATGTTAATTTTGTTTGCCATCCCAGACTGTCTTAGTTATTTTTCAGTTGCTGTGATAAAACTCCCATGACCAAGACAACTTAGACAGGATTTACTTGTCCTTATGGTTCCAGAGTGTTAGTCTATGATGGCAGAGTGATGAAGATATGAGGACAAGTAGCTGCAGTAATTGCTTGAGAGTTCACATGTTGATCCACAAGCAGGAGGCAGAGAGCACACTAGGAATGGTGGATGTGCCTTGAGATTTAAGAGCCTGGTCTCACTGTTAACACCTCCAATAAAGCCACACCTTCTAATCCTTTTCAAACAGTTCCACTAACTGGGGACTCAAGTATTCAAAGGTATGTGAGCTAGTTTTGGGGGTTGAACATATTCTTACTCAAACCATATATAAGGCAGTTTCTGGATTTCAGTATTTGTGGCCACATTAACTATCTAGCTTGGCTGATTCATAGCCTACCTTTTCCTTGTTTTAGAGGAAGGGAATGTGTTGCTAAGCTATTAGCCCATTTCCTGGATTACATTTTTATTCGGTAGGTGTCTGCTGGCAAAATTATGTTAGAGAAAGACACCCCTTCTTTTTAAGATTAGATTTATTTTTATTTAATATGCTGAGTGTTTTTGATGAATATACACTTAAGTGCATGTTTGGTGCCAGAAAAGTCCAGAAGAGGTCGCTGGAAGAGGTTACAGATGGTTGTGACCTACCTTCTGGGTGCTGGGAATTGAACTAAGGTCCTCTGTGGAAAGCAGTAAATGCTCTTAACTGCCAAACCATCTCTCCAGCCTCAAGCATGCCCCCTTTTTTTGTGACAGTAAGTCACTTTTTTTCCTCTCTCAGGTTTTAAGGTAACTCTGTGTTCCAGCAAAGATTTAGTGTTGTGCTTCATTTCTCTGTTAATTTTCTGAAGGATAGTGTCAACTGGTCAGTTTTAGAATTGACAGAAAATTATAGGTTGGAATTTCTGCATACAGGGGATGACCTCCTCACACATGCTAGGTGCATTTTTTTTTTTTTTTTCGGAGCTGGGGACCAAACCCAGGGCCTTGCGCTCGCTAGGCAAGCGCTCTACCGCTGAGCTAAATCCCCAACCCAGGTGCATGTTTTACACGGAACTATACCTTAGCTTTAAAAGATGGTCTTTTATAAAATGATATCAATGTTCTTTACTCTGGGTTGCTTGGACAGTATCAAGAATGGTGTTTGAAGTGGAAATGATGGTGCACCCCTGTAATCCCAGTACTCAGGAAGCTGAGGCAAGAGTTTGAGTTTGAGGCTTCCCTGACATGTATTGAAATCTTTGTCAGTCCCCTCCACCTCACCCACCAAAAGTGTTTTCCCCTTCCTCCCTGATCTCTAAACTCTTAGACTTCAGTGATTGATTCTCCTACGTCAGCCTTTTAAGTATCTGGACTACCTGGCTTCAAAAATGGATTCTTATGTTTAGTTTTGTTTTGTTTTGTTTTTTCCTTTTTTTCGGAGCTGGGGACCGAACCCAGGGCCTTGCGCTTGCTAGGCAAGCGCTCTACCACTGAGCTAAATCCCCAACCCTTATGTTTAGTTTTTAATGTAAGATTATTACCACATTTGTTTTTGAGGAGAGGGTAATGAGTGTGTGTGTTGCATGTGTGGTAGAAGGATCTCCTAATATGTGGGTCCCTGCTGAACTTAGGACTTGACAGAAGTGTGGCCACCTCACCAGTCCTACTTTGTTTTGTAAAGTATTTTACACTTCAAGGTAACTGTCATCCGAGTTACGTATGTAAAACACTGAATTCTGTTCACTGAGGCATAAAGAAAGGAGACAGGGACATATTAGAGGTAGCACTGCTTACTGGCTGCTGAGACTTGAATTGTGTGCTTGGGCAGTCTCTCTCTACCTGCCCTACAATTTAAAAAAAAGAGACATTTTGGTTGGGAAGGATTTTCCTTCTGGTTTTGGTTTTTTTGTTGTTACGTTTTGTTTGTTGGTTTGTTTTCATTTTTGTCTGCTCTGATAAGAGAAGCAGAGACTTTGGGCATCCATTATATTTTCATGGCTACTCTGAGTCAGTATTTGTATTTCATCTTGCCTACCATGAGCTTGCATTTGGCATGTATATTTAATTACCCAGAATTCAGAGCTCTGTGTCAGTAGTGTACTTTGAAAAGAAGTATGGTTTAAAATTTGTGTATAACAGCTTTGTAGAAGACTAACAGTGGATGAATCAAAACCTTAATAACTAACTGTGATAACTTAGCAACTTTGAGGGCCATCCAATGATGGAAAATGTTGGTAAGATCTGAGTGTTATAGGAACTGATCTGAATACTGTGTCTTTTAATTTTTGATTTTATTTTTAATTATGGAGTAAGAAGGTTGTATTCACCAAGTGGTGTCCACAGAAGCTAGAAGAGGATGTTGGCTACTCTGGAACTGGAGTTACTAGCACTTGTGAGCCACCTAATATAGGTGTTAGGAACCACATGTGGATCATCTGAGGCAGTGGTTCTCAACCTTCCTAATGCTGCAACTCTAATACACTTTGTCCTGTTGTGGTGGACCCCTCCCCCTCCATCATAAAATTACTTTGTTGCTACTTCATAACTAATTTTGTTACTGTTTTATAACAGTATGCCTGTTATAAATATATACTGTTTTATAACAGTGTATACTGTTTATAATGTATACCTGATGTACAGAATATCTGCATATGACCCCCCACAAGGGTCAAGGCCCACAGATTGAGAACCAGTAATCTGAGGGAAGAACAGCAAACAATAGATGTTGGAGAGATGGCTCAATGATTAAGAGCACTAGCTGCTCTTGCCGGGGACCTAGGTAAGGTTTCTAACACCCACATCATGGCTTACAACAGGGGATCCAGTGTTCTCCCCTGGCCTCTGGGCACCAGGTGCACAGACAAACATAGGCAAAACATCCATATTCATAAATTTTTTAAAAAGTTTTAAGGCAGGAGGTACTCTTAACCGCTGAGCTTTTTCTTTAGCCCCTGTGATACACTTTTTAATGTTAAAAAGTGCATGGTTTTTGTGCCACCACATGCAAACTGTCCTTGGAAGCCAGAAGAGTCATTGGAATCCCTTGTACTGGTGCTACAAAGAGTTGATAGACACTGTGTGTGCGGTAGTGATCAACCCGGGTCCTCTAGAAGAGCAGCTAGTGCTCTTAACCCTTGAGCCCCTGCTTCTGTTTGCTTTAAAGCCAGAGTCTGTTTGCTGTGTAGCCCAGGCTGACCTCAATCTAGGCCCTTCCCTCTGTTCTATATGCTGTATTTGTAGACATGGGCCATACCACGTAGCCATTAACTTGGTTTTTGGTGGTGCTTTGTTTGTGCTTGTGAAACTGTGATATGGGTGACTGCAGTGTTCTGAGAAAGTTGTGTTCTGTTGGGGTGGAGTGAAGTTAGGGGGTACGGGGCTATCTGTATTCCTGTTACAACTAGGACTAGACCAAAACACAACATTCATGTACCACTTGAATCTAATTGGGTTAATGATTAAGATAGTCAGAAAAATTACAACTCTAGACTTTTCAGCTTACCCCAACCCTCAGCACAGGGTTTGAAGCCAGTGCCCTGTGCATGTTAGGCAGGAGTTCTACTGAACTACACCATCCCTAGCCAAAGAACTCTCATACTAACCCAGCTTCTTTTGTGAAGGGATATGAGATCCATATTAAAGTATACTTATAAAGCTAAGTATATATGTACTAGATGTTTAGAAGTGATGACAGTTTGTTCACTAAGCAAGCAGTGTCATGAACCTTGTGCTTGTAATGTGCTGGATCACTACTGCTAAAGCTCTACTTCTTGTTGCAAATGGTTGTCAGTTAAAAATCTAAGTTATTAAGTTTTGCTTATGCTTGTAATGTGCTGGATCACTACTGGTAAAGCTCTACTTGTTGCAAATGGTTGTCAGTTAAAAATCTAAGTTATTAAGTTTTAGTTGTATACTAGATATTGGGGTAGCTAATACATATGGGTATTAACTTTTTGGTGAATACCTATAACATTGTTTTTTCCTAACCACAAATTTTAATATTTTGAATCTTTGAATAGTTTTTCAATGAGGGTTTTTCCCTCTACACTTAAGAAATCTAGATGTGGAGGCAGGGACCGTGGTGTTTTGTTTTGTAATTCCAGCTTTTTTGAGGTACCAGGATTTCTGAACTTGGGGCTTGCGCAACATAGACAAGCACTGTACTGTTGAAATACACAACAATAGCCTTCATTTTTGCTTGTCTTCCCCCAGCTCAAGATTTATTTTAGTTATGTGCAAGTTAATTCTAGTGCCATAGGAATCATATCCCCTGGTGCTGGAAATACAGGTTGTTGTGAATCTTGGTCCTCTGTAGAGACAGTGCATATTATTAACTGCTGAGCCATCTCCCCAGCCCATTCTTTTTACTTTCTATTTTGAGATGCATTTCTCTCACTTGCTCACATAAGCCTTGAATCTACACTCTTTCTGCCTCAGCCTCCAAGTAACCTGTTGTTGCTAGCCTGGGTTTGATTTTTTCTTAAACTTTTCTTGAATTCTGTTATCAAGTCTTTATTATAAAAACACAGAACAGAAATGAGACAGATAGCACTGAAGAGATAGCATGAAGCACCATGGTTAAAACCATGAACTCTAGAGCCAAACTATCTTAGCTCTTACGTACATGCACACACATGCTCAGGAAGAGATTGGGCAACCCACAAGAGTCAGTTCTTCCATTGTGTGAGCCCCAAGCATCTAACTCAGATTGCCAGGCTTGGAATTTGCTGAATATTAAGAAAGAAAAAGGGTTGTTTGGGTTTTTTCTTTTTTTAAGATTTATTAATGTATAAGAGTACACTGTAGCTATCTTCAGACACACTGAAAGAAGGCATCGGATTCCATTACAGATGGTTATGAGCCACCATGTAGTTGGTTGCCGGCAATTGAACTCAGGACCTCTGGGAGAGCAGTTAATGCCATCTCTCTACAGCCTGAAAAAAAAGATTTTTTAAAACGTGTGTGCCAATTAGTTGAGTTCTCTGAGACTTTCTGTGGTATGTTTGTGAATAACTAGCAGCCCTCACTCATAGTGCTATACTCACTAAGTGGGTATAGCAACAAATCACAAGAAAATGCTTCATATTTTATTTTATTGGAGGAACCATGTCGGTCATATTAGAATAGTTATGTTATCTGTGTGAGGTTACATTGTGTGTAATAATTAAAAAATCAACCCACGCTATGACTGACTAGGTACTGGCCTGTGGTCTTGGTCTGTACCAGTACCAAGACCGCATGGTACCTAGACCACATAGTACCTAGACCACATATTTCCCCTCCCTCATTGGGAGAGCCAATTGATAGTGGTACAAGCTGACCACCTAGATTGGACAAAATGTCCTATATTATCCTATCCTTTCTATAATATTCATAGTTACCTGTGGCTATTTCAAGCCTCCATCTTCTCCGTCCTCTGTCCCCTGTCCTCTGCCTCTGAAACACAGCCCTGCCTTCCTTTTTCATTGCCCAATCTCTAGTCTTATATTACACCTGCCTCACCTGTACATCAATAGCAATCCACAAGGTTATACAAACCTCTCATAAAAGTAGCACAATAGTCCACTCTATTCATGCAGTGCCCTCTTTGTGGCATTTCTCGAGATTTTGCTTAGAATACCCTTGTTCTTATTTTGAGGATCTCATACAATTCATTTGATTTTACCCATTAATATTTACTGTATGAAGCTAAAGCTGAGACAGATATTTATTCACTTGAAAATTGTTGGATTATCAACAAGATAATGGCTAGATGTGTTTTTTCTTTTGAATTTTTTGAGACAGGGTTTCTTATTATGTAGAGCTGCCTGTTCTAGAATTCACTGTGTAGACTAGGCTGGCCTCTGCCTCCCAAGTACTGGGTTAAAGACATGTGCCACCATGCCTGTGTTTTCTCATAAGTTGGAGTGGGGAAGGACTATCCTGAATGTTTACAAATACAGTTACTATTAAGTTACTTTTGCCAGAAGCCTGTGTCACTTTTGATGAGAGCCTTCACTGGCTCTCCTCATTAATGTTACTCCTGCTGAGGATCATATTTATTGTTACTATTTTATGTTTTGAGTTTTGCCTACATAAGTTTATGTACCACATGTATGTCTGGTGCCTGTGGTAACTGATCTCCTGGAACTGGAGTTACAGATAGTTAGTTGTTAGCTGTCATACAGGTGCTGGAAACTGAATCTCAGTCATCTACAGGAGCAGTGACTATTTTAAACACTGAACCATCTCTCCAGTCTCAGGATCATACTTATTTGCCCTTGTTGGAGTAGTGAATACCTCGCAGCTAGAATTGAGCTCATCCACACCTATACGTTACAATAGAATTACTGTTTGAGGTTGGTAGCTGACATTAGCACTGTATAATTGGAACCAACCCACCCTGTCTGCCTGCCTGCTTGCCTGTCTGTCTGCCTGCCGCCTGCAAGACAGGGTTTCTCTGTGTACCCGAGCTGTCCTGGAACTTGGAGATAGATCCACCTCCCTCTGCCTCACCTGTGCTCAGACTAAAAGTGTACACTAAGATTAAAAGTGTGGGTCACTCTGCCCAGCTAATTGGAGCTTTTTCAGTAGGCTGAACAAGTGTTCTTAATTTGACCCAGTAAGAATCAGTAGATAGCAGAGACAACTGATTAGATAGGCTGGAATAAATTTTAAAAGTTGTAAACATGGGAATAAAATAGTAATTTATTTGTTTTTTAGTTATGTTACTTAGCTCCTACATTGGAGAGCTGTTTCCCAAATATCAACCTATAAACTACTCTGGGAGTATCGGGGATCAGAGCTGGACTTCTTAGATAAGGTCAAGGGATATGGGAAAAAGAGGTTTCAGGAAAGATCCTTCCCCATTTCTCAACTTTCCTAATGCTGTAAGCCTTTAATACAGTTCCTCATGTTATGATGATCACCCAACTATAAAATTATTTGTCAATACTTCATAACCATAGTTTTGCTATTGTTACAGATTACAATGTGAGCATTTTTGGAGATAGACATTTACCAATGGGGGTCTTGGTGTACAGCTTGAGAATCACTGTTCTAAATACTGTTTCACCCAGGCTCTTGGGGGTGGAAGTGAAATGCCTCAACTTTGAATGGTCTTTTTTTTTTCCCCCTTTCTGTTGTCCTGATTCTGTAACATTACTGAGAAAGTTAGAAAGAAAATGCAAAAGGACCTGGTGTCTGAAAACTAATTGCCATAGGGGATTAGAAGGCCAGCAGTGTCTTGTGTGCTTTCATTCATTTTATTTTTAACAGCTACAAAGGAAGGTGGATGGATGGGCTTTTTAATTTTTCTCCCCTTCAGTTCTGGGTATCACAGCTGGGGACTTGCATGTGCTAAGCAAATACTACCACAGAGTGATATCTCCTATCCTTTCTTTCAGTTCATGTTTATTACTGATCTTCATTATAGAAATTAAGTAATAGCTAGGGCTAGTTTTTTCAAACATTCAAGCACCAGTGTTTTTTGAGACAGGTTTTCTTCTTCTGCCTAGGGTTATAGATTAGGCTAAGGTGGCTGACTGCTAGTAAGCAAATCTCAAGGGATTCGTGTCTTCACTCTCCTAATGTTGGGATTACAAAAGTGTACTATTGTGTCAGGTTTTCTACATGGGTGCTAGGAATTCAGTTTTTCATGATTGCATGCAAGTACCTTCCTGAGCCAAGTTCTGAACCCTGGCTTTTAAGTAAAAGATAAGTAGATGGATGTGTGTCTGTATGTTAGGTAGACGTGTACATTTAGGCATTTAGTGAAGAGAAAAGAAGGGTTCAACAAGTCAAAAACCACTTAGGTTATACAATAGAAAAAGTCGAGAAGAAAGAATGTACTAAAAATCAGAAACCTTCTGCAGAACAGCAGATAAGCATAATGCTTAGAAACTTTCTCTTCATAAGCCAAGCATGGTGACACAGCTGAATCCTAGCGTTTGGGAAGGGGAGGATCAAAGAACTCTAGTTTGGATTTTTGAGGATGGCTGGCACTACACATGATTTCAAAGCCAACCAAAGTGCCAGAATTCAAGAAGCACTGTTCTTCAGTTTGCTACTCCAGTGATTCATGTTTTTCTAAAACAGTACCAAAGGCCACACATCTTTTTTGTTTTTAAAGCGGGTGTTGACTTTGTAGCATAGACTGGTCACATTCACAGTGGTTCTTCTGCTTCAAGACATTATCATGTTTGTTAAAGTATATGAATTTGTTTTCCTTTTAACACTTGAACATCCCATTTTTATCAAGGTCCATGAATTTGTGTGTGCCTTTGACATTAGAATGATAAACACTAGCCTGACAGCCTCTTCAATACCCTTAACAATGACACTTGACAGTACAAACACAGATACTAGAGCTTATCTAGGACAGTCTTGGGTCTTTCTTGAGTGACAGTACAGGTCCTGCTGTAACTTAAGTTTACTTTTTAGTGAAGTTTGCTTAGTAGTCACGCCACATGATTTATATAAAATCCCATTCTCCCATGAGAAAGGGACTCATCTTTTACAGGAAGAACAAATTTCAGTAGCTTTGTTTTTCCATTAACATTCATCTGTGATCTCTGAGAATAGACAATGATATTCTGAACATCTTTACACTGTAGGAAATCTAACTTATGTCATAACATTTATCTAAAGTTTGGCAGTTCCTCTCAATATATAACCAATAACCTTTCACTTTTGGGGTGTGTGATTTTTTTTAATTATTTATGAATATATGTCTACCATGTGCTTATGACCATGTGCTTGGAGACCAGAAGTTGTCGGACCCCCTAGAGTAGAACCATCTCTGCCTTTAGATGTAATGTGTCTTCTAAAATAAGACGTCTGCAGTACTGAGGATTGAACGTAGAATCTCACATACTAGACAAGCACTGCCAGGGAGCTGTTTCCCTGACCCTTAAATTAAAACTAACTTATTTTTTAAAAAGAAAACAAAACCAGGTTTGTTTTGTTTGGATTTTTGTTTTTGTTTTCATTCTTGTGATTTTTCTAGCGTTAGATTGTGTTTTGTTTTGTTTTCAGATGGTCTTACTGTGTAGCCCAATGACTTCTAGCTCCCAACATGTAGGTGGATTGCTTTTGAGAATTCAAGTTGTAATCCTTTTTTTTTTTTTTTTTTTTTTTTTTTGGTTCTTTTTTTCGGAGCTGGGGATCGAACCCAGGGCCTTGCGCTTCCTAGGCAAGCGCTCTACCACTGAGCTAAATCCCCAACCCTCAAGTTGTAATTCTTAATGGATTTTTGTTGAGCTGGATTTTTTTTTTTTTAGATTTATTTTTAATATGTGTACGTGGGAGTGGTATGTGCACATGAATTCGGGTGCAGGTAGAAGTCCTAAACATTGTCCTAATTTGCCTGCATTTTTCTTGTAATGGATCACTAGCATAGGTCTTACTTCAATAAAACAAAAATCCGAAAGTTGTGAATAGAGTTAAATGATTAATTTGATAAAAGTTGGGGGATAGGAAGGTGATTAAAACCTCTTCTCTCCCTAAATTGTAGTAATTCTTGCCCTAACTTCAGTAAGCAAAATGTTCGGAAGGGGCACAAAGGAAAGAACGCTGAAGAAGGAGGATTTGGTAGGTGTGGGTAAACAACAAAATGTTTAGTTATTTAAGTTCTGAGAGGATAAGAGGTTTTAAATGGGGTCCCTTAGCACTGCTCTGAGAAAACTTACCAAGAGCGTTTAGGATAAGGCCAAAGTGAATTTAGAAGTAGTAAGCATTGGCTCTTTGTCAGCTTCAGGAGTGTGTGAAACAGCTGTAAGGTGTGATACGAGAAGGGAGGAAATAGCTGCCAAGAAAAACTTTCTCAATCCAAAACTCCTGTTTAGATATTCTGTCCCCAGATAAACTAGAACTGGATGGTGAGATAATGTGTAGACCCTTACTCTTAAACTGTGCAGAGGGCAGAGGGGCAGACATGGTGTGTGAGCATTATGAGCATGCTCTTAGCCTGAGCTATTCCGGAGACCAGGTAGGAGAATCATAATTTTGATGTCTGTGTTACATAGTGAAAACACAACAAAATACAGGACGGGTGGGGAAAATAGAAAATCAAAGCTGCTTCTTCATATTTTGAGTTTTACTTATGTCGTTACTTATGCTTGATGTGAATTCTTCCCACTACAAAACCCCATTTCTTGCCTTGACACTGGTCACACTATTTACATTACTAGAATACTATTCAAATATTCTGTACAGCATAGCAGACATTATTAGCTCCCGATTATCTGAGGATTTCAGAGGCTACAAACAAAATAATGGTATAGAATTGTGTGAATAGAATAGAGTAGAGTAGAATAGAATTGTACTGATTGAGATCAGTACATGTTATTTATATACTGTACTGTGTAAATATAAGTGGTGTAATTTTAGAAATTAACATCTGGTTTCATACTTCTGGTTTGCTGTCTTATGCTCTCTATAAATTGTTAGATTTGTTGAGAAGGGGGTGCCAGAAGAGGGTCTAGACAAGGTTTTTGTGAGTAGCCTTGGTTGTCCTGGAACTCATTCTGTTGACCAGACTGGCTCCCACCTCCACTTCCTGTGTTCTGGGATTAAAGGTAAACACCACCACCCCAGCCAGATTGTCAGATTATTGTTTCCCAGGCTTCACACTTCATATTATCATATTTGTCTTATGAAACAATAAAACAGAACAAAAACAGAGACAAAGGTAAATGTGGCTAGGGGGTGTAAACATACTTGAGACTTGAACTTAATTGTACTATACCAAAAATCCCAAAAAGGTAAGCAGGTTTCTTAAGCTACAAGTTACTGTATTTAAATTCCTTGATTGCATTTGTTTGTATAATGTGAGACTATCTCTGCCAAGGTGATCCTGTAGAGATAGCTTTCAGGAATAGTGAATTCCATAGTAGTTTTGGGGATCAAAATCAAGTCATCAGGCTCTCACAGAGAATACTTTTTACCTGCTGAGCCATCGTCTGGTCAGCCCCAAATTACATTTCTTTAAAATGTGTTCCTTAACTCTGAAGGTTTATATGCAACTGGCTGAGAAAATAGGCATAAATATACATGGAAATCTAATTTTCTGTTTTGTAATAACAAATTTTTCCTATTTTATAGGTTCTCTTCTTCTAGAGTCCAAAATAAACCCTAACACTGCATACCAGAAACAACAGGTAAAAAAAGAAAAGTTAAGCTGTTGTGTATTGTGTGTTATCTTTTCAATTTGGTAATTAAGTAAGTTTACCATTGGATTTCTTACAGTAAAATCAGAACAGATTATATAACATTTTGCCAGTCTCGTGTTTAAAGAGTGTGTGTGTGTGTGTGTGTGTGTGTGTGTGTGTGTGTGTGTGTGTCCGTCCGTCTGTCCGTCCGTCCGTCCGTCCGTCCGTCTGTCTGTCTGTCCGTCTGGTACCCGTAGAGGTCAGAGAACAATTTGACAAAGCTAATTCTCTCTTCTGGGTGTAAGACTTGGGTTGTCAAGTTTGATGACAGCCATCATTACATGGAGAATCTCTTTGCATACAGTCTAATTTTACCAGTCTGTTAATGGCTAAAAGGTGCTTGTTTGTTTGTTTGTTTGTTTGTTTGTTTGTTTTATGTGTATGGGTATTTTACCTGCAAATATAACATGCATGACTGATGCCCCCAGGAATTGAGTATCAGTCAGAAGAGGGCATTAACTCCTCTTTGGAATAGTTGTAAGCTGCCAATGTAGGTGTTGGGAACTAAACTCAGATTCTCTGCAAAGGCAGCAAATACTCTGAACCACTGAGCCATTTCTGTGGCCTTAGTTTATTTTGTCTTTTTGTTTCTTTTCTGCTGATAAAAGAACTCTATACCTCCTGCAGGCTGACAAGCTTGTGATCACTTGACTGTATCACCAGCCACTATTTTATTTTTGTGTGTCTCCATGCGTGCATGTGTGCATGCATGTGTTCAGGTGCCTGCAAAGCTAGAAAAGAGTTTTGGATATCTTGGAGTTAACAGGTGTTTGTGAGACACCTGACATAGCTGTGGTCCTCTGTCAGACTTACAACTAAGCACTTATACTCATTTAGCCTCTCTTCCCAGTTTTTAGCCACTTTTCTTTTTTAAAGCTTCCTTAAGCTGAGTTCACATTCCAGACATTCTAGCAATGCATGGTTCTCTAAAATTAAAATAGCAGTTTCTTTGTTTTACCTGAAGGAGAGAATGACCATTGATATAATAATCAACTACTAACAAAGCCATGTGGTTGAAGTTCCTTTCTGTGCTGTCACAGATGATTCTGTAGACAGAATGTTAGAATGTCCTCTAGAACAGTGTTCTATAGATAGGAGTCGGAAACTGATTTAGTGGGACCTTAGAGCGCTGTTAAAAATTTTTGAAAATAACTTGACTGAATCTGTACTCATTCTTATTTCCTTCTAACTTGGTAAGTTCTTCATATAGTACATACACGTATTATCTTGAATTATTTTGCATATATAAATAAAATATACTGAGTGTTTATTGGAATCAAAAAATCTCTTTATTGCCCTGGAGGATGGAAAAAATTATATTAACAACCAATTTATAAACATGGTACTTTGCTTAATTGTTGAGTATTAAAATAGGAGTAGAAGAAAGTTAGTATTGGTAAGGGATAATAACACGTGCCTTGTAAGGTGGAAGATGGAAGGACCAGGACCCTTAGCTATAAGGTTTGAGGTCTCGTCACAGAAAAAAACTGACATAACCTCAGTGGGGTATAGAACAAATGTAAGGTCATAACAATGCTTGTGGTATATACTACTCAGTACTCAGGAGGCTGAGTCAGGCAAGCTTAGACAGGTAAGATCCTATTTTAGATGTAAAACAACATAAATTTTTACAATTTGAGATGTTGGGGAGTGCAGGCAGGAACCACTGACACTCACTAGCCTTGATCCCACTTTTAGACTGGAAACTTGGCAGAAATGTTCCTGAGCAGCATGAGAAGGATATGGGGACATTGATGAGGGCTATGGGCTTAGTGAGACTTGCAAATGCCTACCTCCAGCTGGTTGGAGCAGCTGCATACCCGAAGCAGAGATTACCCAGCTCAAGTACTCACTGAAGGCTTCTAGGGTTAAGAGGAGTTGCATGGATCCCTAGGGAGAACTCAGCCTTTGGGTAGAGGCTGGCCCAGATTATAGGACTTCAACAGGAGCTAGACACTCTAGCTACTGCATCTAGAACATGGGAGAGAGGGGCTGGACTCCGAAGGAAGACCTCCCAGAGGCTAGGTAGAAGGAGCCCACTGCTCAAGCCTTTCTATGTGGAAATGTGTGGAATAAGACTCTTGCCCCAAGGCCCAAGGGCAAGGCAAGTCCAGATCTCCAGCTTAGCTCCAGAAACCGTTCAGTGCTCCTTGGTGATGCTATGATAGAGGATTGCCACCTGATGCATCCTTAAGAACCCACAATTTAGTGCTCCTTTAGGTGACTCTAGCAGCTATAACCACTCAAGCCTCATAGTGAAAGGAGTTTCTTCCCCTGAAAGTTTCTCCTGTTTACACTGCTAATTAGTCATTGCTATAGACTTTGTAGTGGCTACACAGGTTCATTAAACCTTTGCCTCATGACTCCTTTTTGTTTTGATTAGGCTGGTTATTAGCTCCCCCCCCCTTTTTTTTTTAGAATACTAAATACTGAACTAGGTAAAGAGACATGTAGTAGTAATCTTAGCTACTCAGCTACTCAGCC
This sequence comes from Rattus norvegicus, assembly GCF_021556685.1. Lineage (NCBI taxonomy): Eukaryota > Metazoa > Chordata > Mammalia > Rodentia > Muridae > Rattus > Rattus norvegicus. The sequence continues at coordinate 126,409,487 of NC_141539.1, read as the reverse complement.
CAGTGCAAAGCTACCTAGAACAATACTATGAGACCCCATTTCAAAATAAAGTTCTGGGCTAGTAAGATGATTCAGCCAGTTAAAGTACTTGTGTCAAGCCTGACAACTTGAGTTCTAGCTCCTGCATCTACATGGTAGATGGAGAGGACAGAAGCTTACTAGTTGTTCTCTGGCTTTCATAGTGCTCACTCCCTCCATACAATGCACTAATAAGTATACATCTTTATGCATGTGATGATTTGCATCCATGTATATATGTGTGTGTGTGCGTGTGCGTGTGCTATGTGTGCTTGTTGCCTGAAGAGGTCAGAAGGGGGCATTGGATTCCGTGGAACTGGAGTAACAGACAGTTGTGGGCTTCCATACAGGTTCTGGGAACCAAACTCCACTCCTCTGCAAGAGCAGCAGATGCTCTTGAACACTGTGCCATCGCTCTTAAACTTTATCACAGATAAAGTCAAGTCCTATTAGAATGTCGGGAAAGAGTGGTGGAAGCTAGGAATGTGCTATTTCTTGACACATGGTGCATTTATGAAGGTACTAAAAATAAGACTAGAGGAGTGGGTCACATGTTACGAGTGTAACCAGGCTTGTTTTGAGAGCAGGTCTCACATTGTAGTACAGCATGGCTTAGAATTCATTCCACAGCCCGTTCTAGCTTCACACTCAAGGCCGCCATCCTGCCTCAGCCCCCTGAGTGTTGGGTTAAAGGCATGGCTCATTCATTCCTGACCTAACCAGTAATCTCAGAGGCTAAAGAAGCCATAGGTAAAGAATAGGTATTGACAGCCGGGGGAAGGGATGGATTGATTGTTGGACATTTTAATGAGACTATACTATACATTGGGGCTCAGCAGTTAAGAGCACAGGCTGCACTTCCAAAGGCCCTGGATTTGATTCCTACTCGTAACCATCTGTAACTCCAGCTCCAGGGGATCCAGTACCCTCTTTTGGACTCCAAAGGTGTTGCACAGGCATGCACAAACAAATGTAATGCATGAAGTGGTCTTGCTGCAATGGTTTGGGGGGTGTTTGTTTTTTTTAGTATGTGAGTATCATGTATACATTGTATTTTCAGTGTTTTTCATATATTGGCCAAACTTTTATTTCTAAAACATTGTTTCACTTGTATAGATTTGACAGAGTGAATTGTATTTAAATTGTTTTAAAAAAGCATTTAATTATAAGCAGAAGTGTTGGAAATGTAAAAAAAAAAAAACAGTGTTCTGAATTTCTGTTGTCTGTTACTTTATTCATTTGCTACATATACCTTGAAGGGTTTGTGAAAACACGTGTAGTAATTCAGACTTCTTTTTTATTCAAAGGACACTCTGATTGTGTGGTCTGAAGCAGAAAATTATGACTTGGCCCTTAGCTTTCAAGAAAAAGCTGGATGTGATGAAATTTGGGAAAAAATATGTCAGGTAATTATGAGCATAGAGAAACAATACAGTTTTTAGTAACTTTCCATTCAACATACAAAATAGTGGGTTTCATGGTAATATTAAATATAAATACATTGTTGTACATTGTTCACATCTCCCTTGATTCCCTATTCCTTCAAGTAGTCCTGCTTTTGTCAAGTGTTAAAGCTAGATTCTGCCTATGAAAGAAAACACAGAGTTTATCTTTCTTCTCTATTACCTAACTGTTGCTTCCCCCTTAAGATCTCCTTCAGGATACACTTATCCAAAGCATAGCAGCCCCTGTGCTGAGGATAAACTGGGGCAGAGGGGAGTTTCCCAGATGAGAGATTGGGGAGTGAGAGGCAATCCCTTCAGCAGATCCTGAAGGCAGGAACAGCACAGTCTGCAGACACCAGACATGGTTGGAAGGCAGAGGGGAGCCAAGGGTGACTCAAGTTTTGGCCTGAGCAAGAAGAAGAAGTTGTCAGGAGAGCTGGGGGCTGGGCTTGGTGGCACATGCTCTGGAAGTAGAGGCAGGTAGATCTCTGAGCTCAAGGCCAGCCAGGGTTATAAAAAGAAGCCCTGTCTTTAAAAAAACAAAAATCCTTACCAAATAAACAGCCTATTCTATATTCTCTTTTGGAGGATAAAGACAGAGTGTAGGAATTAGGACTACAGCCGTAGTGAAAACTTGTGTAATCAACAACATAGAATCAATTTGAGATTATTCCTGGTAGAAATTAAATGTGTGTGTGGCATTCTTCCAATAGTGCAGCCCAACTGGTTTAAAGCCAAGGTCATATCACTTTCTAGTGTATTTCAAGTCATCAGTCATCAACCCTTGCAAAATCTGTCAATATCAGTGTGTGCTCCTGCATGTGTGTGTGTCTTATCCTTGTATTCCCCACCACCACTACCACGGTCATGCTTTGAAGTCTTGGCTAACCTGCAAGTCAATATGCAGACCTCAGATTCACAGATATGCTTGCCTTCTAAGTGGTAGGACTAAAGGCTTATACTGTGTCTTGCCAAGCAATTTCATATAGGACCTAAATTTTACATCCCTTTACCACTTTTGCTTGACCTACTGGGTTGATCTAATAGTGTTCTAAATACTCAGCAAGATTTATCTCATTTCACGATCCTCTTAAGCTTAAATTTTTTTTAACTGTAAAGACTTCTAAGTCCCCTTTTCTTTTTAAATTAGCATATATTAAGGATTCACTATGACACTTTCAGCCATGTACACAATTGTTACTCAGTACCCTCCTTTACCCTCTTTTGTCCCACTCCTACTAATACTTTTTTCAATGAACCTGTTCTACTTCAGTGATGTCTGTGTGTCCTTTCAGTTTATCTGTCCAACTATCACAGTGAATTTCACTAAGGTTGTTTGATAGAAGAGCTTGGGTATCCTACACCACTGATAGAAATGCCTCTTTTCACATCCCTCATTGACCATTGCTGTGTATGAATGCCCAGGGTGGGTGGGAGTGACAAGGACCCACAATCCCCCTCCCCTTCCATGACAGAATGTCAGTGGGCCCAGTATTGCAAGTAATCTTAGCTGCTCTGAGTTCAACAATGCCGTGGCATTCCCAGAAGACAGTGGTCTGCAGTACTACATTCCCACCCCCTCTGGCTTTCATATTCTTTTCTATTCCTTCTCCAGTGATGTTTTCTGAATCACCCTTGGAGAGATGTCCAACTTGTGGGTGGACATTAACAGTCATTGCCACTACCACAAGAAGCTGCTTCTCTCAACAGAGCTGACAGCAACATTAATATCCAGCCAATAATAGTTTTTAGAAAGAAATTTAAAAAAAAAAACACGTCATGTCCATTTACCAAGACAAATTACTAGTTGTACTTGGGCCTGTGATCTCCCTAGCTGTGGCTTTTGACCAGATTTATTATAGCAGATGTGAATTCGGTTCCCTGGATTGGGCATCAGATCTAATCTAAGTGCAGTTGGTTACCTCCAGAACAGACTTGCTGCTGTTGAGCTCAACTTGCCTGGTAACTTAAGTGTTGAAATGAGTTGGATAGAAAGTGAGACTGCTGAGTGTTCCGCAGTAGCACACAACCCGGTTTCTGCCTGTTCTCTGTGTCTTGCAGCCACCACATGTGTCTTCAACAGTACGGTTTTAACTGCTTGTTTTTAAGTCTCTTTTGTATTTAGAACTTATACAGTGACATAAAGTTGGGATTTATAACAGCCTTCTGGAGAATTATGAAGGCTACAAATTTATTTATATATATATGGAAAAGAGAAAACATTTTCCTTGCTTGCTTATTTAACTTTAGCAGATAGTTCTGTGGACAGTTATTGACATACAGATCTCACTTACTGTATGTGTGGCTTTGTTACTATGGGTGGACTGTGCCCTGACCAGCTTTACTTATCATAGGGCTATTTCCTAGCATTTATAACAGACCATTGATAAACTTTGGTCTAAAGCTAGTTTGTCTCTGTCTTTGGGATCAATTGACATTTGGGGTTTTTCCTTTTTGTTTATAATTATACATATTTATTATGACCATATCATTATTTGATATTCATTTGAATTTTACTTAAATACTGAATTTATCCAATGTATGACACACTTCTGGGAATGTTTCTCTGGACTTTACCTAGTTAGAAAAGACATGGATAGAAAACTGTATGCTTTGATATTATTTGATACTATATTTGTGTAGGTCGTGAGGTGACTATGATGACAGTCTCAGTTTAGGCTGGCTTAGATACTTGCTCCTGACACTTGTGCTTCAGGAGGCTGTTTATTTAATCCTTGTACTTTCAGTTAGTTTTCAGAAACAGGAAAACGTCACTGGAGAGTTGCAGTGTAGTAGACAGTTGTATTAAGTTTGATAAAAGATTCTTAAATCTTGAAATTTGTCATTGCAGTGGGGGGTTTGTCTTGTGCTTTTTTTGTTGTTTGTTTTTTTAAATGTGTCCTTCATCTAAGGCTGTTGTCTAGATTTACTGTTTGACTTTGGTTAGCTAACACAGTCTTTTTTATAGGTTCAAGGAAAGGACCCTTCAGTGGACATCACTCAGGACCTGGTAGATGAGTCTGAGGAGGAGCGATTCGATGACATGTCCTCGCCAGGTCTAGAGCTGCCATCGTGTGAGCTGAGCCGGCTTGAGGAGGTTGCAGAGCTTGTGGCTTCGTCCTTACCTTCCCCCCTCCGGCGGGAGAAACTTGCACTCGCACTGGAGAACGAGGGTTATATTAAAAAGCTTTTAGAGCTTTTCCATGTGTGTGAGGATCTGGAAAACATTGAAGGACTGCACCACTTATATGAGATTATCAAAGGGATCTTCCTCTTGAATCGAACTGCTCTTTTTGAAGTTATGTTCTCTGAGGAATGTATAATGGACGTCATTGGATGCTTGGAATATGACCCAACTTTATCACAACCACGAAAACACAGGGAATTTTTAACAAAAACAGCTAAGTTTAAAGAAGTAATTCCCATATCAGATCCTGAGCTGAAACAAAAAATTCATCAAACATACAGAGTTCAGTATATACAAGACATGGTTCTCCCTACCCCTTCAGTCTTTGAAGAAAACATGTTATCAACACTTCACTCCTTTATCTTTTTCAACAAGGTAGAAATTGTTGGTATGTTACAGGTAAGTTGGGTCATTCTCCATTTTCTGTCCCCTGTCTGTTCCTCCCCTACTTATAAAAAGGTACCTACCTGTTTTAATTGATAACATTTAAAATGCTAATTGCTTTAAGCAAAAAAATTAATTTCTTAAATCATTACAATGAAACAGTCTTGTGATGGTAAATATTTTGACTACTAATTTGCATTGATAAATAATGATATTTTGGAGACCTTATGGTTGTTGTCTTCTGGATAGGGATAGCAAGAGTGACAGACAGCACTTGGTTAGCACGCACTGGAAGTCTATACTTAGCCTCAGACATCATCAGTTACAAAGGGAACAATTTATGGGGATAACACTAATAAAATAACTGATGGAGCTAGAGGTGTAAGAACATATACTGTTCTTCTAGAGAATTGGAGTTTGGTCCTATTACCCATATTAGGTACCTATAATCACATGTGCGTGCACGGGACCTCCCAAAAGTATGCTTTGTATAGCTCAGGGTGTTGGCAGTTTGGATTCTACCTAGTTGTTATTGATAGCTGCTATGTGATTTGAGCAGCTGTTTAACCTCCTGCATTTCCCATCTGAGGATATTGGTACCATAGGATACTATAAAGTGTCTGAAGATCAAGTGAAACCATAAAGTAAATTGTTGAATGTTTTTATAAAACTTAGGAGCTTTAAAAAAGGATCTCTATTAATGATTGATTTGAATGTGAACTATGTTACATAGTATTTGACAAAATGAATAATAGAATTTTTCTATTTCATGTGGGGGTGGTGTAGTATTTGTACACACAGAGGCCAGAGGGTGTCCTCTGTTAATTTGCTGACTTGTTTCTCTCTGGACTATGTGACATTTGTCCATTTCCAACTCCACTCATTGGGGGCTGATGGTGTATATAAGATTATTCCCAGCTTGTTGTCTAGGTGCTGGGTTCTCAACTTAAGTTCTCATGGTTGCACATCAAGCTCTCAAACACCGAGCTTTCTCTCCAACCCCTGAAGCATAGTTTTTTCTACCAGTCTTTTCCATGTACACATAAAAAGGTACACACTTTACCTTTGACTAGTTCTTCTGTAATACATTATTCTGATGCTAAGCTGGGATATATGCTGAAATTGGATATTATTAGTTTCGTTAAAAAAAGAAAACTCGGTCAGAATCATATGTGTTTATGCCTATTTATACTTTTTTAGAAGTGACCAGCTTTATAATCGAGTATCAGAGAAAATGTTTGCTGAACAGCTACCATAGTGAATATATTCCTTATCACATACGACCAACAAGATGGCTCAATGCTAGGAGAAAACCAACTTCCAAAAGTTATTCTCTGCCCTCCATATGTGCTCTTGGCATACCACTCCCCTCACTCCTAATATATAGATAAATGTAATTTCTTTAAAAAAAAAAAAAAAGACTAACGTACTAGGCTTCATTCACTTACACTTTAGCTGGAATAGTATTGAATGTACTCAGAAATAAGGAAATAGATGTAAATTCTCAAAATCTAGATGAGAAAATGTCATGAGGAAAATTCAGTTGGTACCAGAGATGATTTGTATGGTCTGTTAATTTTTTCAGAAAAATATCCTGTGATAGACTCTTTTGAGGCTTTTTCAAAATTAATATGTTAAATTATTAGTGTGTTAATATTTTCAAAATAATTTAATGTGATAAAGACTATGTAATAAAAAAGACTAATGGTTATCTTCAAATAACAGATTGTTTTAAGAGCTCTAGTTTTAACATTTTAAAAACTTAATCATTTTCTGAGTCTTTGAAACTTGAAGAAAGTTTCATTTTCATCCTTACCAGAAGAAGATTGTAAAATCTTAATTTCATGTAAACTTGGAAAAATGAGCTTGGCAAACACTGGTTGCATTTTGTGTGTGTGTGTGTGTGTGTGTGTGTGTGTGTGTGTGTGTGTGTGTGTGTGTCTGTTTAAGACAGGATTTTGTGTGTGTGTGTGTGTGTGTGTGTGTGTGTGTGTGTGTGTGTGTCTGTTTAAGACAGGATCTCTTTCCAGCCTCTCCCCCTACCCCCTTTCCCAGTGCCGTGATTTTTAAAGTATTTGCCACCAGCTAGGCCAAGTTACAATGGATGAGTAATACAGCTATTCTCATTCATTTGCCTACTGCCTGACTATTCTCCTACAGTACTAATGAGAAACCACTGGCCTGTAGGATATGAAACAGTTTCTTGTTGGGTTAGGAAAAGTCTGGTCAAAGTACAAAGGAAATCTCTCTGATAGAAATCTCCAATTTATCATTGTTTAGTTTGAGACGGTCTCACTATGTAGCCTCGACTGGCCAGGAGCTCATTCATTATGTAGACCAGGTAGGTGGGCCTGAAACTCAGATACCCACCTGCTTCTGCCTTCCTAGCACAAAGAATAAAGGCATGCACCCCCATGTTTGGCAGTATGTATACATAAATATATACTATATATACATATATATCTTTTAATTTTTTTCCTGTTTTTTTTTAAATTGTCATCTTTGTTTTATATCATGCTGAAATTGTATTTTATACAGTCTTACCAGGAAGACTTAAATCTGTCATTTATTTCATAGGAAGATGAAAAATTTCTGACAGATTTGTTTGCACAACTAACAGATGAAGCAACAGATGAGGAAAAAAGACAAGAATTGGTAAGAAATCAAATACTAGGGGGCAAAGAAGTAAAACAACGTCACTCAATCCTTTTCTAATTTTAGATTAACCTTTTAATACTTGTCCTTTTTCCTGATTTCAGGTTAACTTTTTAAAAGAATTTTGTGCATTTTCTCAAACGCTACAACCCCAAAATAGAGATGCTTTTTTCAAGACTTTGTCAAATATGGGCATATTACCAGCTTTAGAAGTCATCCTTGTAAGTTTGCTTCTCTTCATTCTGAACCACCCATGGGAGCCCGTATCAAAAGCTGAATGTGATGTCATACAATTTTACTGTTGGAAATTGTATCACTCCTTCCTTTCCTCCTTCCCATGCTCTCTCTTAAATTAATGGCCTCTTTTCTTTAATAATTACATATACACCTACATACATATATACAACCAACTGTTTTTATATAAGCAAATCATTTGAGTGTGGCTAATACTTAATGCTAGCTATGTATTACATAAAGTTAACAGAAGCAGTACAGTCCCAGTATTAGAGTAGACTGCTTAGATAAAATAATTTTCTGTTGGGTGTGGTGGTGTACACCTCTAATCTCAGGTAAAGGCTGTCGAATTTCTGTGAGATTGAGGTTGGCCTGTTACACAGTGAATTCCAGGGCACTGAGAGCCATGTACTGAGACTTTGTCATACACACACACACACACACACACACACACACACACACAAACAAATTTATTACCTCTTTAATAATTAGCTTTGTAGCCTATCAAATGAAATGTTAAAACAAAACCACAAGGCTGAACATAACTCATGCTCATGCCTCCAGGCCTTTTTTCCTTTTTTTTTTTTTTTTTTTATAAATGCTTAATGCTTATATATTAAGGAGGCTGGGGAGATGGATCAATATATCTTAAGTATATAGGTATGCCTGTGATCCCAGAACTCATGATTAAATGGTAGTGGACTGAGGCAGGGATTGTCTAGTTCCTCACTAGGACAGTTCGTCTTGAGTATGCAGCATAGCAGTAGACACCAGAGAGCCTTGCCTCCTAAGGTTTACCCTTTACCTTAGTATGTATGTTGCCTGTCTCCCACTCCAAATAAGGTTTGTGTGTGTGTATTTAAGTATGGTCACACATGACTATGTGGAAGTCATAGCACTACTTGGGTATCAATCTTTCCCTTCCATCCTGTTGGAGAGTCTCTTGCTGTGTGCCACATACTGTCTAGATTAGGAACTTTGAGAGATTCTTCTGCCTTCACCTCCATAGGAACACTGAGCTTACAGTTTGGGCACTATCATCCCTGGCCGTACTTGGGTTCTTGGGATTTGAACTTGGGGTTTTATTTTGTTTTGCTTGGGGGTGAGTGAGTGTTGTAGTTTTGTTTTATTTTGCTTTCTTGACAAGTGCTCTATCAAGCAATCTCCTTAGCCCTTAGATAAATGTTTACAGTTTTGACCATTGACCATTTCATACAGTGTGCTGCGATCATGTTCGCCCATCCCACTCTTGCTGAATCTCCCCCCTCATGTTGTTCGTTCGTTCGTGTGTGTGTGTCTGTCTGTCTGTCTCTGTGTCCGTCTGTCCCACTGGTTTTAAGTAGGGCAGCTCATACAAGTAAGCATGTATAAGGAGTTGTTTGCTGGAACATGAAGCAGCTTATAAGTAGCTACACCAACAGGAAAAGTTGCTCCCCAGCAACCATGTAGACGTGTCTCTTATGTTGTAGTACTTTGTGGTAATCTCATTGATAAAGTTCTGTGTTTTTAAGATTAAAAGAGACTGGTACTTTTTCCTTTGCAGGGCATGGATGATACACAGGTGCGAAGTGCTGCTACTGATATATTCTCATACTTGGTTGAATATAACCCATCCATGGTACGAGAGTTTGTCATGCAGGAGGCACAACAGAATGATGATGTAAGTAAGAAGTTAACAGAGCAAAAAATAACCAGCAAGGTAAATATTATTTACACTAATAGTATTTATGCATAGGAGGCTTTAGCTGGGGTTATGTATTTTTTAAGATCTAAACTAATGTGCTTTTTGGGAAGGGGTAGCCATAACGTCAGATGGCTCACTCTTTCCCTCAGTTTCCTCTGCCTTAGTTTATAAATTTATTGTATTTGAAGTCAGCTTTTTTAATTGTGAAGTTGACTTGACTGTAATGATTTATTTAGACCCTTAAATCAATTGACCATTCTGAATGTGGACGATGAATAACATTCATTGGAAAGAACTACCAGAGGTGGATTCTCAGAATTCATCAAGAGGAAAGAGATAAAATATGGCCCCTGAAAACTATTAGGGAGGAATAAGAAGCAGCTATTGCCTGTATGCTGTGGCTGCATTTAATCAGAAATTAGAGTCAGTGAATTGGCTTTAAAAGTAGCTTAGACTGGTAGTGTACATTGAGTGTGTAGTACATGATATGTGAAGAAGCCTGAATGTGTATGTTCTTCCACTCTGTTTTTTAAACCAATGCCTCTGGTTTTTGGTTTTTGGTGTTTGTTTGTTTTTTCTCTTTCTAAATTTTTGGAAGCTACTTTTTACTCATTAAGCTATCTTGAATTCCTTGAGAATGGGAAAATGATGTCTCTTTTAGGGGAATGGACTCTGCAAAATGTCAGCTTGCAGTGTTTCTTACAAAATGAAACAGCTTCTATTTTTAAAAATCTACTGTGCCAGATTGAAGTTGAATGCCTAGTAATGTCTATATTTATGTTTGTTTTCAAAATTATAGTGTAGAGTATATGCAGAGCTGTATCATGAATTACTGAATCTTTATATTTCTCTTCTATGAAATAGTCCTATCTTAAGAACCAGAATATCTTGAGTAATTAAAACTAAAGGCTATTCTTGTAGGCCCTGTAGCCACTGGGTGAGCAGACATGCCTGTGTGTCTTCACACTTCACAAACATGCATAAGGCCTCTGGATTTCATTTTCCAATCATTTCCATATACTGTCTGTATTTTCTTTGTCCTTGTCTGTTTTACCCTAGCATATATAGGCAAATGGACAGAGTTTACTCGCTTTACCTCCCTCAGTTTTTCTTTGTCCTTTGGGCCAAGAACACCATCCCTAAAAGGTCCTTAGGAAAAACAGAAGTTGGTTTTCTTTGACATTTGGAATCCACATAATATACTATTGTTCTATACACTCTAGTCTCCTTTTATTCAATTTGTTATTTCCATAAAGGAAAACTATAAAAGTAAATGCAGTGAAACCAAAGCAGGCTTATAAATTCTAGCTAAGTAGTCTTAACATACATACATGAAGCCATACATGTGAAGCTCATGAGCTTTCTACAAAAGGTCGATGAAGTTAGTACAGAAGCAAGACATTTTAACACCCACCCTGACCTTTGTGGTTTGTTTTGTTTTGGTCCCCCCTCCCTTCTTTAATGAGATGAGTTTAAAGGTAATAGAAAAAGCCAGAGGTGGTGGCACACTCCTTTAATCCCAGCACAGGGGAGGCAGAGGCAGGCAGATCTTTATGAGTTGTGCCTTTTAGTTCTAGGCCAGCCAAAGCTGCATAGTAAGATCCTGTCTCAGAGAGTGGAGGAGGAGGACTTTTAAACTTCTTTTGGTACTATTTATTGTCTTTGAACCACCATCAGGCAAAAGAGACACTTCCATCTATCCTGTTAAATGATCAGTCATTCTTTTTTACTTGAGGTTAACAAGACAGCTAGAGGTAGCGGTAATGCCACAATATCTGTCTTAGTAATCTGTATTATGTGTATTTTTGTCACCAGGATATTTTGCTCATCAACCTCATTATAGAACATATGATTTGTGATACAGATCCAGAGCTTGGAGGAGCAGTCCAACTTATGGGCCTGCTTCGAACTTTAGTTGACCCAGAGAACATGCTAGCCACTGCCAATGTGAGTCATAGCCATTTCTCCTTTTTCATAGTAGTATCTGTTTTATTGCTAGTAGGAACCAATACAGTTAAAGTTCATCAAAGTATTTTTGATTCCATAGAAAACAGAAAAGACTGAATTTCTGGGTTTCTTCTACAAGCACTGTATGCATGTTCTCACTGCTCCCTTACTAGCAAATACAACAGAAGATAAGCCTAGTAAAGGTAAGATAATACAGCTTCATAGTTTTCTTGAATTGTGAAACTTAAAGCTGATGTTGAGTAACTAGATTTAAGACATTGGGTCTAGAGAAATAACTCAAGGGTTAAGAGCACTGGTCCTCTTCCAGAGGACCCTGGTTTGATTCTAAGCACCTAACACAGCAACTAACAACAGTCTTTACTCCAGAAAGACTTTACCGGCTCATGTAACACTCTCTTCTGGCTTTCTGTGGGCACTGCACACACACACATGGGCTCAGAAATATATTTAGGGAAAACACTAATGCATATAAAATAAAAAATAGAGCTGGAGAAATGGTTCAGAGGTTGAGATCTGATGCCCTCTTCTGGCCTGCAGGTGTATGTGCATGCAGAACATTGCATACATAATAAATAAATCTTTTAAAATAATAAGTCTCTAAAGGGAAAGACAGAGACAGGGACACCAGGATACATCCTAAGAAGGAGGTAACAATCTTTAAAGTTTTATAATTAAATTGAGTGAGATTTAGTCATGTGTTTTCAAGAGACTTTTAAGGTGAATTTTGTTTAAAAGCACCATAATCGCAGCTAACAGAAAAGTACAAAAGAAAGTAATTTGTTTTCCTGGTCAGTCAGTCAGGTGGCTGATTGATTGAGAGATATTGTTAAGGGATCCATGTTGGTCTCAGGTCTTCTTGTTTCAGCCTCTCCAGTGTTGGGACAAGTGTGTGCCACAGTAAATAGCAAACTCTTTTCTTTTGTCTTTTGTCTTTTTTTTTTTTCGGAGCTGGGGACCGAACCCAGGGCCTTATGCTTGCTAGGCAAGCGCTCTACCACTAAGCTAAATCCCCAACAGCATGGCAAACTCTTATAGCAAACTCTGGTAGTTTATTCCTTGGGATGGGGTGGGGATAGTTTTAATGTCATTGGGAAATAGCTGTTGAGGCTCTTATCTAGGAACCCATACATTATTTTCCCTTAATTTTACAATTCAGTATATTTAATTTAAGACATTCAATTTATAGTATTATTATTCATGTATTAATAAAAACTGTAATAGTGTTGATGTATGATTATGAAAAGAAAACTTACCTTTTTTCTCTGTCTCTGAAGTGCTAGAATTTAACATGCCCAGCACATTAAATAAACTCTTGTGTAACCCTAGAAATCAAATCTTTGAAATACCATCTTATTTCTGTGGGTGTTTATTCATATTGGATAAAATTTGAGGCCCGTTTCCAAATTAACATGTTTAAGACAACAGAACTTGTAGAAGGTACTGTGCTATAATCAATGGTTGTAGAAAAAACTTTTAGAGACTTGCTGACTCTAACGAATAAAGATTAATAAGTATCCTTTTGTTAGAAGCTCATTGTGAATATGAAGAAAACAGAATGCAATGAAATCAGGGGGAGCAGAGAGACATAATTACACCAAAGATAATGGGTGTTTGCTGTGATTTCTTATACTGTTTTTTGTCTGTTCGACATACATATGATCATGTTTTGCTTATTTTAGATGATTTTCAGACTGCGCAGTTACTAGCACTTGTATTGGAATTGCTAACATTTTGTGTGGAGCACCATACCTACCACATAAAGAACTATATTATCAATAAGGACATTCTTCGCAGAGTGCTAGTTCTTATGGCCTCCAAGCATGCTTTCTTGGCGTTATGTAAGTGCTTCTTAAAGAATTCTTTATCTTCCTCTATTATTCTGTTTATAGCTTTAAAGCTCATTGCTAAGAACATGACTGACTGAAGGGTCATCAGACAAGTTCATTAGTGCAAGTTCATGCTCTGATGACATAGTTTGGCAGGAGATAAGGAAGAACTTCATTCATACAGAGTTGAGTGGCAAGAAGGTATCTGCCAGGTCAAGTCATATTTCCACTAATGGTCTTCCACTAAATCCTTCTTTGCTGATTTGGTCTATTATTTTTGAGCCAAGTGGTAAGTAACTACAGTTTAACCAAAACTACCAGTGGTCTGTTCTTTTGTATAACCTACAAACTGAAAAAATGGTTTAATATTTTCTTTAAAAGCAGTTTAATAAAAGAAAAAATATTACAGAGATTATACGTGGCCCACAGAACCTAAAATGTGTACATGTGGGCCTTTATGGAGAAGGTTTGTGAACTATTTCATAGCTACATAGCTTTTGTTTTTGGTTTGCTGGGGTGGGGTATTTGTTTTGTTATTGTTTTAACTTTTTTTTTTTAAGATTTATTCATTTATTATATATAAATACACTGTAGCTGTCTTCAGACACACCAGAAGAGGGCATCAGATCTCTTTACAGATGGTTGTGAGCCACCATGTGGTTGCTGGGAATTGAACTCAGGACCTCTGGAAGAGTAGTCGGGTGCTCTTAACCACAGAGCCATCTCTCCAGCCCTTGTTTTAACTTTTTATCGATAGTGTTTCTGCAGCCCAGGCTGGCATTAGGCTCACAGCAATCCTCATGCCTTGACTGCCAGAGTGCTGGAGTTCTAGGTGCAAGCTACCATTCCAGCTTTACACGCAGTGATTTTTATTTGTGTGAAGTACTATCAATTAAGTCTAATACCGAAAACATTTACATGCACTTGACCACTGCACTGTACCCTTAGCCCAAGAACAACAGTACATTTTTAACAAGATTGTTGTTTGTTTTTAAGATCATTCTTACCCTTTCTTTTAAAGCTGATATTTACAATGTTGAGACCTTAGTTTATTATAGTAAATCATGCTTGTGAATTAGAAGTAGGTTAACTCATAGCGCTTTGGCTGTGCTGTAGCCAGACTTCTTGAGTAATAAGTTTGCATATCTAATAGTTATTGGTAAGTTGACTGACCAAGTTTAGGGATCCTCTGGAGGCTGGGATACTGCCAAGTAACTTTTACCAGTTGGCTTTTAAAGGTAAGTTGGTTTTTGGGTTTTTTTGTTTGTTTTTAAGGCTTCATGTTTTCGCTTAACGAGTTTCTTTGACACACATGTGATGAACATACATGTACTTGGAATGTGTCTTTTTGTAAGTTGAAAAGATAGAGAATATTGGATTCATTTATTTTCCACTGACTATTCAGAACACTAAATATTAGTCATAGCATTTATATTACTACAAGACTTAGGATTTTCTGAAGACTACAAACAGTAAATCATCTTCTACCAGTGAGCTCAGCACAGACAAAGAAGGGCTTGGGGGTTAAAAAGATGACTCTGTGGTTAAGTTGGTCTTCCAGAAGATCTGAATTTGATTGCCAGCACCCACATGACAATTCATAACTGGCTGACACCCGCTTCTGGCACCAGGCACATGGTACCTAGACATACATGTGGGCAGAACAACAGACATGTGAAACATTTCCCCATATACTTACCATAGGAGAGGTGATGGTGCCAAGGTCAAGTTCTTTTAAGTCACCATAAAGAATTTTGTCTAGGAAAGGAATTTGGGAAGGGAGAAACTGAATGAATAGGCTAAATTTAGATAGTTTTATTTCAACAAATAATCAGGTACGGTGCCACCTATAATTCTGGTACTTCAAAGGGTAGGCAGGCAGGCCTGTCTGAGTTCAAGACAGGGCTACATAGACCTGTCTCCAAAGAGGGGGCAGGAGATGAAGGGAAACTAAACACCAGCTACTATTATATTTCATTGAATCTGAGATTGAATCTTTATATACTTATCATCTCAAACTAAGGTAAGCCTTACAGTTGGTAGCATAACATTTATAATTAGTTTTGTTTGCATAATTTATTAGGAAAGATTGTGAAAACTAAAATCCAATTTAATAAGAATGGAACTTGGAGAATCATGGTAATGACTTGTTCTAGAGTGGTGTGTTTTGCTGTACATGGGAAACCTGAGTGCCAGCAGAAGAGTGTCAGGACATGGAAGCTAAAATAAAAGGCCTTTTCTTTAGTTCAGGCACTCCTATGTCTTCTTTTCTTGCAATATTGTAAAAAGAATTATAATCTAATAAGAACTATGTAGAGAATTATTCTACAAGATGAAAATCCTATTGGAAACTGCAGTTTTATCTTAGATATATTTTATTCATATTTTATAACTGACAAGTTACCTAAATTCTTCGTAGTTGGCCTCTTTTCCCAGACTTAAGAGTGAGAGGATCTCAGACAATAGCAGTCATCAATAAGTCCTTTATAAAGATTGTATACATTTGGTAAAACAAGACTTAAGACTTATGGTACATTGAAATCTAGTTAGGTATACTATTTCAGAGAGAATTTTATAAATTAGATATACATCATACATGTAGCATCTATTTACTGTGCTTTTTTAAGGTTTTGGGTACTTTTATGTTGACCTAGGTAGTTTTGTTAGAAAGTAGATTGGTGGATAAAAGTAGCTTGCTGCTGAGTTTGGTCCCTTGAACCTACATGGTGGTAGAGGACCAACTGCTAAATGCTATTTCTGACCTCCACATGTGAGCCATGGCACACACATTTCTCTTCTCAAGCATACTAAATGGAGAATAGAAACAGAACTCTGTAAAAAGAATAAAGCTTTATTACAAAGCCAGAGCAGCGCTCAATGGTAGAGTGCTTTACCTGGCATACTAGAGCCCTGACCTCAGCCCTCAGCATCGCTGGGATGGGATGGAGGAAGAAGCTGGGCTTTTGTGCAAAGCTTCCATTATTAGT
This sequence comes from Rattus norvegicus, assembly GCF_021556685.1. NCBI lineage: Eukaryota > Metazoa > Chordata > Mammalia > Rodentia > Muridae > Rattus > Rattus norvegicus. Next base: position 126,393,099 of record NC_141539.1, on the reverse strand, counting down.
TCCATGTGTGGCAATGAGTCTCAGACTTACTCCATGAAATCTTGTATCAATGTACTACAAACAAGTGATCAAAATGGAACACAGGAGATTCCTCCTCTGTTCTAATGAAGATTGCAGATGTTGTGAGCGGAAATGGTACGCTTTACATTTAAAATGCTATGGTTATGCCAATTGGGCATGGCTAGGAAGTTTCTCAAATCTCCTTGAATGGCTGGAATTTATAGAATTGACTGGTAACATTTGGAAAACAACTTGTTACTCAGTAGCAAAAAATAATAGTATTTGGTTATTTTTGATGTGGAGCTGTTGGGTGAGTTTAAACAATTATTGATGTAAATCAGGACAAATGGAAATAAGAGAGAGAAACAACATTTCCCTCTTCCCACCCCCCATCCCACCCCCAAAAAATCACCTAGAACTACTTTCTACTATATCAGCACTTCTGGGTTAGGTGTGCTTTTAAGGAGTTGTTAAGGGTCTCGTCTGCTTGTCCTGGCCTCACTGAATTCTGAAAAGGTAGGAAATTCTTTTCACATGCCTGGAACTACATATATAGCATCGGGGTTAATGTGATGTTTTGATAGGACACAAGTCTCCACAAAGCCTGCAGAGTTAGATTACTAAATCTTAGAATGATAATAATAAGCTCTAGCTTACTAAATGTTTAGAATTTAGCCTGAGCTTTTGATTTTTATCAAAACAAGTGGAGCTGTCCCACTAAGTTCTTTTGCCAGCTAACCAAAATCAAGAGATATCACTGTTTTAGAAATAAACCCTGTCAGGTCTTCATTCACCACACAGAACAATGCCTCTTGCTGCTTAAAAGGTCTTCACCTTACTTAATGTTTTTAAATTTTTTTTCAGTAGTTTGAAAATAAAATGCAGTTATTACTCTAAACTATTTTGAAACTCCCTGCCCAGAGTGTTTCTTTATGAAGACACACTCTTAAATAAGTTGGATTGTTAGGGCAGTTTCTAACCAACTGTACCTAATTGGGCATTCACTTGTGGACCTCTTTGTGCCAACTAAAGAGAAATTGAGCTGCTTTACTCCTCTGCCTTCCCACCCAGAAACCGTGTCAGCATGGTTGCCTGGCTACCTGCTCATGAAGGACTTGATTAATAACAAATTGGCAATTTAACGAGCCACTTCCATGATCTCCAAAGAAACCAAAATACAAACACAAAATTTAATCTTGCCAACCGAAGACGATGTGACTACATGAAGTGAGTATGCTTTTTTGAACTGTTTACAGTAATTGGGGCATTAACTTACTGATAATTCCACGTAGGTTAAAGAGGGCTTTGCTGAAGTCTAGCTGTCTAAGTATATTTGGATCTTGATGAATGGTGACTTAAGTAACACCCCATATTTCAAGATGCAAATATATATTTGCTGATCTGTAAGTTAAAGCCTAATTATTAAAAGGAAAACTAGGGGAAAGTTAAAAAGCATACTCGCTGTAATGAGAGTAGAGGACCGAATTTTAAAACGATCTAAATTTATATCTAAACCATGGGAAGGCAATTTTGGGGGCATGCAGATTTTTGTGGTTTCTTGTCCTTTTTTTTTTTTTTTTTTTTTAAACCACATCTACAAATAAACCATTAACTCTATAAAATAGTAAGAGTGTCCAAAAACTTGAAGATAAAGTTATAGTAAAGTGGATTGCCCTAATAAAACAGTGCTCTTTTTGGTTGCTTTAAAATGTATTTAAAGAAGTGTGATGAAAGGATTATCACCCTAAGTATTATGATAATCTGTCCTTACCTCAGCAATAAAATACATTTTGGTTGATAGTGATTGATGTTCCCAGAACTTTTCTGGCTTTCTAAGACTTGTGTTCTATGATAACATACACTACCTTTTTTTCCAAGGCAGGCAGGGTCTCCTCACATTCTCGCCCTGGCTGTCCTAGAACTCACTATGTAGCCCCCTCTGACCTTCAACTCTTAGCAAACCTCTTTCTCAGACTCCTAGAGTTTGATTACAAGCATAAACTTTACATCCTACTGACACGTCACTGTTGCGAATGCCTTTTCTTACAGTCCTCTCAAGATCCTTATGTTCAGGTTCATATGCTGTACACAAGTGAGCCTGGCTGTCTGTTAAATAGATTCTGTTTGTTGACTCTGAGACGTAGAAGTTTCAACAGCGATACTTCTGTGTTTCAGGTGCCCTCCGTTTTAAGAGAAAAATCATTGGATTAAAAGATGAATTTTATAACCGCTACATAATGAAAAGTTTTTTATTTGAACCTGTAGTCAAAGCATTTCTCAACAACGGATCTCGTTACAATCTGATGAACTCCGCCATAATAGAAATGTTTGAATTTATCAGAGTGGTAGGTTCTGTCTTCTTACCTAGGGTTTTGGTTTTAATATGTCTGAGAAACTTGCGTATTACTGGCATTTCAAGAGATTTTCTTTAAGAATCATGCTACAAAACCTAAAAGTAATTAAATTTAGACTAATAAGAAACCCCAAAACTATCTGGCATACTTTATAGAGCCTAGAGGTGGTGGCTTGCATCCATAATCCTAGTACTCCTAAGACCCTATCTCAGACAAAAGGAAGAATTGTGACACGATATACAGAACTTGAGAGCTGGGCAGTGGTGGCACACACTTTTAATTCCAGGACTCAGGAGGCAGAGGAAGTCAGATCTCTGAGTTTACAGAGTGACTTCCAGGATAGCCAAGGCTCCACAGAGAAACCCTGTGTGGGGGGGAGGGGGACATGCAGAGCCTGCCATTTCATCATTCTAAAGTGCATTCTCTGAGGGCAGTGTTCTGTGTTACTGTGTGGCTGCCACAGACGTCCATCTCCAGAACTTTGTGTTTAGAGATGAGGGAGGGCCTCACTCTGCAGTTCAGGTTGGCTTCATCTCTGACAGCTCTGACAGTACTGGTATTGCGAGTGTGTACCACTGTGTCCATTCTTGGGGAACCAGAATCACTAAGACTTGGATATCTGCTCTGGAAATACCTGTGGACAGTTCCCAGGAACACCAAAAGCTGCAGGCTATGGAAGATGCCAGTGTATTATATATACTCTCTATTTTCATTGTCTCACTACTTTTAAAATTGTACACTAACTACAATTAAACTTTGGGTGAGTCTTAGGAATTACCACAGTAATGCCTAATCTTGTTAATGTTTTCATATCTGATTTATTCCACTATAATTCTTTTCTGTAGGAAGATATAAAATCATTAACTGCCCATGTAATTGAGAATTATTGGAAAGCACTAGAAGATGTAGATTATGTGCAGACTTTTAAAGGATTAAAATTGAGGTTTGAACAGCAAAGAGAAAGGCAAGACAACCCAAAACTCGACAGGTAAGTTACTACGTATGTGTGTGTTCATTGTTCAGCAGTAGATTGTGGTTCTGGCTTTCATGTTTTTTGTCAGTATTTGAGTTGCCGAGCAGAGAGAAGGTGGGAAGGCATGCAGAGAAACTGTGGGAAATGGAGTTGTCATTGCCTTTTTTTTTTTTTTTTTCTTCAACATTTTTTATTTTTTGTGTCTGTGTTCACATACAAGTACACTGTGTTGGTGCTGTAGCCTCAGGACTGAGAGCAGGAACGGGTTGTCTCCTTCTGCCGTGTGGTTCTGGGCTCAAGCTCAGGTTTGTCATACTTGGCAGGACGAGCCTTTACTCTTATTTTTTTTTTTTTCTGGGGCTGGGGACCGAACCCAGGACCTTGCGCTTCCTAGGTAAACGCTCTACCACTGAGCCAAATCCCCAACCCCGCGCCTTTACTCTTTACACCGTGAGCCAAATCCCCAACCCTGCGCCTTTACTCTTTACACCGTCTTGCTGATGCCCATGCTGGTTTTGTTTCTGAAAGTATAGATAAATTATAGTAAGATCTTCAGACACCAACATAAACTGATAATAGTAGTAAGGCTCCATATTTAATATTATCTTACGTATAGATTATTTAAAATACCACATACCTTCTTAAATAACTAGATTCATATTTGCAGTTTGGGTTGGTTTTCCCAAGGGAGATGGGGAGGGAGGGAAGAGAGAGGAGAGAGATCTGCAAGTATGTCTTATGTCTGTGCACCAGGGGCATGCCTGACAACCACAGAGAACAGAAGAGTGTGCTGGATTCCCTGGAACTAGAGATACAAATAATTGTGAACTGCTGTTGGGTGCTAGGAGTTGAATCCAGGTCCTAACTACTGTGCCATCTCTAGCCTCTGTAGTATGGTTCAAAAATCTGTACATTCTGAGGTTGGGGATTTGGCACAAGGCCCTGGGTTCGGTCCCCAGCTCGGGGGGGGGGGGGGGGGGGGGAATCCGTACATTGATCTAGAACAGTTACCATTTTGGAAATAGGGAGTTTGATTCTAGTAGTTTATATTACATTTGATAGGGTCCGTCTTTTAATTATGTATTTGTTTGAGTGTGGTTTGGCATTTGCTTATAGTGGTGCCAGTGATCAGGCCCAGGATATTGTTTAAGCAGTACCTCAGCCCTTACAGTCTTCCATTTTCTCATAGCATGCGGTCCATCTTGAGGAATCATCGATACCGACGAGATGCCAGGACACTAGAAGATGAAGAAGAGATGTGGTTCAACACAGATGAAGATGACATGGAAGACGGAGAAGCTGTGGTGTCTCCATCTGACAAAACCAAGAATGATGACGATATTATGGATCCAATAAGTAAATTTATGGAAAGGAAGAAATGTATGTTGAAACAAAGGGCAAGGGAAACTGAGGCTCTCAGCCCTGGTCCTTCATTTCTTGAGAAAATGATTAGTGGCTACTGTGAATATATGATAAGTCAAAGGCTCACAGGGTGCGGCTGAATTGCTGACTGTGTCGAGGTGTCGGCTGAGTTTCCTAATGTAAGGAAGATGGTGTGGAGGTTATGGATACTAAGTGTAATACTGAAGATCATACTTCTGCATTGTGATACTTGCTAGATAATGTGTTGTTACTTGGATAGGCTTTGTTCATAGGTTGGGCTTCATGCAGGGTTGTCCTCAGCAAAGAAAGAAGCTGGTACCAGTGTCTTGGTGTCACTTCATTTGGAGGAATTAAGGAAAAGAAGTGAGTGACAGGTATTCTACATTCTCGTTTTTAGTGAAAGAGAGTGAAGAAAAGGAGGTGCTTCTGAAAACTAATCTTTCTGGACGACAGAGCCCGAGTTTCAAACTTTCCTTGTCCAGTGGGACAAAGACTAACCTCACCAGCCAGTCATCCGCCACAAGCCTGCCTGGTTCTCCAGGATCACCTGGGTCCCCAGGCTCTCCTGGCTCTCCTGGATCCGTCCCTAAGAGTACATCTCAGCCGGCAGCTATTACCACAAAGGTACACACATACTTGGGAGTCCGCACATGCTGCCTTTCCTACCATGCTTTACGATTGCTCAGCAGTCTTTATGCCTGGATTCTCTCTTTGGTTTTCTTTTCTGGAATTAGCTAAATGTTGTGAACTGGAAGGTGAGACCTCATCACAACCACTCCCTAAACTTATGTGTCCAGTGCAAATCAATAGTCTGCCTTTGGTATTTTTTTAATTCATAAACTACAGGTTCTTCTTTACCTTTCCCAGTTAGAACCCAGGTGAAAATTTGGGAGGGGGAGCAGTTGTTTCTGTTTATATGTGTGAACACATCAAAGCACGTGTGGAGGAGGTCAGTTCTCCTTCTGTCGTGTGTGTCTCTAAGATCAAGCTTAGGTCATTAGGCTTGATAGAAAGTACTGTGCTATCTTGCTTGCCCCACAGTCTGATTTCATCTGACACAGGTAGGAGATCCCTCAGAAGTAAGGCTGAGTCTAACATTGTTGAGGTAAAGGCATAGGCAGAGTGATAGGAATTTTCATAGTCATTCAAGTTGTACTGTCTTTTGAGAAGCAGGGCTGAAAGGGAAATCCAAAAGAAATAATGATAGAGAAACAGTAGAATCTCTTTCCTATCTGCCCACCCTGCATTTTGATACCATTTTATCTTTTATGTTGAAATACATTTGGGCCAGGCATCGTACTGCAAGTCAATAATCCTAGCTACTCAAGAGACTTAGAAGATTGCTAGTTTAAGGCCTGCCTGGGCAACTTAAGATCCTGGCTCAAAAGGTATACAAGAGGGCTACGCATGTGACAGTTGTAGATAAAGCCCTTGGCCTGAGCATACATGAAGCCTTGGGTTCAACCCCAATACCATGAAAAAAGGAATTTTATACACTTAGTCATAAGCCATTTTAAGTAGCTTAAAAGGACCTTACAGAAATATGGGAAATTTAGAAATGTATATAAGAGTGATTTTCAGCCTGCTGGCATTGGGCCTATATTTTTTCTCAGTTTAACATCAGGTATTTTCAAATGTAGTGGGTTTGTTCTTAAATAATTCTTATTTCTCAACAGGGAGGACTTGTGGGTCTGGTAGATTATCCTGATGATGATGAAGATGATGATGAGGATGAAGACAAGGAAGACACACTACCAGTGTCAAAGAAAGCAAAATTTGAGTCCTAATAATAGCAACTGCCTGTGATCAGTACCTGTTGACAAAACTGGTTCTTCACCCCTCCCCCTACAAAGTCCACACCAGAGTGCAGTGGTCTCTTGTGAAGGACTGACAGATCAGCCACACTGGACTTCTGCTCATCAAGTGCCAATTCAAAGGAGCAGGAGGAGGGGGATGCCGTGCAGTTAGGGGAAGACATACGCCCGTGAGCTCTCCAGCTTGGACCACACATTGCCCTTTTCTCAGGGAAGGAAATGGAAATAAAAAGCCAACAGGGCAGGGGTTTTGTCAGTGGAACTCTGGATTGACTGGTCAGTTGCTACAATCAAAACCTGCTTTCTTGGACCACGTTTGAGACTTAGAAGAATGGGTCTTTCTGCCATAGTTCCTCACTAGTAAAGAATGCCAGCAGTTTCTTGGTATAAAGAGACCTGCCTTTAAAATCGTACATTCTGAACATTTTAGTCAAGCTACAACAGGTTTGGAAAACCTTTGTGGGGGAGGGGCAAAATAAAGTATCCTCTTTTTTTAATCTGTTCCCTTTGCCCTTCAAACTGCAGATTTTTTTTCAAGGTGGGGATTTGTCCCTACTTGATTAAAGATTGAGTGGAATTCTAGATGTGGTCATTTGTGTCATAATTTTTCTTTTTGTTTCAGTTTGTTTCTGTTTTGTTTTTTCTCTCTCCCTGAGTGTATGATTAGTTGTTGAATATATATATTTGGGACCATTAAAACTTTTTTGATGTAATATAGCCTAACGTGCTGGCACCTGCTTTACATGTGTAATTTGTGTTCTACATCACAGTTCTTAATTTGTTTAGAGTTTTATGAAAGATGGTATAGTTTTTATTGACAAAAGCAAAGTAATCTTACAACTATGTGCATACAAAAGCAATACTATTTTGTGACTAAATATTTTATATTAAAATTTGCATCAGCAGCTGTCTTGAGATTTCAGGGAAATAGAGTGGAATTTAAAACTTCAACAGTTTTGTTAAACCTAGAAACATGAAATTAGTATTCCAAAGAGATTCGGAAATTTCATATCTTGGAGAAATGACGGTACATTAAATCAAAATTGAGGATGGATGATTTAAAAGTAATACTTGACTTTTGAATAATAAAAAGAAAAGTGAAGAGTAAGAGAAATTGTATTAATTGTATGTTTCTTTTCTTTCTTTCTTTTTTAAACATATGCCCTTTGGAATACGTGTTGTAAGTGGTGGTACCTAAATAAACACCCAAGGACCATTAGGTGGCACCTTATAAAACACTGTTTTTGGGTCTGGTGATGTATGTAACTTAATAGTAGAATGGGGTGGGACAGTTTCCATTTTTTCAGCTCCATTATCTCCCCCCAATGTATTCTTAAATAGGGTCTTCATTGTTAGACGTACTAAAGTGTTTTCAACGCTTTCAAATGAGTGTCTGAGTTCCATAATCCTTATTTTTAAAGTGAAAAGCAGAACTTACTTTTAGTTACAAATGAATAAAATTTTATGCCCGGGAGAGGACATTATCCCAGCCAAGCACTTTGTGCTTCTATCCTAGCTGCTGCTTATCCTCAGTAAAAACGGGAAGTTTAGAATATACTACAGGTGTATTAAAGGTGCATGCCTTTAATCCCAGCACTTGGGAAGCTGAAGTGGGTTGATCTGGATCTTTGAGTTTGGGCAACACAATCTTAGAAAAAAGACTTCAGAGCATAATAAAAGTATAAAAGATTAATTCATTTCACTATAGAACTTTTTTGGAAAAAAAAAAACTTTACATGGACTGGCGATAGCACAGTGGTTAAGAGCACTAGATGCTCTTCCAGAGGACCAGGGTACTTAGCACCCATCTAGCTACTCAATCCATCTGTAACTACAGTTTCCGGGCACTGTGCTTGCATGATGTGCACAGACATTACATGCAGGGAAACACCCACCAACGTAAATAAATAAAGATTGCTATTTTAGCCAATCGGTGGAGCACACCTTTAATCCCAGCACTTTGGAGGCAAGAGTGAGATCTCTGTAGACCAAGTTGATCACCTATAAGAACAACAAGTGTTTAAGCACCGATCCTTTTTCCAACCCTCTTTTCTTTTGAGACAAGCACTAGGTAACTTAGAACTCACTATCTAGACCAGACTGGCCTTCCTGAATGCTGGGGTCATTGTTCAGTGACAGCTTGGAGGTAGACCTCCTCCTGAGTCAGATTTGGGCTGTTAATAATTGAAATTAACGACTATCTTAGGGAGTTTTTTGTTGTTGTTTGGTCTCACTATGTAAACCAGTCACAGAGGTCTACCTGCCTCTGCCTCAAGAATATATGCTACCATACCAGAGTCAACTTAACCTTGTATATATAGAGGAAAGAAATAAGATCTAAGTCAACACCATCTTCACTGTTACCTAGAATATTTTGTGTCAACTAATGATGGTATCTTAAACATTCTTTTTTCTAAGAAAGCATTTCTAGCTGAACTCAGGATCTTCCTGGCTTTGCAGAATGATTCTTGGGACACTTGCTTTGATATCAAGACACTTGGGCAGAAGACGGACTCATGGCTTATCTTCATAAATCAATTACTTTAAAGAATTCTGTATTGGTGTTTTGCCGTGCTTGTCAGATTACTGCTTTCTTAGCTCTTTGTGCTTATGGTTATTTAAGCAAACTTGATGAAGGTTTGCCACAAAATAGGTAAAAAGGAACTTCTAGTGGAGATCTACCATTAGCCAGAAATTACCAGACATTCATCCCTGAAATTGGCACTTAACCAAGAGACTACAGTATTGTTTCCACTCTGGGTATTCAGCCCTGGACTCTAGAATCCTACACACATGCAGTAAGTCCATACTCCTAAGTTTGGTACCTGGTGTGAGTATGGTATAAATTGTTTTCACCTTAATGATACCAGTGAGTTGTTTGTAGTATTTGAGGTGAAAAAAGTTAAAACTTATCCCCTGAAGTGATGGAAGCTTTATAATTACTCCAGAAATCCTCTCTCCCACAAGTTCCAATGGGTTGAATCTGATTGCTATTTCTAGCCCAGTTGCACTCTGATCAGGTATGCAATTTTATTAGAACATCCCTCTGGTCTTTCAGCATGTTACCCAGACACCCTGTTAACCTTAGTGAGAAGCAATATCTTGTTTGAACCAACACCTCACCACAGAACCTACCACCACATCACTCTGGAAATGCTGAGTACAGAAAAGACCCATCTGTATGCAGTCTGCTAACTGCTGGCTCGTGTAGTGTACAGTTTCTCAACCATGAATGTCCCTTTTTAGTGGTTAGAAATAGAGGACTATGAACCTTTTTCATTTATTTTTTTTTAATCTGGATCTTCAGGGTAGTTTTATGAAACTAGAACTCTTACTGGTATTACTAATGTGGTTTGAATAAGTTTTTAATAATTCCTGTGGAGTATAGTGGTATAATTTAATCCCAGAGGCAGAGGCAGGCTGATCTCTGAGTTTGAGGCCAGCCTGATCTAAAAAGCACTCTAGGGCTACACACACTGTCAGGAGTGGGGAAGAGGTAATAATTACTAAAATCTAAATCTTTCCTGGCCCTACTCTGTCTCTTTAGATAGTGCGGGACGAGCACAGTTGAGGTTTTTAATCTGCTATGTAAATTCATACTGCATAGGGTAGCCTCCTTATCCTGGCTTTATCTCCCAGTTGTGCCACCCAACAGACCAGCAAAGATAGAACTCAGCCTGGGCCTGGACCTTGGGATCCTGCTTCACCCCGTATTATTTCCCTCCAGTGTGTCTCTCTGGGGCCAGCTTCCTATTTTAACCTTGTTTTAATCAGGTTGGCTTCAAGTAATTCAGTCTCACCTCCCAAATAGGTAGAAGTCCAGATGTGTCACTGCACCAGGTTTCTGGATTGTTTGGAGACAAGCACCTTGACAATTTGGGCTAGCATTCTATTCATGACCTTCTTCTGATGTCATGTGTATGTTATCACTGCCACTACCCATACATACAAACTCCTACTGATACAGGAAGAAAAATAGGTAAATCTTATATTTTACAAATTCATACAGAAATTGGTAGTATGCTCTTATAGCTTAAGCACTACTCCAGAGGAAGGTGTGGACACAGTGGTATGCTCTCAGCCTCCACGATAGTTCTGATGAGGTAGCTCCTGAGAGGTACAGACCTTACGTGTGAGAAGCCAGGACAACTGGGTGTTTGGATATTCTTCCAGTTGCTATTCAAGTACTTGAGGGGTCCATCTTTGGAAGAAGAAGGCAAGGTACGAGAGCCACAAACAAAAGAAGTCAAATGAGTATCAGGAAGCCCCAGTGTTTAAGTTCTACCTGTCCACTGATTGCTCAGCTGACTGTAAACTGACTAAGGTTATAGACAGAATGTAGAGTCAGGAGATAAAGCTTAGTGGTACCAGTCTGGCCTGCAATGTGGGAAACCCTGAATTTGGTTCCCAGCAAGTGTAATGGCAAGAGCATGTAAGTTTCTTGATCCTTATCTGTACTGAAAACTACAAAGTAACTGAGTGCTAAAGAAAAGAGTTTGTGTGAAATAACTATCCTAATGCCGTGTTACCTGAATGGATGATCACTAGTTAATATCCCAGCACTTGCTTCGGGGTTATTGGGAAGTCAAATCCAGGGCAAATGCTCTCCTACCAAGCCAGATCAGCTCTGTGTGTGTGTGTGTGTGAGAGAGAGAGACAGAGACAGAGACAGAGAACATGGATTTCAATCACTCAGCTACATTTCCAACCCTAAATATGTTGATATAGTCAAAGTGTGGAGGGAGATGACCATATCTGAAGTTTTTTGCCCTTAGTCATCCACAGTTTATGCAGCAAGAATGGTATATTGGTTAAAATTAAATACCTACAATTGACAGGACCTTGTAGAGACTACTGTGCACTGTGTAAAGTATTATCTGTCAATAGAAGTTGTTGGTCTATTGGCTTAGGCAGGAAATAGAAGGTGGGAGTTGTGGCAGGGAGAGAGGGATTCTGAGATAGTCAGGTAAGGGAAAGATCTGCCCCCAAGTGCTGATGGAGGTAGACATACGAACCTGAGGAGAAGTAAATAACTGCATGGCACGACTTACCTAGTTTAAGCGGTTAACAGTCACGAGGTAGCAGAAATGTACCAAAGCTATTGGCCTAGGTATGTATTCATAGATACAAAATCTCAGAGTCGTTATTTTGGGGAACAAAGAGGTGGGGTGGAAACCCCTTGTGGTAGGCATATAATCCAAACGACTAAAAGTCCAAGCTCAGAGCCTGAGAAAAAGCCCTGAATGCGAGTCAGAGAACAAGCACTTCTCAGATTTGGACAGAATTTCCTTGCTAGGCAGAGAAAGGGGGATATGAGATGAGATCTCCCAGATAGATATTAATGCTTTATTGACTTCAAATTTTTTAATGTCAATGAGACAGATAACACAGCTGCTAAGAGACACTGAATTGTGGGGAAAATCCTACTGAACTAAGTCAGCCTATTAAGGATGTCCCAACTTCAGAATGGGAGGAGAGAAATGTGTAACTTTGGGGGAGAGATGTTTGCCTTTGTTCCAGCAGGAAAAGAAAAAGAAAAGCAGTGGATTCCTTCCAAATTTGACAAGGGGACATACCCTGAGCATCTTGGCTGCAAACAGAAAGAAATCAAGAAGACCAATAGAACAGGGAACTTATATCCCTGATCCCTCTACATGGGAACAGCTCTGAGTCTGGCTGAGACATGAAAATATCACCAGTCAAGACCAGCTGTACAAAGCCAACAAATTTTGTTGGCTACAGAATTCTCAAGACTTATCATGATATCCTTTTAAATGGCATAAATAGAAATTTATATTACAGTTTGGTTCTACAACCAAACTAACATAAAGAAAAACAGCTAGATGCTTTACCTGCTTGAACTCAGAGCAAAGAAGCATTATTAACTGAACTGTGCATACTGCACATTCCATATTTACTTTAATGCAGAAATATAGAATACCATTGAAGACTATATAAACATATATAAGAGCAAAAGGACCAGACACCAAAGACAAGTAGCCCAGGTAATCCTACCTGATTGTTTCAATGCTGTTTCCTCAGAAATTTGAATCCAGGGCAATTTCAATATGGCTGGCTAGATCATTGAGCATCACAGATCGTTCCAGTCAGGACTTGAGAGATGAGCTGAAATTTCATAGCATGCATGCAGAGACTGGATAGTAAATGCTACAGCTAGCTTTCTTAAGACTGACTAATATACTAATTTTATTAGCTCCCCCCCCCAAAGAGGAAAACCAACAGGAGGCAATTTTAAGAGAGCAATACCCCCTTTCCCAAGAGGTGGGGTGGATGGTTTTGGTTGTTGAGTGGATGAGGGGTTCTTGCCATCATTTAAGGGGGGTTGTTACAAGTTGTGATGATCTTGGACAGGGAGGAGCAAAATGAGGGAGGTTGGATTCAGGGACTTCCTTTTTCTTTCCTCTATCCTCCTTTCTATCTAGGATTAGGAGGAGATGGGGTGAAAAGAAAAAGGGGGTATAGTAATAATTGGATAAAAGGCTATAGATTATTGAATCTACTTTTAGACCAAGGAGCATCAACGACCCAAATATCTTTACATTTGGTATGGACTTTGTATATCGGTACAGATTAGGATTATGTTTTGCTACAACATACTATGTATATATGTTTCACTTAAGGTATTGTAGCTATGTATTGTAAAGATCTAGTCCTTGAAAGCTACTATTGCCAACTGTTTAGGATAATCAAGAAATGTGGGCTAACAGTCAAACAATCAAAATTATGGACATAGCCATTTAGAAATTACAGAAATATGTTTCCAAGGTTAAGCAGAGAGTTAAACAGCTAGAAGCAAAATTTGCCTATGTACTATATATATATATATATATATATATTATATAATCATATATACTATAGCTAGATAGGTGGTCTTCAAAAACCTCAGAGATGTACAGAAAATGGCATTTAAGGATGCTTCATTAGCAAATGGCTTTTTTGACAATGAGACAGGTCTGCTCCTGGCAGCACCTCCATTCTATTTCAAAGATGATGAAGAGCACCAGGAGCCTCCTTATGGAGTTGGCTTCAAATGTGCCAAGCTGCCACTGGGTAGAAACTGCCCTCGCTTCCACTGCAGACTGAATGCTGTCCAAGCTGGACAAACAAGATGCAGGAGAGTACACTGCCAAGCTTTGTCAAGACAGGGTAAGGTTTCCTTCGTATCTCCTGCTTCACAAAGTGTGTCAGATATACTGGGTAGAGTATACAGGTAGAGTACTTTCTCCAAGGTTGCCAAGTGCAAATGGACTGGACATTGTGAACATAATTTTGCCTGATAGTTTTCATAACTGTTCTCATTGTATATAGTTTATTTTTCTAAGAAAGAAAGCCTTGTATTAGACTAAAAACGGGAAATGTGTAGAGAATCTCTTGTGCACTGAATAAAAGTATCACCTGCCAATGAAAGCTGTTGGCCTATGAGCTTAGGCAGGAAATAGGAGGTGGGAGTTCTGGCAGGGGGATAGAGTCAAGAGTGGGAAAGATGCACCTAAAATGCTGATGAAGACAGATACATGAACCTGAGGAGAGGTAACTGCGTGGCATGACTTACAACACTAGTTTAAACCTGATAAATGAGTCATGAGCTAGGAGAAACAGGCCAAAGAGAGAATATATATATATATATATATATATATATATATATATATATATATATATATATATATATAGTCTCAGAGTCATTATTTTGACAAACCAAGAGGCAGATTGGAAAACCCTGAGGTAGGGGTTGGGGATTTAGCTCAGTGGTAGAGCGCTTGCCTAGCAAGCGCAAGGGCCTGGGTTCAGTCCCTAGCTCCGAAAAAAAGGAAAAAAAAAAAAAAACTATGGAAAACCCTGAGGTAAAAGAACTTCACAACTTTCATTAAATGAAGCAAAGTGGCCAAACCAACAACTTCAAGAATAATCAATCATATATTGGAAAGAAGAGCTTCATCTATTCAAGAGTCTCAGATAACGACAATGGCAGTCCACTTCCACCTTCCTCACAGCCACCTGGTCCTGAACCAACCCTGAGGTAGGTACAAAGACAGATTACTAAAATCGAATACATTTATTCAGGCCAGAGGGATGGCTCAACGGCTAGGAGCACTCACCTGCTGCTCTTCCAGAGGGCCAGGGTTCAATTCCCAGCATTCACATAGTAGCTTATGATCATTTGTAACTCCAGTTCCAAGGGATCACAACCCTCTTCTGACCTCCACAAGCACTGCATACACATGTGGTACACAGACATACATGCTGGCAAAATTCCCATACACATAAAATAATTTTTTTCCAAAGGATTTATTTAATTTGTGTATATGAGTACACTGTAGCTGTCTTCAGACGCACCAGAAGAGGGCATCAGATCTCATTACAGATGGTTGTGAGCCACCATGTGGTTGCTGGGAATTGAACTCGGGACCTGTGGAAGAGCAGTTGGGGCTCTTAACTGCTAAGCCATCTCTCCAGCCCCAATTTTTAAATGTTTTAAAGATTTATTTATGTATATGAGGGTTCTGTCTGCATGAGTGCCCGCCTACAGGCTAAAAGTGAGCATCAGATCCCATTACAGATGCTTGTGAGCCCCCATGTGGTTGCTGGGAATTGAGCTCAGGACCTCTGGAAGAGCAGTCAGTGCTCTTAACCACCGAGCCATCTCTCCAGCCCGGAATAGGGTTTTTTAAATGTGTCTATGAGAGCATCTGTGCACATGGAGGCCATGGAGGCCATAAGAGAATATCAGATCTGGAGCTGGAATACAGGCAGTCACGAACAACCAGACGTGAGTGCTGAGGACCAAACTCTGGGCCCCTGCAAGAGCAGCCAGCGCCCTTTGCCTCAGGGCCATCTCTCTAGCCAGGAACAGACCTTCTAAAACAAATCAGGAAGGCTGCGGGGCTGGGGATTTAGCTCAGTGGTAGAGCGCTTACCTAGGAAGCGCAAGGCCCTGGGTTCGGTCCCCAGCTCCGAAAAAAAAAAAAAAAAAAAAGAACCAAAAAAAAAAAAAAAATCTTACTAATCAGGAAGGCTGCTATCTTAGGGTTTCTATTTCTGCACAAAACATCACGACCAAGAAGCAAGTCGGGGAGGAAAGGGTTTATTCAGCTTACACTTCCACATTGCTGTTTATCACCAAAGGAAGTCAGGACTGGAACTCAAGAGCTCAGGAAGCAGGAGCTGATGCGGAGGCCATGGAGGGATGTTACTTACTGGCTTGCTTCCCCTGGCTTGCTCAGCTTGCTTTCTTGTAGAACCCAAGACCACCCGCCCAGGGATGGTACCACTAACAGTGGCTGGATCCTCCCACCTTGACCACTAATTGAGAAAATACCTTACAGCTGGGTCTCATGAAGGCATTTCTTCAAGGGAGGCTCCTTTCTCTGTGATAACTCAGCTTGTGTCAGGTGTCAACCAGCCAGTACAGCTGCCTACTAGGACATCTCGGGAGCTCATAGATCTTCAATTTGAATGTTTATGTCCAAGATAAAATAATTCTATCTGGACAAGAGATATGTTAATGTGGACAAGCAACTCCCAGCAGCATCCAAAGAAAGCCAGAATGATCTGAAGAGAGGCAGATTGTGTTCACAGAAACTTTTTTAAAAAGACTTGTTTTAAAGCCAAGCCTAGTGGTGCACACCTTTGGTCCCAGCACTGGGAGGCAGAGGCAGGTGGAGATCTGTGCAGGAGTACCAGGCTACACAGGAGACTGACAACAACAATAAAAACCACAAATTAAATAAATAAATAAATAAATAAATAAATAAATAAATAAATAAATAAATAGGCCAGGCAGTCATTGTGGATGCCCTTAATCCTATCCCGATACTTCAGAGGCAGAGGCAGGCCGGATCTCTAAGTTGAAAGCCAACCTGGTCTACAGAGTGAGTTCCAGGACACCAGGACTACACAGAAAAACCCTGTATCAGAGAAATAAACAGATGAAAAACAAAAATTATTAATCGTATGTGCTGTGATTGTTTTGCCCCCACATGTTTGTGCGCCACCTGCCTGTCTGTTACCCTTGGAAGACAGAAGAGGGCGACAGATCCCCTGAACCTGGACTTGCAGATGGTTGTGAGTGCTACCGTGTGTGTTGGGAATCAAACTCAGGTCCTCTGTGAGGGCACACAGTGCTCTTAACCAGCGAGCCAGCTCTCCAGCCCTAGTGTATGCCAAAATCTGGAGCAACCTGCCTGTGGAAAGCCAATGGACCAGTGTGAGATCAGTGTGATGCTATACTATATCCCTCAAGGATTTAGAAATTACAAAAAAGAAAAATGGGAGGGACTGGCACATTTAATAAAAGTGCCAAGTTTATATCCATATCCAAAAATATAAACACTGTTGAAAGAATCTGAAAAAGGTTTAAATACATGCATACTGGACGAGAATGTTGTTCGAATGGTTGTGCATCTGCAATGAATATCCAAATTCAGCAGAAGACACTGAAGAGTCCCCGCTGACCTTTATAGATGTAGAAAATTTTCTAACACTTATGTAGGCAAAGAAAGAACTCCAGGGCACAGTACATGCCCACTGCCCACAAAGGCCCTGGGCTCTGTCTCCAGCACCACAATAAAGTAAGATGAAATTAGTATGAATTACAGGGGGCTCAGAATAATGCAAGTAATCTTTGAGAAGGAAATACAGGTATAGCAATCGAGCTATATATATAGTTCAGTGTAAGAGCAGACATCTAAAGCACACCAGGTCCTCTAGGTTCAGTGAATGTTGTTAAAGACAAGCCAAGAAAGGATTATTGCAAAACACTAGTGACCAAGACCATGTGGTACTGACATACAGGGGTCAAACAGAATTGAGGCTTCAGAAATAAAGCCTTGTGGCCACAGGACATTTTTCTCGTTGCTAGGCCAAAACACCTCACCAATTTTTTAAGAAAGGAAGGGTGTGTTTGGAGGGCTAGAGAAATGGCTCCGTGGCTAAGAGCATTTACTGTTCTCACAGAAGGCTGCGTTTGCTTCCCAGCACCCACATGTCTGCTCATGACCATCTAGGGGCAGACACACAGATATACATACATGAAGGCAAAAAATTAATGTACTATTAAAGCAACTCTGAGAAGAATTTTTAAAGCATTTGAATAGAGGTACTTTGAATAGGCAAATAAAACTGTTCCCCAAAGCCTATGAGTTGTTGGTTAGGGGAGGCCCCTGAGACCCTCAGTTGGGCAGCTGAGGCCTGCTGCACACAGACCTAGTCAAAAGCCCATGTCTGGGGGAGATCACAAGCTCTAGAGAGAAAGCTACTATCCTGCCCTTGTTTTGCTAAATGGGCATGGTGTGCCCATGCAACTGCCTTCCGAAGAAGTGCCTATACGCACAGGCTACTGGTCCTGTCGGGTTTGGTCAAAGGAGCATCTTTTTACAGTAGGCATTGGGAATGCAGCGACTCATGACCGGTCAAAGTGTCAGGAACCAGGGGCAGCTGAGTGCTCTGCCCTCTCTGTGTCTGCATATCTCCCCGTATTGCTGTACTGCAATACCTGTATCGCTCCCTTCAAGGCTTAGAGAATGCTGCAGAAGAAAGGGTAGAAACAAAACAAAACAAAACAAAACAGGAGAATGGAGTGAAGTGCGGTGAAACTGTCTTCTGAGCGTGCTGCAGCCATAACACTCTTGACCTCACAGCTGCTGTTGCTACCCGCCCAAGATCAGGTCCATCAACACCCAGTCCTGGAGGTGGGAGGGGACTTGTGAAGCCCCACCTCTCTCTGAAGGCTTATACAGTTAATGGTTGCGAATGTAAATATCTTACTCAGGCTCTTGCAATCACAATGGAAGTCACTGGGAAAGGGGCGTGGGAAGATAGAAGGAGAGGGAGACAGACAGACAGACAGACAGACAGACAGACAGACAGACAAGAGAGGTGATTAGCAGGAGTGGCAGGGAGGGCGGAGAGTAGAGATGGTAATGGTAGTGAATGTACTCAATCTATATGGATGACAATGTCCATGAAACGTATGCATAATTCCTATATGCTAATAAGCCATAAAAATCACCCCACCTTCTACCTGGACACACAATTTAAGCTCCCACCAGGTGACACAGAAAGTCATTAGTTATCATGATTGAGTCAATATTTCCTGAGAGGGTGGAGAAACTCCTTTATCAGAATAAAAATTGAAAGCCTGTTTCCTACTGGGCATGGTAGCCCATGCTTTTAATCCCAACACTTGGGAGGTAAAGCAGGCAGATCTCTGAGTTCTAGTCTAGCCTGGGCTACACAGTGAGACTGTCCGAAAAAGAAAGTCTTCCATCTAAGAACTATAAAAGCAGCACATACATTTATATCCAGAATTGAACAGAGGCATTTTAAGACAGAAGAGGCTGGTGGAGGACACCGTTTGGCAGTTCATTAGTTCTCCTGAAAGTCAGCCCCACCAAGACAGAGCCCAGGGTGAACAATTCTTATTAGAGCAGCAGCAGCAGCAACAACAGCAGCAGCAGAATGGGGGCCAAGATGAGGCTATGTATCCCTGCAAAATTTTTACACGCCTCACTTTGAACTTCCAACTTACCTAGAAATCCTTGAGCAGGGAAAACAATCCCCAAATTTGCTTTCCCAGACTTGCAAACCCTGTTGTTTGAAACCTTTCTAACCATAGCTGGGACACCCCTGGAGTTCACTGCACAGCTGCCAACAAGAAGAGGGGACTGGGGTAAATCCTTCCTATTCCAATGAAGAACAGACCAAGGAATGGTGGTGGCCAGTCCACCAGGGATCACAGGCAACCTCAGATATGTAATAACATTCCTGTGTCACCTGATAGGACCTTAAAATGGGTGTGAAACCAGAAGGTGGGATGGCTTTGATAAAACATTAATCATATGTAATGTTTTATTGACATTGCTATGAAAAGTTTCCAGGGAGGCTATGTAGGAACTGCCAACATCCCCAGGGGAGAAATTATTCCCACACTACAATGAAATGTCTCACCACAGTCACAGAGCGGTTGTTCGATGCATTTGATCGTTAGACGCATTTGATTCGATGCAGTTCGATTGAAACAACATGCTAATTAAATAATGAGAAGGATTTGTCTTTTAAAAAATTAGGTTGGTATAAAAAATCATAATAAACCCACAAGACTGTCCTTACTCTTCCACACAGGGTAGTCTATGCCACTCACCCACCTCATGCAGTCATCAACCTCATTATGTAGCCCAGGCTAACCTGTAACTCCTGGTTCAGCCCCACCAAATTCTGTGGTTACAGGAACCAGGACTGACTGCCATAGTTTGAGGCAGGATGTCATTGAGCCCAAGCTAGCTCTGAAGTCGTTATGTAGCCAAGGATAACTTGAAGATCTTCTTGCCTCCATCTCCCCAGTCCTGGGGTTACAAAGCTGTACCATCATCCCCACCCTACTTTTAGGGGTACGATTTATTTTATTTTTTTCTGAGTTTGAGTGTTCTGCCTTTATCAACGTCTGTGCACCATGTGTATGTCCGATGCCCTCAGAGACCTTGGAACTCAACTTAAAGATGATTGTGAACCATTCCGTGGGTGCCCAGGTCCTCTGGAATAGCAGCAAGTGCTCTTCATTGCAGAAGCCCCAACCCCTTTGTTACCCCGACGTCCACACTTCTTGGAACCTTGATAGTATACTAGGGGGCTACAGTCTATTAGGCAGAACTGTAACACCACATGTCATCAGCAGATGTCGCAGCCCTAATATGTGACAAAGTCACGCCGCAAAATTACTAGCCAAACGGCAGCCATTGAGTACCTGGTGTGTTCCCACAGAGCGTGTGCCAGGGGTTTCGGGTTAACATTGCCACATCACAGTGAGGTTTAAATCTGTCAGTCATATAGCGTACATGCAAGAACAGCCCAGCTCGGGGAGCGAAGTTATTACTAGGAAGTGGTGAGAAAGTGGGGCTGCAGGCCTCCAAACACACAGCCCCGCCAGCAGGGGGCACGGCGTCCATCGCGCTGGGGGCCCAGCCTCAAAGCTGCTGCTGCGCACTGCGGCCGGGACGGGCTCTCCACCACGGTGTGCTATGGTGGATGGAGGCTAGAGCCATAGCAGGGGCTCACACGCGTGGGGCGGCCACAGCGCCAGCATCCTGAAGGAACTTCTGGAAGGGAGAAGCCGGGAAGTCGGCAGAGCGGATGCAACAGCGCGCACCCCTGCAGCCTGAGGATAACACTGAGCCTCTTCCTCCCCGGCCCAGGTCTGCGCGCGCAGGCTGCACCTGCCCGCGCACCCGGGCCGCCACGTGCTGTGGCCCCGCCCCGCTCCAGTCCTCGCTCCCCCACGCGTTCCCCGCCCCGTGCGGCTCCGCTCCGCTAGGCTGCGCAGGGCACCGGGCGACCGAGAAGGGACCGCGTCGCCTCTCCCTCCCCCTACTCGCCCCCACCCTCTCGCTCTCCCCCGGCGGGCGGGGCCGCAGCCGCGCACCGTGGGCTCGCGCCCCGCCTTTGTCTCCCGCGCTCGCTGCCGGCTGCCAGAGCCGCTTTGTGCGGCGCGGCCGCGGCTCAGCATGGACGTGACGGTGTCGCAGCTCGTTGAGCTGTTTCTGCAGAGTCCGCTGGTGACCTGGGTGAGCGCTCGGAGCGGCACCGGGGACCGGGAGGCTCCGTGTCGGGTGGGCGTCCCGCGGCTCCCCACTCGGGAGCGCGCACCTGTTCCCAGCGGCCGTGGGGGCGGGGAAGGGGGGTTACCCCTCCTGAGACCCGCGGTAGGGGCGCCGAGTGGGAACGCGGACCGGCGGGCTGAGCTGAGCGTGCTGCTTTCCAGTGCTTCTGAGACGCGAGGAATTTGTTGAAAAGTCCCTTTTATTTATTTCTGTATTTTCCTCGCGCTCTGGGACGCTGGGGAAAAGTAGCCCAGGAGAAGTTTTCCTCTTGTCCCGCGTCTGTTGCCTGGCGCGGGAAAGGACAGCGGCTCGGGAAGGATAGGCTTGCTGCCTGCGAAGAAGTACCGGGGTGGTGGGTGACCTCCCTGGCCTGCCTTGTCCCTCCCTCGGCGGCAGACCGACATGCTTTTTGCTTCCCCGCAGGTGAAAACTTTTGGCCCGTTTGGAAGTGGCCACCAGGACAACTTGACTCTGTACATGGATTTAGTGGACGGCATCTTTTTGAACCAAATCATGTTGCAAATGTAAGTTGCCTCTACAGAGAAGATGCTTTAGGAAACCTAAGATTGTAGTGTGGATGCCGGAAGGCCAGGGAGGGATTCTGTTCAGGTGGGCGGTTGGACTCCCCCTAGCACCTTAAGGAAATTTACAGTTTTCTCATTTGCAAACTCAAGGACTTGATGGTAGTCTGAGCACTGACATCAAAAGTCCCTTTTCTTTTTGGAGGGACACAGAACTGTAAAGAGGGTCTGGTTACAGGAAATGTCCTCTGGGTCTGGTGCATCGCGGTGTGAATGCAAAGAAAGTTTCAGTGTGGCTTGGGAACTGAGCTTCTGAATCTCCTTTCCTTCCCAATTGTTGGACCAGATGCAGTCGTTAAGCCTCCTTGTGTGATTTTGGATTTAGAAGGCACACAGGCAGCCATACTGTGTTTGGACCACTCGCTTGGGTTTAAACAGAGTCCCGGCGATATTACTTGCTAGCTGCGTTTCTGACCACATCCGTAGGGGAGTTCTGCAGAGCCTGTGTCTGTCTGACATCTTACCACCACTTAGGTGTTGGCTCCTACTCCTACATTCTGTGTTTAACTTAGAAGCTTCAATGACAGTATGAGTCACAGGCACTTGGAACAAAATAAAACTGGATCAGCCTTTACATGTTCCCACTCAGCGGGAACCATGGAGGTGTTACACTCAGTAATCCATTAGCTAATGAAATACAGCTCGGATTTGTGGCTGCCCGTGGGGGCGGGTAGGTGGGTAGGGGGTGGTTTCCCAATTAGACGACTCCATTTGTTTTCATAGGACATTTGATTCAAGTGGTAGAAACCTCTCTCTCTCTTTTTGTAATTCTTCCAATCTCACTGGGCTTCAGCATTTGACCAGATTCTAAAGAGACGTTTGCTGTTGGCTTTGGCTGTGCTTCTCAAAGGACCGAAGAGAGCAAGACTCTCTGAGGCTGCCTCCAAGCAGGTTTGGGCTCTGGCTACTTTCCTGCCACCCGGTTCAGCCGGGCCCCGAGAATGACTGGGTACTGTTAGTGTAAGGACCATACACAACCTACCCCTGTAAAGCTTGAGGCTGTTTAATTAAAAGACACAGCAGAGTCCTCCAGTCTCCACTTAGCTACACACAGGCACAGGAGAGAACAAAAGCCCAGGGACCGATTCTCTTTCTTCCCTGACCTTTGAAATTCCTGAAGCCTTTACCACTTGCCTGTAAATCGGGGAAGCTCGTTGGACTTTTCTGAAAAAAAAAAAAAAAAAAAAAAAAAGCCAGCTCATCACTTATTTGCATTTGGCCCTGGCTAAATTCTGTCGAAGGGCTGGCCACTCCCCTCCCTGACAGCTTCCAGAGTTATTTTTCCCTCCTGTGATAGGAGTGTGGTGTGATACGAGTGCGGTCACTCTGGAAGAAGGACCTCATAGGTGTGCAGCAGTCCTGGGACAGCCGCAGGGACAGTGAATGTCTTTCATGGACCAGGAAACAGAGGCAGGAGTGGGCACAGGACCTGCCAATTATAATTTTCTGCTTCTAGGGAATCATAACTTGGCGCCAGGTAACAGGCGTTTTTTTTTTTTTTTTTTCCCCCTCCGGAAGTGGGCGGGGCTTGACTGCCAAACGGGCTGTGGTGTGACTCCCTGGAATGTATTTTCCCCCCACTCAGGGCTGTGACTTAAGCTACACGCATTTTACTCCTTGTAAAGTAACCTTGATAAAATACAGATAGGGCTCCTGTAGTGTTCTGGTGTTTACCCAGAGTGTCCAGGTTTCTATACCTGCCACCTCCGGCGGTGCGTAACTAAAAGGACCTTGGATGATATGTGTTGTTGCACATCTCTGTTCCTAACACTTGAAAGGTGGCGGATCAAGAGATAAAGGCCAGTCTCAGCTACATAGCAGGTTCAAGGCCAGTCTGGGTGACGTGAGACCTTATCTCAAAACACAAAAAAACAAAACCAAAAAAGACCCCTGACTGAGTGTTGAGCATCCTAAGGGGTCGGAGTAGGCTTGAACCTGAGGTCATCCTCCCACAAGCAGTGTGACTCTGGGACTCTTGGTAGATGCCTCAGTTTCCTCATCTTAAAAGTGGGAAGTAAAGCTCTACCCTAAAGAAATGGTCGTGGAGATCAAGTGAGACGATTTGCTAGCTTAGACTGGATAGGAATGGCTGTTGGGGTCTGTCACATACACAGAGTGCTGGGTTTCTTCAGTCTGCTTTTGAAAAGGAAGTGTGTGAGTGTGTGTGTGTGCACACGCCTGTGGAGTTCTGAGGGCAGCTTGCAGGAGTTGAACTCAGACTTGTGCCTTACTCTGAGCCATCTCACCAGTCCCTCTGCAGTCTACTTCCTTCCCTCTGTTCCTGATGAAATAGAGGCTGAGTCTAAGGTCTAGGCTAACACTTGACTTCAGCTGGGCCTCCAGAAAGGTCTTCCTTTCTGCCCAGTGGAGCAGTGTTAACCTGAGGATAAGGTGAGTGATGGTGGGTACCCAGAGACTGCTGCTGGGCTATTTTTGATCAGTTCTCTCCAGGTGGGAGGCGGTGGCCTTTGGATATGGCAGAGCGGTGTGGCTGACTGGGTTGGGGTAGGGCTGAGATAAGAGGCTGTTACCTAATACTTCAGAGCCTTCTGAAGGCTGGCTGTGGTCACATGACTGCACCTGGCCATTGTCTGTGGCAACCCGAGAAGGCTGGGTAGTAGTCCCTTGGCCCTGGCCTCACTGACATCAGGCTCACCTGGAAGCAGGAAACCCCTCATGGGCTCAGCTTTCAAGGGAGGCCCAGGGCTAGGATTCCCAAATGAGAGTCTACAGAGTAGTCTGGATCACCGACTGCAGTAGTCTGGATCACTGACTGTTTTCCTCTTGTCTGTGAGGACTGCAGGGAAACTGGAAGCATTGCTAGCTTCAGACCAGGATAGATTCTACCACTCACTGTTTGTGCTACACTGGGCAGATTGCTGTACTCCCGAAGCCTCGGTTTCCTGATCTGTGATAAGGGGCTAGAATTTTGTAGACGAGGGATGGGGAGGGCGAAGCAAGGTGGTGCTTATTAATGTCTGACTGCCATTAGTGTAGTCTGAGTATGGCAGGGCTGGGTCACATGTGTATCTGTACTCGTGAGAGGAGCCTCAGGACTAGGGGCTCTGTCTGCTGACTTGGGCCCTTGTTAGGAAAGTGGCAAGTTCCCCTCAGCCTGTGGCTTATTCAGACTCCTGTGAGCCCTGGGCCTCTGACCCTCATTTCTAGCAGCTGGTGTGGGGCATTGAGTCGGTCGACATGAGATTTGCCTGCCTTAAGCAATGCTAAGGCCTTTGGTTTATTTCCTAATAAGCGTTCTTTATTTACCCTGCGAGACTTATTAACTGAGGGAATACTAATGATCGTGATAATTAGTGTAATTAGTCATATAACCAAGCTAATGTCAGGGTTCTTTTCTAGTGTCCCTTCAATTAGCTGTTTCTTTCCGTGCCTGTGGAGAACAAAAACAGATATGGCTCGCACATCCCAGGCCCTGGGTATGGGCAGACCCTTTGCCAATGGGTGGCTGTCAGTGGTGTACACTGATGTTATGGGTGCCTGATACCCCTGAATAGCCCCTCCGGTGCAGATGAAATCTAGAGGCAGCAGGTGTGGCACCATTAGTAAGATGGTTGCCTAGTATTCTCAGAGCCCTGGGTTCAATCCCTGGCATTGCACGTAGCAGGTGTGGTGGTACACTCTTGGAATCCTGGTCAGAAGTAGAGGCAGGAAGAGCAGAAGAAGCTCAAGGTCATCTTCGTTTATTTAGTAAGTTTGAGGGCAGCCTGGGCTACGTAAAACTTCCGTCTCGGAGAAAAGAAACCCAGGGTTTAAATAACGACGACGAAGCAGTTGGGCATCCTAACACCTGCGATCCCAGTCATTTATTTTAAAGGTTGATGTATGAGGAGCATTTTAGTTGAAGGCTAGCTGGACCACATAATGAGATTCAGAAGTAGAAAGAAGAAAGAAAGAAAGAGAGGAAAAGGAAAGGTTAGAGATGTAGCCTGGGTGTGAGTGCTTGTGAAGCATCTGTGCAGCCTAGGTTCACCCCTCGCTTCCCCCAAAACAAGAGTGGCAAATTAGGAAGGCCTGCAGCTGTGTAGATCCATGTGTCAAGCTTTGGGCCTGTGGTGCTGCTCTGCTCACAGCTGGTCCCTCAGTGTAACCCCTTACTTGGTCATACTAGGAAGGCCTCTAGTGACTAACCGCCTTTGCAGTTGAAACACAGAATGCTGCCTCTTTGCTAAGTTAATTTCGGGTGTGTTCTTGGCCTTCATTTCCTTGGTGACCAAACAGGTAAATATGGCGTCGCCAGACGCCATCATGCAGTGGGGACAGTGTTGTCACCGGATGTGGCTGTTTGAGGGACTGTGAGATGACTGTGAAGTCAGGGGCTGTGGGAAGGTTCAAACGCTTGGGACGCTGTGGAGCCTCTATAGTATATGTCAAATATTTACTCAAAGGTCGACTGTTAAACAGCTTGTGTCACAAAAGAGCCTTGTGCTTCCAGTGACATTTGAAACGATTCAAGGTGTGGGTCTTTTCCTTCTCTCTCTCCGTCTTCTGTAAATGTGGCCCTGAGGGAGCCAAAGAGCCCTGAGATTTATTTCTGTGGCTCCCATCAGCCCCGAGGAGGCTCTGTGCTTTTATCATCACAGGTCTTTTGATCGATGAAACCGGGAAGAGGGGCTTTGAGTTCCCTGCTTTTATCCTTGGTGGTGCCTTGGGAGTGGGAGGCCTTTGCTATGAAAAGCAGAGCTCCCCTCTCCACTTTGCTCTTCTTGGCAGCCGTTTCCCACACAGGATTCGAGGGAACTGGCCTGCATGCAGATGAGCTAGCTGTACTTGCCTTGAGCTGACTTCTGGTTCCTTTACCCGATTTCACCCGAGGTTGGAAAATGATGCTTGGGGCTTTCCCACACTCGGGTTTTCTTGTGGGGTGTGACGATACACCAGTCATACCCTAGACACATCAGCTTGTCAAGACACTACTGCATCCCCAGAGCAGCAGCAGGACCAGCCTAATTCCAGATGGCAGGGAGACCTGTACTGGAACATGATTCTGAAGGTCACAGATACATACACGTTCTGTATTTTTCTTTCTTTTCCTTCTTAAAGAAGATCTACCTACTTATTTTATGTATGTGGGTGTTTTGTCTACATGTATGCTTGCACCCCAGAAAAAGGGTATCCCATGGGATGACAGTTACAGGCGGTTCTGACAGCTTTGAGGGTGCTGGGGGGTGGAACCCAGGACCCTCGGAAGAGTAGTACCTGGTGCTCTTAAACTGACGAGCCGTAGAGCGCTTGCCTAGGAAGCGCAAGGCCCTGGGTTCAGTCCCCAGCTCCGAAAAAAAGAACCAAAAAAAAAAAACAACTGACGAGCCATCTCTCCAGCTCCTCCTTTTCTTGGTGTCTCACATATTTTTCTTTGCTTGTCTTTTTAGTGGTAGGTTACAGTTTGGGACAGGTTATTGGTTTTTATGTATCCGTATGTCAGTTTTCACAGTGTTGACACTTGGATGTCCCACTTGGCGCTTTCAACAGAGGAAACAGGGACAGTATTGGAACGAGCCGTGTTCTTCGGCCTTTAGGCGTGGACTTGAATCACAGAGTCACAGCCTCATGGTCACCAAGGGAAGACCGAGCTCACGACACTGAACACCGGTCCTCTGCTGGGGAAGGGGGTACAGTGAATGCCCTGGGGTGTGACTCTTACTCTGTTTCTTACTCTAGAGACCCCAGGCCAAGCAACCAGCGTATCAACAAGCACGTCAACAATGACGTCAACCTGCGCATTCAAAACCTGAGTATCCTGGTGAGGAACATCAAGACCTACTACCAGGTAGACTGTGCTTTGCTGACCCGGGGAGGGGTTCCATAAGTCTGTGATGGGCCTCTCGAGTGGGTTTCCACAGGTATGCACAGAAGTCTCTCTCAAGTGGGTGTACAGAGGCCCCTCGAGTGAGTTTCCACGTGTTTGCAGTGGGGCCCTTTGAACCGGCTGCCACAAGAAGCCAAAGTAAGTGGTAGCTATCTGCTGGCCCGTGGCGTGCCCTGCTGTGGGTGGCCGTTCAGAGAGGGAGGGGCTTGCATTGTCCCTTGGTTCATTCTGAATGCCAACGGGGCTGGAAGCCCCTGGTTCACAGCCTGTTCTCTGTGTGTTACTTGGGGACTCTCTGGAAGAGGTACATGTTCCATGCCTCTGGCTCAGTGGCTCTTGTGCAAAAGCCACTCAAGAGCAGAGGGAGAGAAGGAGCCACAAAAATGCTATAGGGGTCAAGAATGGGAGCCATTGTGTTTCTAGGCCAGCAGGAATCTGGGTTTATGGAGTGAAGGATCCACTTTGCCCTGCTCCATGTGTTTGACCAGATGTGCGGGTGGGTCAGCATTGTTGACACTCTGAGAGAGTTGGTGAGCTCTGCATGGACAACAGTGGTGGGAAATGGGCTGCAGCGGGGGACCTCAGACCCCTGGCTTTTGAGACTCTGCCTAGCAGTGAAACTGCCTTTTGCCATGTATCAGCATTCCAGGTGAAACCACAGTCACGCTGAGTGTCGTGGGCCAGGGTTTCACCAGACCTGTGGCCCAGACTCAGCACTTTCAGCCTCCTGATCGTAACTGAGTCCTGGTGCTGGAAGTCAGGGGCCTTTGCAGATGTAGTGAGGTCTCTGCTGACCTGAGGCTCCCCTCTGCCTCAGATGCTGCTTTGAGTCAGCTGAGAAATACTGGCTGTGACTTGAGCCTGCACTGGGCCCAGGCCCTGTCTAGGGCTGTGGGTGTTACAGGATCCTTGCCTTCTCTGCAGTCTGGATTTGAAATGGGTTGGGAGAGGGAAGGCTATTCTGTCATGATTGTGTCTGTCCTCCCATCGGCGGAGGTAAGCAGTAGAAGTGTTCACACGCTGTAAGAGTGTGGCTGTGGCACATGCACAGAAACACCCGTACACATGCACCTCCACGCATGAGAACACACATCCACATACAAGCATACCACATACCCATCATGTGCAAAACAGAAAGAATGGGGTTGGAGATTAGCTCATTTGGTAAAATATTTGGTGTGCAAGCATGGAGACCTGAGTTTGATCCCCACATTCCGTGTTTAAAAAATCCAGACATGGCGGTGGGCAGCATAATTGGTGAGCCTTAGATCCCAGAGGGAGACCCTGTCTCAACTAAATCTGTTGGGGAACAACACTTGAGGTTGACCTTTGGCCCCCAAATGTACACACACATGAATATTCAGAGCATGGCTGTGGCTCCGTGAGGTCTGAGTACAGCTTCCAGAGACTCCAACAAGTCTCATCTCTTTAGTTGCAGGGGTCTAAGGAAGGGGCCAGGGCCTTAGGGAGATGTCCAGGGGAAGGAGATGCCTGAGGGCCCCAGGAGAGGGTTCATTCTCTGAGCTAAGGGGAGCTACACGTGGGGCTGGGTGCGCTGTGAGCTGGGGCATTTCAGCTGGTGCCTCTTTTTGTCAGCTGGTCAGAGGTAGCGGCGTGCTCTGTGAACTTCGAGTCTGTAGTGAGAAGCCTGGGGGGGGGGGGGCTGCGCTGGCTAACAGCAGACTCCTGTCTGCAGGCACCATTGTAACAGGCTGGAGCTCTGCCCTGTACCAGAGGAAGCATGTGCTAAGCATTCAAGGGACAAGGCCCCTACCAGTCTATGGAGCCAGGTGGTGGAAGTGCATGCCTTTAATCCCAGCACTTGGGAGGCGGAGATAGTCAGTCTCTGAGTTTGAGGTCAGCCTGGTCTACAGAGTGAGCCCCAGGACAGCCAGGGTGCTACACAGAGAAACCCTGTCTCAAGGAGAAAAACTGAAAACCCAAAAACAGAACAAAACATAAAGAGTGGAGCAGCATAGTTACTGGGAAGGTGGTCTAGGTCTCAAAGCTGACGTGAGTCACCTTTTACTGCAGCTCTAGGTCCTTGAAAACAGTGTGCTTTGGGTCTCCGAAGGCCCAGTGGGTCCCCTGCTGCCAGTGAAGGACCAAGTCTGGGCTGGAGGAAAGGCCTCAGCAGCCACTGGAGACAGTGTGCCAACGAGAGGTGTTTCCAAATGGGAAACTGTCTCACAAAGGAGGAACTGGGTGACCCAGAAGGGGTGGGGAAGAGGACCTCGTGTTCTTGTCATTTTCCACTCTTAGCTCTTTGAGCGTGGGGATGGCACTGGTCACTGTTGAGCTCCAGGTAAGCCCTTGCTGGGAGCGACAGTGTCACTGCCCCCTCATCTTGCCAGTTTGGAAAGAACTGGTACAGTGTGCGTATTAGCGTCTGACACGTTACCTGGGCAGTGTTCTTGTCTCTTCTTTCTGACGTATGGGGAACAGAAGTTCAGAAGTTCAGTTAGAAGAATGCTTGCCCAGCTTGACAAACAAGCGCCATGAAGGCAGGTGACAGCGCTCAGCTCCTTTCCAGAGACGATTGCCCACCTCATTTAGTGTTTCCTGCCCGTTGTTGGGTGAATGGGTTTTGTTTTGTGCTGTTATGGGCATACCATATGTATAACTGTACATCCTGCCCGTTTCCCTTCTAGTGGAGCACGATAGCCTATTTTCAAGGGTATTCAATAGGCATTTTCCCAAGGAACCACTGCCCAGCTTCCCTGTTGGAAACTAGCCCAGAGAATGGGATGAAATGACCCACATGCCATTCCCAGCCAGGCACAGTGATGTACGCTTGTGATCTCAGTGCTAGAGAGGAGGCAACCCTGGGGTGGAGAGCTTGGGGCCAGCTTGGGCTGTACGGCAAGTTTGAGGACAGTGTAGGCCGCACAGTGAGACTGTCTTACAAAACCAGCTCTTTCACCTCCCTTTGTCTGAGGTGGCCAGAAGGGACAGGGGTCACCCCAGTGGTGAGGGAAAGGATGCTTTTTTTTGAAAGTACCTTTAAAAAGTGTTATCTACGGGAATGGGTGTTTTGCCTGTCTTTGTGACTAGGCGTCGCCTGCACTCCTGGTGCCGCCGAGGCCGGGAAGTGAAGGTACGGAGTATTTCGAGCTGCTGTTTGGGTGCTGAGAATCAAACTGGGGTCCTCTGCAAGAGCAAGTGCTCCTAATGGCTGTGCTACCTCTGCAGCCCCCAAGCTCCATGTTCTTGAAGGGCTGCCCTTGACCGTGCTAGGCAGTCGTACTGACTGGGCTACATCTCCAGTCGTGCTCTGTGTGATCTTTAACCTCTATAAGCAGTAGATGGGAAGCCTGCCAGCCCGTTGACACCTACGTTAGATAAGCATGTGGCAGGTTTGGCAAATGATAAGTGCCTTGAGACAGTGAACAGTTTGAAGCATGAAATACCTTTTCATGTGTGCCACTGTACCTGTGGGTCAGAGGACAACTTGCGAGAGCCAGTTCTCTCCTCTCTGACCAGGTGGGAACTTGGCAGCCAGCCCTATTACCCACAAGGCCATCTTGCTGGCTAGTATGAAACACCTTGTCAAAAGTAAGACTAGAGTCAGACAGGGAAGCATACATCTGTAATCCGAGTGCTTGAGATGGAGTCAGGGAGAGCAAGCCTCGGACCATCCTTGATTACATAGACAGTTTAGGGGCAGCCTGGGCTATTTGAGACTTGGTCTTAAAAATTTGCAAAAAAAAGGGAAGGCAATAGATGATCCACATAGCTGATGGCTGGCAACATGGTGCAGATCTCCTCAGCCCTGTGTTGTGTGCCTCAGAGTGCAAAGCAGTGTTTCCTTAGCTGGTCGAGGGGTAGAGAAATTCAGGCACACACAGGGCTTGCCTCATGAATAACACATATCGTTGGCTTTGCAGAGAAATTACCTTCCCCACTGCCGACTTGAAAGCCTAGAGTGTGCTTGTCCTCCTGATTGGCTGATTTGCATCTACAGTTGAGGAGTTTAAAGATAATGTTTTTGACCCCACAAATGTTTCCTTACTCCAGGTTAGGAAATGTGAAAGGAATTTAGTTCATCCATCATCTCCCCGTCCTGGAGACCCCCATTTTGGTCCTCAAGATCGTGCCCTCTGTGTGGCCCGAACTCCCCATGCCTCTAGGCAACCTATTTGTTCTTTTTGTCATTTAAGGTGGACTGAGTGTTTTCCCTGGCGTTTAAACATTCATGTGTTTGAATATCTGCGAGTGTGTGTGTGTGTGTGTGTGTGTGTGTGTGTGTGTGTGTGTGTGATGTTTTATCTGGCTGTGCTGGTTTTGAATTATGAGCCACAGCACCCTGAACGTACATGGTACATAGTTGTTTAGCAAATAACGGTTTTTCATTTCCTCGGGGTAAGTTCCTGGCAGGGAGTTGTTGGGTCAGAGGGTGTGAATACTTTGTGGAGGGGGTGTTTGCTCCTTGGTGTTACAACTACCCTATTTATAGACCTGTCCATTTTTTTTTCCTGGTGAATTACTGTTTTGTGCCCTTTGCTGCTGCCCTGTTTGAAAGACACAGGGTTCTGTGCTGCCGGTGGGCCCTGGAGATGGCTGTGTCCTCACCCCAAGCCCAAAGCTGGGGGCGGTGTTCATTTGCATCCTCACTTTGCAAAAGCTGGTGTCTCCCGAATGCTAGGCAGACGCTGTGTCTCAGCTACACCCTGTGCCTGAGATGGTCCCTGCCAGTCCGTCAGGGCCGACTCCCAATGAGGGCAGTTGGGGATGGTGGAGGAGGGGAGAGATCAGAGGGTCCGAGGCAGCAGGACTGGCTCTGTTCCTTGTGGTCAGTGGAGCCTTTGTCTGTTCGTGGGATTCGGTGTGAATGCTGGCAGCTCGCTTAAAGCTCAAGAGCATCTGGGGAAAGGAGCGGTGGACGGACAGCGTGCGTGTGGGCCCCTCCTTTCCTCTTCCTGCCCCCTGTCCCCCCCCATGGGTTTATGCAGAGTGATGAAATGCAAGACAGGAAACCCTGGTGGCCCAGAGGTGGGTGTGGCTGGGTGCAGGATGGGGGTGGAGGGGTGGGGCCTACCCATTCTTCGCCTCTTTGCTGTGTGTTTCTGAAGGCTGTTGTCTGTACCTGAGGTACTTCGGGAGGGAGCGCAGGTCAGACTGTCATTGCAGCTTGTCACAAGACATGGTAGTGTGTCCGAATACAGGTCCAGGGAAGATGAAGACCCTGACTGATGGCACTCTCTAGGGAATGGTGTTTAGCTTGCACCTGTGTCTTGCTAGTGACGGGGTGCCCATGGAGGCACCTGAGAGGTGGAGCTGAAGCAGGCAGGAGACTGGATTTGGGACAGGGTGAGCTTGGCGCGTCTGCTAGTGAACATGAACTCCATCCTTCTGGATTTTGGATCTTAGGTATTTTTTGTTTTACTAGAGCCAGGGACCTTGTCGTAGGCAAGCACTCTACATCTGAGTTGTACACGCACACACACGCACATACACACACTCAGAACTTTTGAACATGAAAGGCTGTAGCCCCCCCCCCCCTTTATTTTATAAAGGAAAATAACTGAGATGAAACTCTGGTACCTGTGTGAAGAATGAATGCTGGGTTGGCCCTGAGAGGGAGCAGGGTTGGGAGCTGGTAATAAAACAAGGTGATTTTGGGGACTTGGTAGTAGTAGACACACCAGCCTGAGGAGAAGTGAGGGTCTCTGATTGGTGGTCACCCTGGAGTCTATAGTGTGTGATGAGGAGCTGGTGTGGAGAGCAGGCCAGCGTGGGTTTGGGACATGTCTGGCAGGCGGTCTGGGGTCCACAGAGCAGTCCTGCTGGGATTCACGGGATGCTGTGGGTGATTCCACAGTCACACGTCAGAGCTCTATAGGTAAGATATCCATCCGTCCAAGTGGCAATGAGCCCAGGACCAGAGTGTGGGAGGAGTAAGCAGGGCTCCTCATGTGAAGCCAGGGAACCCCAAGGTACAGCAGAAGCCAAAGGAGAGGAGTGGTCAGCAGAGAGCAGAATCACTAGGGACTGAGCCAGCCCACACTCAGCCTTGTGGACTCCCTCAGCTGTGGGCTTGCTTCATGACCCAGCTCCACTGAGATTGCAGACTGAGGAAAGGGATGGTCTGTAGAGGGTCTGTCCCCTCTCAGCCTGGTGGGCACGGGGAACCAACTGCTGGAGGCTGCGGCACTCAGGGCTACTGGAACCCCTTTTCTACATTCCCAGGTATGGTGTTTTCTCTCCCCAGCCTGCTGGCCCCTCTGTTGTGGGCTGGCCTGGAGGTCATAGAGTCCCAGCCCTGTTGACTTGCCACATTCCCAAACCTCTGGGGAGGCAGGTTGTGGGGTCACCTGCTTCCTTTCCCTCTCCCCTCACCTCCTCCTTTTCTCCCCACCTGTGTTATCACCTCAGAGGGTGTGAAGGCCTATTGAATAGACAGGAATGTGGGGATGTTGCCCAAGGCGGGAATCAAGGCTGAGACAGCAGGGGGAAGCTTAGTCTTGGGACCAAAGCTTGGCTGCCCTGTTTGTCATTAAAGTCACATCCTCAAGAGGAAGAAGTTACTGGACCCATTTTACAGATTAAGAAACTGAGAGGTAGGAAGGAGGAAATCTCAGCCCCAGGAAGCGTGTTTCTCCTTGGTCGTTGACTGCCTAGAGAAATTAAACTTCTGGAGTCTATGGGGACATGATTTGCTCTGAGTGGATCAGCATGGGCGCAGCTGGATGTTAAGCTCGGGGCTGACTGGGTCATGGTTTCCCAGAGTGTACTGAAAGGGCTGCTCCTGTTTTCACGTCCGCCTGGAGCCCCAGAAGTAGGGACTGGTTTGCTTGAGACACTTCTGAAACCAGCATTTCCAGGGTTGGGCAGAGGGAGCAGCTGGCTTGTTCCCTCACCCACAGAGCAGCAGGATGTCAAGGTGCAGGGCTAATTGCTGCTGGTGGGAGGGGTGAAAGGTGGGTCTGAGGTAATTAGCAGAGTTGGGATTCTGCCAGGGGCATTGGAGTCTTCTGTCTTAGAATGAGCTTGCTTGAATGAGCATAAGCACATGTGTGTGTGTTAATATGAGTGAGTATACATGTGTCTGCATGCAGATGAGTATTGTCTGCAGGTGTAAATATGTGTGTGTGTGCATACACTTGAGTCCGGAATGTTCCTGTGGGCTTCTCCTCTTGGTCTTGAGTCCAGATCTTGAATCACCAGGGTTTTTTCCAAATATCCCTAGACCTGTGTGCTGGCCTTGCTCCCACTGGTCCTCTGCTCCCAGCTGTAGAGAATGCCACCAGCCCTGTGGCGGGGGTCTGTTCTGTCCACCCCAGTGCTTAGGGGCTCAGGACTCACTCTCTCAGCCCAAAGACCTGCACCTGGCCTTCCTGCACCTGACCTTCCTGTGCAGAATCTCTGAAGTACTTTCACCATTTCAAGGTGTGTTTTTCCACCGTGGCTCGGTCTTACGAGGAATTGTGTTTTCGAGTCCCTCGTTTGTGTTGGGTGCACAGACGAGGGTGGGAAGACCGCAAGAGGTCTTAATTCATGCTGTCTACAGAATTGCAGCTAATGCCTTACCCTTTGGCTGCGCCAAGGGCTGCTGAGTCTCTGGTCTGCGGTTCATCGTTCAGCACGCAGAGGTGCTGGGCGCTCTGGAGAGAGAATCAGTTCCCTGCTGGAATGAATGAAAGTTTTAGCCATTTGTTCAGTCCTGGTTGCCTGCCTAGGAAAGGTAGGAACCAGGTTCTCTTGCGACCAAATAGCAGAAATGGAGTTCTTAAAATTTTAAAGTGAGAAGGGAGGGTGGGAGGGTCTCCTATTTCTTTGAGGTGGCTTTCAGTGCCAAGGTCAGCCAGTTTGATGTTGTAGCAGGTTTTATCAGATGAAGTCTAACAAAAACTTGCCCAGGCAAGCTTTCTTTGCTCCCTAGAAGCTGGCTCCCTGGTGCACAGCCAGGCTAATAACAGTTTTTGCTATTCAACTCTTCCCTTTCCCTGGAAAGACAGGGCTTTTTTTTTTTCCCCCTCCTGTGATTTTTGCCAAGGCATTCAGAACCCTGGCCTTTCCCAGATAATTTCAGTCTGATGTTTCTAGTAAGAGGAGCCAGATTTACGGGGGGATGCGCAGACCATAGCCCACCCCAGATTCTGAGTTGTTGGTTATAGTTTGGGCCGTAGGCACTTTTAGGAGGTAATTAGATACTGCGATAGTGTGTACGCTGTGGAGGTCTAGTGGCTTGAGATCAAGTTTTCAGCGGACAACAGATTGATGGACGTCACTCTGGGTGTTGAGGTACTCTGAAAGCAGACAGACCCCTGTTGCCCTCATGAGCTGCTAGTCTTGGTCTGGAAGCGTTTCATCATCAGGTCTCTGACTGGAGAGCCCTGGGTGGTAGCCTTTCTAGATACTAGGCTGTGAAAGGGAAACCTGCGGTTCAAAGACTAGGGGGAGGGCAGCCATGATGAGGCATTCCATCTCGGGATCGGCTTGGGCCCTTTAACTGGTATTTGGACCTAGGGACCCATATGACCCCATTCCTAGCAACAGTAACTCCATCTGTCTAATGACACTGTTGCCTTATGTGCTATCGGGAGGCATAAGGGGATGACCAGAGTATGTGGGGTCTGTAACCGGAACAGCATAGCTCCCACCTCAGGCTGGCTTTGCCAGGGGAGAGCTTGTGTTCTGTGAGGGGACAGGGCACATGCAGGTGGAGAATGTAGGAGTCAGGTGACATAAATCCATACAGAAGGGTAAACAGTTGTTGCAGACCTGCAGAAGCCAAGGGTGAGCTGCTCGGTTCCTCTCCCTGAGTTCCCTCCTATCTGGAAGGAGGGGTGATTGGCAGTGCCTGCTGAGGAGGGTGGCAGGCAGGAGGGTTCAAAGGGCTCAGTGCTGGGGATGTGCTGTACCTTGGATCTGATGGGTTGGTGGCTGGGCTGCCCAGTGGTTTGGTAGAGGTATGGTAGACAGGCAGCACTTAATCTCTTAGTGGAGTGGATCAAAGGACTTTCCAAGGGCGGTCTGCTCTGACTCATGTGAATGCATATGAAATGCATGCATGCATGCATGCATGCATGTGTGTGCATGCATGTCTCTCCCTTTCCTCTCTCATCTTTCGGTTTTATGCTTTCTGGGTACATCTAGAGTGCCAAGTGGTTTCCACACTTTCTTACTGAAGGGATCTGCCCAGTTTCGCCTGGCACCAGCAACAGAGCTCTTAAGTCCTTTTATGCTAGTCTGCCACCACACTCACGGGGGAAGCAGGACGGCCTTCTGTGCGCGCTAATGACACGAGCAAAATAAGTTGCTGCCTGATGAAGTGAATGATTTCGTTCATGGAACTGGTGGGGTGGCTTGCTCCAGGCCTGCATAGGGATCCTGGCTCTAGGCCACAACAACCCTACAAAGCCCTTGACCTGTTACCCTTTCTAGACTGTTGACCTCTGGGTGGGCTGGGGCCTGGTGCAGGGCCTGCTTCGACCCTGACTGCACAGAGGTAACTGTGTGAGGCACAGTGCTGAGGGCCCCGGAGTCTGAAGTCCCCCACTGTTTTCTCTTTGCATGTGCTGTTCGCTTTGTGGAAGGAAGTGCCACATGTCATCTGTACTAAGAGTCTCAAGCTCAGGGGGATAAAAACTAAGTTGATCGTTTTCAACATGGCGTAGCCAACTTGGCTCCCCTGAGCCTTCTAAGGCTTAAGCTTAATGAATGACCTTGAACTTAAAAAAATAAATGCCTCTCCTTCAAACCTGCTATTGCTTCAAGTCAGTAGCTGCAGGCAGTGAAGTGGAGAGTGTGGCCCAGAACTGAGAGGCTGCCTGGCCCTTCCTCTAAGTTGTCGTGTAGCCCCTCGCCTTGGGAGGAAAGAAATTGGTGACATGAATTTTATGGATGGATCTTGAAGAGTTGCATTTTTCACATGGAAACTGTCTGAGTCATGGACATGGGTGTCCAGGCTTGAGGTATCAGGACTGGCGGTTTCTGGTGATTCTGGCCTGCTCTCCTGACCTCATGGGACAGAAAGTCCACATTTTCCTAGGAGTCTGGCTTGCTGCTGAGGTGTGGGTCACCCAGAGGTGTTAGCGCTGCTCCCACCCACCGGAGACTTTCTCCCTTCCTCTCCTGCCCTACCTTTGTTTCTTGGGAAGCCACGTGACTGGCTTTTTGATCCTTCTAAACCTGCTGGGTTTTAACTGGGGAAGGAACATTTGTTCAGGCTGCCTCTGGCTTGGACAGCACCTTGAGGGGCCCTGAGGAAGTGCCTTCCTCATCTGTCCAGAAGTTTAACAGCAGGGCAACTGGATTTGCTTGCCCTCCTCTCCTGGCTCCTCTTATGCCTCAGCTCCCTGGGTTTGGCCGGTTCAGAGGCAGAGGGTTACTTAACTGGATTCTGCTGTCCTGCTGGTGTCCTGGAGCAGGGCTGTTTTTCATGACCAACTGCTGTCCATGTTGTCTCTCCTGCCCACGGTTGCTTTCCTTGGCTTCCTCTGGAAGGCCGCACAGGCTCCTGAGACAGCTCGAGGTTTTTGTTATCACCATCATCTCATGTCCTACATCATCTCATGTCCTGCTCCCACGGCTGTCTCTGTGTCCCAAGGGCAGGAACTCTGGTGCCAGCTACTGCCCTCGTACTTGTCAGGGCTCTACCTGACTCTGGTGACTGATGCTTTCCTAAAAGTAGCCCAGCTGCTCCAGCAGCTTCCTGTCCTAGCCCAGGAGCCCAGAGCCAGGTGAGAGGTAGGGTCAGACCGAGACGGTTCTACATTCGTCTGTATGGAAACTCAGAGCCTCGTTATGGGCTAAGGTGATTTCTCAGGTCAGAGCCTCGTGACAGGCCTTTTGATCTCCTCCTTCTAAACTTGCTGGTTTTTAACTGAAAGTAATTAGAAATGTGACCAGTGAAGCTTCCCTGTCTCTCTTTGTTGTGACCGATTGAGGTGTCTGACCTTCTCCATCCTCCGATGGGAGGTTCAGGTCATGACCTCTGTCCTCCACATTCACAGTTCACAGCCTTCCTCACTTCCAGGGTTAGTGGTTGGAATTTGTGGGACTGTGGGAGAAAGAGACAATCTGATGCCAAGGTTTATAGGTCTTCTAAGTCCCTGGGTCTCCTTGAACCTCTCCTGGGTCCAGTGTCTGCAAGGCAGCACAGAGCTGAACCACCAGGCACGAGGTTGTTGGGAACAGCATCACCTGCGGGAGCTTTTATCTGGTGGCCTGAGGAGGGGGCTGGCACCTTAGGCCAGGAGTTCAGAGAGTGAAGCTATGATACGGCTTGAAATCCAAGTGCGTGCTCAGGGTTGAAGAGTTCAGAGGGCGTTGAGGGGTAATGGAGCTCTTAAGTTCCTGAGTGGAGCTAGAGCTTCAAAAAAAAAAAAAAAAAAAAAGAGAAGAGAAAGGAATATAGTTTTCCAGGAAATTCATCCCTCGTCCTGTAGAAGGCTGCCTGGTTTGGGAGTTATTAGTTCTTAAGCGCAGAGCCCAGGGAGTTAACTGTTTAGTTCTTCAAGATGAAGAGAGTTGTGATGAGAGCGAGGGCTGGATGGAAGAACGGCAGCTCGTGGAGTGAATGCCACTGAGCCGCGTACCCGTAACAGCCAAGTGCTGTTTGATGTTAAGTATATTTTCCTGCAAGTCAGAAACAAAGAGCAAAGAACCGGCACCTCCTTTTTTTTCTTAGGGAGGGGCAGGCAGCAAGACAGGTATTCTGTGAGGGTGTAAAACCAGAGCTCAGTGTTCTGTGCTTCAGGGTCTCGTGACACACGGCCATCTCGAGAGAGAACAGGCAGAGTGGCTTCTGAAGCTTGTGGAGTGTTCTGAATCTTGACCTCTGTGTTAGGTGCTTGGTGTTGACGACGGAGAGTTTTGGGTGCTGTGGTGGGGCATCTCTGTCTTTCTTGTTCTTTGTTGTTATGACCTGAAGGTTTTGTTTTATTTGAAGCAGGGTCTCTAACGTGTAGCTGACGCGCACACCTCACTGTTGTGGACCAGTATGCCCTAGAAGTCCCAGAGACATGCCTGCCTCGCCTCCTACAATATGCATGCTTGTCTTAAAGATGAGGAAATGGCGTTTAGAGGAACCCAGGATCCTGTAGGTTGTGAGGTCTTAGGATATAAAACAGTAAGTGGCCGGAGAAAATTCTCCTTTCTTTCTGGGGCCTTGAACTCTGTTCCCCTGTTCTCAAGGAAGTGACTTGTAGCAGTCCACTCTCTGGCCTCGCAGTCCTCACGTAAAGTGAGACCTGTGGTTGGCTTCCGAATGGCATGTCAGGAGGGTGTGGCAGCCTGGCCCTGGCTTTGTCTTTTGTCCGGCAGTGCTGGTTTGGAATAGCCAGTTGGCAAATCCTGCGCCACCCCTGTGCCAGTACATTCTATAGTGCTAACATCAGGGCCACAGACAACTGTTTGTAGCCCACAGAATCTTCTTCTCCTCCCAGATCTGAAGGCTAGCAAGTCTGGAGTCCAAGGGCAGCACCTCATTCTGTGCCATAGGCGGCAGAAGGAGGAGGGAGGGATGGGAAGGGATCGCTTCTAGATAATGAGGGAGACCTGTGATAAAGCCTTTATCAGTTCTTGAGAGCAGGGCCTGGGGCCAGATCACCTCTCAAACACTGTTGCCTTGGGGATCAAGTTTCCACACACTGAACTTCAGGGGACCATCTTCAAACCAGCAGCAGCAGCAGCAGCAGCAGCAGCAGCAGCAGCAGCAGCAGCAGCAGCAGCTTTTCTGCCTGAGGCTCAGTTTAAGAAGTGTGAAAGCCCCGGAGGCCATCTTGAGTTGTCCTCATCTGGCACTGTAAGCTGTAGGTGTTGCACCAGGAGCCCTGTCCACAACTGATGCCTCAGTGGAACTTGTGACAGTGTGCCGGATATATTTTGAAGGCATGAGTGGGCCTGCAATAAAAAAAAATATATATATATGTGGTGGTAATCATAAGGGCCCTGGCCTTAAGAGAGGATAAATAACCGTAGTTGGTTGAATTAGTTAATTTTTGTTGCTGTGCTAAAACACCATGGCCAGGCCAACTTAAGGAAGGAAGGGTTCACATTGGCTCAGTTCCAGAGGGTTAAGGGCCCATCGTGGTGGGGCAGGTGTGGCAGCAGGAGCAGGAAGCAGAGAGAGAAATCCTCTCTTTAACCACATTCAGGAAGTAGAGGGAACAAACTGAAGTAGGTCAAAGCTGTAAACTCTTCCAAACCCCTGGGAAGTATTTCCTCCTGCCTCCTAAGGGAGCTGTAACCTCCCCAAACAGTGCCATCAGCCCCGGACGGGTGTGTGTGTGTGTGTGTGTGTGTGTGTGTGTGTGTGTGTGTGTGTGTGTGTTCAATACTCGAGCCTGTGAGGCACATTTCTCATTGAAACCACTGAAGGACTGCTTAGGCCGCTCCGCCAACCTCTCCCTCCCTCCTTTCCTTCCTTCCTTTTTTTCTTGGTCAGCTTGGGGCTTTTTCTGCATTAAGACAATCTTAAGTCCTAGCAGTTGAGATGTGGCTGATGGGTTGTAATAGAAGACTTTTTGTTAAAATCCTATTTATTACTATTTATTATTATTATTATTACTATTTAGTGTGTGCGTGCACATGCATGCATGCTCTCATACATGTGTGTGCGTGCACAGTGTGTGTATGAGTGAGTGATTGTGTCATGCATGCCTGCAGAGATCGGAGGACAACTTTGTGGAATCTGTTCTCTTCACCTTACCATTACATCGAGTTCCAGCTGTAAACTGAAGTTGCCACACAAGGACCTTTACCCACTGAGCCGTCTTGCTGACTCAGTCGAGGCCTTTTTAGAGATTCATGTTCCGCACCAAACCCGAATTAACCTGGCAGACACTCAAATATCCCTCCCCACTTGAGGCCTTGGATTCTTGGACTTGCTTCTAGACCAGAAAGGAGTGGCATTCCCTGGAGGAGGGTGGGGCTTGGGGGCCTAAAGGAAGGTGGAGCAGAGGTCAGGAGCTAGGTCTGTACCCTTTTGTCTTGAGAGAATGGAAGGAGGGTGGGTTGTGTCACGTTTTCCCTCAAGCCCAGTTCTCTTGACCATTATTAGCTGCTGAGCCTGGGGCTTCCGTTCCACCTTCCTTAACTGGACCGAGTTTGATCCCAGTGCAGGTGTGTGACCTGGGAACCTTGGCTTTGTCTGGCCCCACCTAGTACTGCTGTGGAGTCTGGACCAGGATCATGTCTGGGGGTTAAGAGGAATCAGGGACTTGTGTGCTTTGTTTCTGGCCTTCTACTTTTTATCACTTAGTCATAACAAAAGGAGAGAAGACGCATACCTGCCACTCGTCCTCCTGCTGCCTTGGCACACTAAAGTGGTTCTCAGTTCGTTGTCTTGCGGAGGCTGTGGCCCGTCACTGGGAAGGAAATCTCTGGCTTCCCTGCGACAGCTGAGGTCTATTAATATCCGGGGAACTCCTTTTGATGGATCCCCGAGGGAGGGGCAACAGCTTGCTCCCCAAGTGTGCTTCTGAGTCACGGCCCACGGTTGGAACAGATCTGTCTTTATTTGGTGGAAACGGCATGTGTTCGAGTGTTTCGATCCTTTTTTTAGTCGTTTTCAGTGTTACGCACAGGCTGACACAGGCTGACGGCCTGCCACGCGGGCACTTCTTGTTTGTTCACGGTTTGGGCTCCTACCGGGAGCTGTTGAGTTAAGCAGCAGGCATAGTTATTCTCTGCTCTGATCTATGCTATGCTTCTCATCCACATTACACAGGAGTGTGGCTGAGCCACCATCCAGAGCTCTGCAGCCAAGCATAATCATGGCTTAAGACATTTCCCAAGAAAAAGGAACTGGGTGCTTGTCCAGGCCTCAGAGTACCTGAGCTCAGAGGTCAGGGTCAGTGTTGAGGGCATTAGAGGGTAGATTACAACCACCCAGGGCTGCAGGTCCCAGCTCAGCCCTCTTAACTTACATAGGCGAGGGTTGTCTGAGACCACCTAATAATTGATAGTTCAGCCAGGGTTAGGGATGTAGCTCAGTGGTACAATGCTTACCTCGTGTATTTGAAGGCCCGTGTTGGACTCCCGGCAGCACACATGCATGCAAAGTGGAAAGGCAGAGCTTATCTCAACGTAACAGGGGTGACAGAAGTCTGGCTGTACATCATACATGGGCTAGAACTCACTTGAATACCGCATTTCTCACCCACTTCCTGACTGAAAACAGCCGGGATATTTCTGAGGGGTTAACAAACGTTCCTTAGTGTTTCTAAGACCATAGTAGTTGTTTATCAGTGGATTGTTAGAGCTTGAAAGGGGGTAATAGGTGTGTGGCTCAGTGTGTTCCTGTCATAGAATGAGCGATGGGTTCAGTCTCTAGCACCATCCAGTCAGACAGGACAGATGGCCATTAGCATACACCTATAATCCCAGAATTCAGGAGGCGAGGCTGGAGGACCAGGAGTTCAAGGTCATCCTTGAACTACTTACAACCCTATCTCAAAAAACAACAAAAGATGAAAACAGAAGCTTGTGAAAGAGGCTTCAGGGACCCAGTGGGACAGTGCTCACTTCAGCTTCTCTGAAGGATCCTTGAGAACCCCATTCCTCAGCAAGAATTAGCTGACCTGCTGATTTAGGATACCAGCATTGCTTGAGGCTTATATCCGAACAGTTCTCATTAGAGGATTTCGGTAAGCAGTGAGGGCCTAGAACCTCGGTCCTCCTAAGCGGCTCCTGTTTGGCACACGGGATAACACAGCAATGAGCCACACATGGTTTTGCTCCACCTCTTAGAGATCTGAAGACGGCAGCGGCTGAGTCTAGACTTCATATCTCAACTCCAGTGCCTCAGGTTACTTCCCTCCTTGCCTTGTTTCCTTTCCAGGCATCGGCCTGAGGCCGTATAAATCCCTGTGGAAAGTCCCTAGGGCGGCTGCCACTTAGCGCTGGTTTCCGTGGACATTTTAGCGTGAGGAAGGCTGATGTGGCTTTGTTGCAGGGAGCCTCTACCAAGGCAGACGATGTGCATCTGACTAGAATGTGGGGGGCTCTAGGAAGAACTTGGGGAGTGGTAGCCCCCAGTGCTTTCCTGGGTTCTGTTATCACTGATTATATAGTTCAGGGTAGGGGTTGGGGATTTAACTCAGCAGTAAAGCCCTTGCCTAGGGAGCACAAGGCCTTGGGTTCGGTCCCCAGCTCCGGGAAAAAAAAAAAAAGATTCTTATAGTTCAGGGTAGGTTCTGCTGAAGCCACCTGGCCTGAACTAGTCCCTGCGGGAAGGTGCTACAGCACCAGGCGTCCTCTGGGCCAGTTGGCAGGACTTGCACGAGCTGCACCCTGCCTCTAGATACCACATCCAGGAGCAAGTGGAGGCGTTGTGCACCTTCAAACCTGCTTAAAGCTGGGTGACAGGTTCCTGGGAGGTTGTCTTAGGTGAGCACACTCCTGGCTTGGATGACATCTGGTATAACCATGCTCAGTTAGTTCTAAGCCTCAACCACGGATGGGATTCCAGAGTGTCAGGGTCTAATTGGGCCTTTTCTGTGTTAGGCATTTTCAAAGCATAACCCCCTGCTTTGTCCCGGATACTCCCTTCGGCCCCCATCACTACTCGTCCCTGCTGGTTGAATCCTCCAGTCACCCCTCTGTTGAGTACTTGCCACCTGAGGTGACAGTAACGTAGCCCGGCCAGGAAGGCCACGCCAGCAGCTGCGGAGTTGATGCAGCTTTGCAGGTGTTCAAAACCTTGCCATTCACACATTTATCCAGCATCAGGCCATTCTACCTCTCTGTGCCTTGGCTTCCTTCTTTACAAAGTGAGACAGTAGATTGGGCTAAGGATACGTAGGTCAGTCCATTCAAACCCTTAGAATGCTGTCACTTAGTCCTCCACATGGCAGTCACCTCTGCTTCTGTTGATCCGAGGATGCTCAGAGGTGGTGCAGACACCGAGTTCTGGCTGCCATGGTTGGACTTCAGATCTTGAGATAGGTGTAGGCAGGTTTTATAGCTGCTGACAGCAGAGCCCTGGGTATGTCCCAGGCGTGGAAAGGAAGTATGCTGGCCCATAGAGAAAGGGTGAGGCTTCCCTCCCACTTGAACACTTGCATTGTGGGAAAGTCTGAAATGTGCTAGTAAC
Organism: Rattus norvegicus; assembly: GCF_021556685.1. NCBI lineage: Eukaryota > Metazoa > Chordata > Mammalia > Rodentia > Muridae > Rattus > Rattus norvegicus. Next base: position 126,348,511 of record NC_141539.1, on the reverse strand, counting down.
AAAACAGCACACACGTGCACTGTGGTGCTTTGAGTGCTAAGTGTCGCACATAAACATTTGAATACACGGTCCCTGTTTGATGGCGATGTTTGGGTAGGTTTAGGAGTCATGACCTTCCTGGAGGAAGTATGTCCCTGGGGTTAGGCCATTTCGTTCTTTCTGTTCCATGTTTGTGACACCACCCCCCCCACCCCCCCCCGCTGCAGCCACCATGGTTATTACTGCTTGCTGCCATGCTTCCTCCTCTCCATGATAGATTCTTACCACTCTGAAAGTTGCATTGGACGTGGTGTCTTAGCACAGCAACAGGGAACACACACACACATACACACACACACACACACACACACACACACACACACACACACACACACACACACACAAAGGTAGAGGCAGAGAAAAGGAGATTGGCCCCTAGAATGAAGACTTTTTGGTCAGCCGTTAGAGCCTGGCCACAGAACAGGATGGTGGTTGAGCTGTATGTACCTCAAAGTTTTATGTATCTGTATTAGGGTGTGCACATGCATGCCTGTGGTCGTATATGCTGCCTTATTGGTTCTAGCAGGGATTAGGTTTTTAATTGTAGCTTTGTCATATGAGAAACACAGAGAGTAAGCCCAGTCATCAGCGAGCCCATTAAAAATCATGAAGCAGATGGCTTGGGTATTGTCCTCATTTCACCGATGAGGAGAGGCCCTGGAGTGTGAAGAGGCTTGCCCTGGGCCATACCCAGAGAGAGGGCGCAGGGGGGGGGGAGAGAGAGAGAGAGAGAGAGAGAGAGAGAGAGTGTGTGTGTGTGTGTGTGTGTGTGTGTGTGTGTGTGTGTGTGTGTGTGTGTTTTAAGTCCGAGTCTCACTGGAAAGAAACCCTGGCTGGCTTAGAAAACTCACAGAGAGCTAGCTGCCTCTGCCTCCTTAGTGCTGGGAGTAAGACCTGCACCATCTTGTGTGGCCTGAGTCTCTGTGTTGATTTCAGAACCCAAGTCTTTCTGGTCTCTGCCCATTGTTTTTCTCTGCACCATTTAGCTTCTGAAATAAAATTCCTGTGGTGACTTCAGTTAGGGGTGCTGTAGGGAATAGTTCCTGCTCCAGACGAAATGCTATCAACGCAGTTGGGGCAGAGTGTGGAGATGCTTGAAATCCAGGCACTTGGGGTGGAGGAAGATGGAGAATTCCAAGCCATCCCTGCTTATGTAGTAAGACCTACGAGGGTATAGCAGCCTCAGACAGAAAGGGAAAGGGGTCTTGCTGTACAGCCTGGGCTGGCCTGGGATTCTCAGTCTTCTGGATGGCTCTGTCACACTCTCGGAACTGTCAGTAACATGTGTCATAATCCTGATGCAGTGCAGTGAGGTGGAGCCCTAGGAGTTTATGTTGAAGTCACTCATGGGTCAGGAGAACTGTGAATCTGGTAGGACATGAAAAGGCTCACTGTGGCTCTGCATCTGGTTGCTAGCATTCAATGGTGATCTCTTTGGGGAAGCTGCTGGCCCGTGAACTATACGTCCCACCTGCATTTCTCATGGCTTGGATTCTGCAGCTCTGAGGACCCAGACTTCAAAGCAAAACCAGCTTGGGGTACTATGCTCAGTGAGAAGGAGTGTTAATGCTGGTTCTTCGTGGGGTGCATTAAGAGGCTGTGGCGGGGTGGGGTCATGGGGGTGGGAAGTGTGTGTTTGGGAATATTGCATTGAATAATAAGAAAGGATGAAGTCTTTCCTCTTTCGAAGATAGAAATTGTATTATGCTTTGATACTGAGGACCTAAGAGCCACCCCTTACTATGGGCTTGAGGGACAGATTGAGGACATTGTTGCCTAAGGAAGGAAGCAAGTGAGGCCTTCAAGACCAGAGTTCAGCATTTGACTCATTAGTCACACTGTGACATGGCCAGATGCAATGCCTTCATTCTGCCCTCCCAGGACTTGGTGTACTGTGGTACCAGTGCATAGTGAGGTGCTGGGAAAGGCTGTCCCCTCCCTCATGCTGGGTGCAGAATTGGCCTTTGTTAAGGAAACGGGAAGGCTGCCTTTTTGCCAGCTTTGTTAGCAGTCACCCCACTTCCGTCGACGTTTACACACAGATGCTTTTATTTGTCTTGCTGTGAGAAAAGCTGCGTCTTTTTGAAGCTGTCGTAGTACTGTGTTGTGCGCTCTCCACTGGGGAGTCAGGTTCTCTGTCCCAGCATGCAGCGGACAATAAAATAGTTTATGACCTGCGGGAGCTCCGTCTTTTCCCAGCACCTTGTTTCATCAAGAAGGAAGCTGTTCCCAGGGGTGTCTAGTTTCCCATCCGCCATTCACCAGGTCCTATACCGTTCTTGAGCTGGGAGAACTGGTTTTGTCCAGTGACAACTGGGTACAGCCTCCTCAGACAGGAAGATGAGCAGCTAGCAAGTTGTGTCGGACAGAGGAGGCGGCCAACCGCTGGGCCCCTAGCTGTCTTCTCCCCGACAGTGTCTCCTGGGTCCTCTGCACTCCTGCATTCAAGCAGAATGAGAGGGGAGCCCTCCCCTTCCTGGACAACAAGGTAGAAGCTGAGATCAAAGGCTGCATTCAGTAGAAACCAAGCCAGTCACGCTTGACAGATCAGATGGTGGCCCCCTGAGTTCCTAGCTGGACCTCTGACCGAAATAGCGCCAGCCAGAGAGGCAGTTTGCCCTGGAGGGTGGGGGGCAGGCACCATAGCTGGGGCTGGAGGGATGGCTCACTTGTGAGGAGCAGTTCCCTAACCCCAAGTCTGTAGGCAGAGAGGCAGAGGCCTGGACCTGGAAGGTACTGAGAAGGGGCCAACCTGGTCTGTTTAGTGAACTCCGTTGGTGAATTCCAATACTGCTCAGAATGTGACTCAGAATAGACTATTTCACAGCAAGCACAAGACCCAGGTTCAGTCCTCCGTGATTCAGAAATATTTGCTGAAGCCAGGCATAGTGACTCAGGCTTATTATCCCAGTGCTCAGAAGTGAGGAGCAGGAGTTCAAGACCCCATCTCAAACAAAAACAGATTGGGGAGATTGTTCAGCAAGTAAGAGCTTGCTGCGACAGCGTAAGGATCTGCACTTAAATCCTCAGCAGCCACGTGAGCACGTGAACCGTCTGATAGGAACACACATACCTGTAATTTGAGTGCTGTGGGGGGAAGACAGAAGGATTGTTGGAGCTTGCTGTCTGCTAGCCCTGTCTCACTGGAATACGATGGGGGTGATGGAGCAGAAAGCCTGACCTTTGCATGCACATAGGGGATCCTCTGACTTTACTTGCACATAGGGGCTAGTGTGTGCACGCACACATGCACGTACAACATACCTGCCCATTCCAGCCCCCACATACACACATGAATAAAAGGGCTAATTAAGGATGTGCTCAGGGGTAGAACACTTACTTGCCTGGGCTCTGCGAAGCTTTGGATTCAATTTCCAGTATCACAGACAAAAATAAGATAGAATCAAAAGTTAAAAGGTCTAGAGGAGGTGCCTTGGTGGTAGAGTGCTTGCCTGACCAGTGCGACACCCCG